>NW_020449475.1:771770-1087204 GCF_003343035.1 Apteryx rowi | reverse complement strand
GATTCTGTGATTCTGCTTTAATTCTGAATGTGTAAGATACTACTGTTGCAACTGTTACACTTCTGCATGTGTAAGAAGAAATTAAATTAGTAATTAAGAGCATCTATGAAAAAGAGGAATTGCTTTTCTGTGTGGTGTAAAAAAACTTCAGTAATAATAAGAGCAATCCAGTTACTTGCTGCTTTCTCTTTACCTGTGGCCTGGAATGACCCACTATTCCCATATTTGAAGGATCTGAAAACTTCAGATACCTGGTTTGAACTGAATATAAATGAAGTTTTAAAATATCAAAATCTTCTGCATAACCAGAATCATTTTTCTAGTAACTTAACTTGTATTTAATATGTATGTTTGTATGTTTCTGTTCTGCTCATTTTAAAGCAAGCTTTTCTTGGATACAATTTCAAGGTCCAGTTATTAAAGAGTTAGGTTAACTAACACACACACACACACACACACACACACACACACACACACACAATCTCTCTCTCTCTCTCTCTTTCTTTTAGATTTGCAGAGTAATATGAGGATACTTTCTTCTGTAGCATGACTACATTAATACAGAAATCTGGCAGATAACTACCCTAGCATGTGCTGAATCAAACAATAAATTGTGAAGCTAATATTATGACAAGCTTCTAGGCTTATAGGCCAGGCAAACCTTCAGCATTGTTCTCTGGTGAATGTCTGCTTGACTGCTTCTACATATAAAATATATCCGAGGACCATGCAGTAATACACAGAGATGCTGCACTTCATTTTTTCCTGCAGCTGCCAATAAAGTGTGTTCTCTGATATGCCCTTTGTGATCTTGTTTAACTGTGTAAAGGCTATATATAAGAGATACAGGCAAGGTACATACACAGTTGTATTTCTCTCTTTACTTAGACTGTGCCATCTACATTTGTCTGCATTATATTTTTATGCCTATATTATTCCATATTGCCTTAAGGACAGTGGAATTAGACCATGTGTTTAAACGTAATATTGTAATGCACAAGTAAATTGAATTAAACTTGTTACTGATATTTCAAAGGTGGAATTTCTAACTCTTGGATACTTGATTTTTCTCTCTTTACTATAATGTAGCTTTTGTGCATATAATTTGCTAAAAACAACAACAAACAAAAAAATCCTTCAAATCTTTCATTTGAAAGTTTCTGCTGGCAGGCAGAGAACAAGAAAATGCATCAAAAATGCATTTTGACATTTAAAAGGGAATTATTTGCCTTAAAATACATAAAACATGCAAAAAACTTAAATTGCTTGAGTTTGCACATTTTAGAGCATTATTCTGTGACTGATGTTTATTTATTAGCTAAGGTAAAACATTGCTTCTGTGTAGCAGGCTTCACCTTTGTTTGTTTAGTAAGCAAAATCACTTAAGAACCAATATCCTGTCCAACTCTGAAAAGGCCACAGATTTTTTTTTTGTTGAGGAGGGAAGGGTTAGCACAAGGAGATTTCTGACTTACCTTCCATGACACGTCTTTCCCCTCCCTCCTAAGATCTTGGATGCAAAGCAAGTCGGACACAACCAGTTCTGTTTCCTTGTGACTTCTTATGTTTTGGACTTGCATAGTCTGTGTCCACCTCTTCAATCTCTAGGATTTTTTTTGTGTGTGTGTGTGTTGTTTTGTTGTGGTTTTGGAGCATTTTTAAATCAATTTCTTTTTGGCAACAGGTAGCCTCTGGATTTSTGCCGGTAGCATTGCTATGTATATACTGAGACTTACAAGAATGCATGCTAAATCCTCTGGAAGTGCTGACCCTCAGGCCTTTTGCTTTATCTGAAGGGTCTTCTGCTCCCTTGACAGTTACACACTGATAGAGCAAATCTCAGAAGTGGCGAGACCAGCATTTGCTTACCAAAGCTCTTCCTCCCCATCCTCTTCTTTGTCAGCATCATCTGAAGTGCTTATACAAGAGGACAGCCTTTCCTACTTTAAAAATAAATAGAGGGAGAAAGAGCGAGATGGAGAGAGATCTTGAAATGCTATCTTGAAATGCTATCCCTGCTATCTTTTAGGTTTCCTCAGGAATAGACTCTTTGATGGATTTTTACCCTCAGGTAGCCACTAAAGCTCTCCTCTCCCAGCCTTGAGGCTTTGTTGTCCAGCTCATGTTGTCTGGCAAGGTTATGGATTCTGTTTCTTATTTCCCAAGGCCACTAATGTGAGGAGGCAATTTGTGGCTTCCCAGCTCCTTCAGGAGATGGTCTGTGGGGTAGACACTCTTCTGGGCTGGAGGGAGCGGAGCACACAAGAAGGTGATGAGAAGATCCTGAGGTGGACTCAGGTTTAGCAACTGAGATCCACTGGACTGGAAAGCTGGAGAAGAGATTAAGGCACTGAAGGACATGAGAACCAACTGATTATAGCCTGTCCCTTGCAAATTCTTGCTCTTCTTGGGCAGCAGGAAGTCTGGCAGGCAGCACTAACTGCGCAGGAGGAATAGACAGGGATTGACTTGTCCTCGAAGCCTAAGTCAGGAAACAGCCTGTGAGAATGAGATGTAGTGTATCTTTTCATCTGTTCCATGCCTTTTGTGTGGAAGACTGTCTGAGGCATGGAAGGTAGAAGCAACAATAGTTCCTGAAGGAGTCATGGTGAAATACACGTTTCAAAATCAGGCGTTCTTACCTAGCTGCTTAAAAAAACAAAACAGAGGGCAGACCAATATCCTCTGCTGTGTTAAAGGACAGGAAGAGATCTAACTTTGTTTGGAAGCTTTTGTGTTGAACTAAAATCTTGAGATACCTGTTTCTTTCCACCAGTCGCTTGTGAATGGTGGTCACCATTCATAGGTGTTGCTGGACGTGCTTTCTGCGAAAAAATCTGAAAGAAATGGAGAAATCTTTGTTCTGAGATGGAACACCATATATAGATATGCAAACACATAGGGATGTGTTAATAAATATGTTTATAATTAAGTATATACTGATTTCAAAAAAAATACTCTGATAGCTTTGTTAAAAATTGTTTTAGTACACTGGAACATTTTCTGTCCATTGTTATAACATCTTTAATAGCTAGTCAGGTCATTATAACCAGTTTTCCCCTATGGGTGTATTACAGTAGATACGAAGGAAAACATCCACATCTCCAGTATTGTATGTACTTGGAAAAATAGACAAAGCCATATCTGTTCCTGCCAGGTATAATTTACAAAGAAGCAGTGATTTATTTTCAGTTGCATTTTCCAGATGGTCATCTCTGTAGCACTGCTCATAGTCATGTATTGATCTTAATCAGTCATGAGTTCAGCTTGCTATTTAGAGGCCCCTCTTCAAAAGGATGGAGTTGTGGGAATGGTTATTTTTAGAGGCAAGATACTTTGATTGCTACATAAGTAAGGTGTTTTCAGAGCTCTGTGAGCAGTAGGAGAGCATTAACATACAAAGGCAAGGAAATCTGAAGGAACTACAAGCCATTTGATAATGCATTTTGGTGCTCAGATTTCCTTACCGGTATCAGAATTACAGTCGGAGGGTCATGGGCAGATCTTGCATGTAGATTTCAGCCTTACCATATGGCAGTGTTGCATCATACCCTCTTAGATACCATAATGTATCTTTATATATATATTTGAATTAAAAATGCTGGTGAGAGAAAGAAATGTTTAATTTAAACATTTGTGTCAGAGAATTATATCAATCCCAAGGTACCCATCTGGCACCTTCTGGGTTAAACGGGTCTCCAGATTTATGGTCAGAAGGGAATTTTCTCCTCCGGTCAAACTGGCAAAGCTTTTATTAAGGGGAGGCTTGTATAGTCCATTGGTATACTTGATATATACCAATTCCATAGGTATAGCTTTGGTAGCTCATGAAAACTTCCGAATGGCATCTCGTTCTGCCTGGAGTATAAACAAGTAGATGCAGGCTAGCTGAGTTATTGCAGTTATTGAAATTGCAAGTAATTTCAGTTTTCCAAGTACATGTTTAATGATGTTTCCCTTGCGAGCGGTGTTTAGTGATCTTTTCAAAACCAAGCTCCCACTGAGGCATGGCTAGTGAAACCTGACCTTGAGACGATAATGCAAGCCCAGCCGAAGATTAATTGCTGGTAGCATTCTCTCTGCTATTTGATTTTTAATGAATAAAGATCTGTTACAAGTTTTTAAGTTTTTGTAGACAGGGTGCAAATTTGTTCTTTTTTAATTTTTCACAAATTTATAATTTGACTGTTCATGCTGCAGATTATTGAAGACATCCTTTAAGGACTGTTTTGTTTTGTAAAGTTTCATTATAAGACAAATAAGAAATACAGTGGTTTAATGGCATTTAGAGGCTTACTTCATCAGTTCAGTATCATATTTGCAGGACACATAAGCACAATACCATTCTTGCATTACTTTAACAGTGTTCCTATGGAAAAAACTGTGCAAGGCTAATTTATGTTGACAGAAGCAATACAAAAGTATTTTATAATAAGAAAGATACTAATACAGCACACAAGAAATCAATTTCATATTACATTTTTGTATAATTAAGTAAAGTGCCAGCTTCCTTTTTTTTTCTTATGACAGCCCATAAGGCTGTATTTTTTGCACTCTTGCAGTTGGTGTTTAAATTGAAAAGCACATTTGATTTAAAAAATGTTTGCTACCAAGTATGCTAATATAATTGGCAATAAAGTAATTTAGCTTTATATATTTTACTATTAAGTAGAAATAATTCTTGTATTGATTTTGTTTCCTTGCTGCTATTTTAATTACAATATTGGGTATATTCCCACCTTTGAAACATAACATTGTTTAACTTTATCTGGTCCAAAGTTAAGGTATAAAAGATAAAACAATGCACTTAGTTTCATCTCATATTCCACTTAAGCATTTACATCTATGGATGTGGTCTACTGTGGATCAAAGAAAAGCTGTAGTTCTGTTCTTCACATGAAGAACCCAAACTGCCTTAGCAATATACATAATTTTACAACTGATTTTCATGTCTTTATACAGTTTTTGTCCTCTGCTGACATAGTAAAAGAAACACACTATTGAAAGAGGAGGTTACTACCATTCCCTGTCTTAATAAACTTGTAGTGGAAAAGAAACAGAGAAACCACCATATTCAGGATTGTCTCACTTAAAATAGCAACCCATGATTGACTGTTTCAGTTTAATGTTCAGCTGGAGAATCTTTAGCTGTGCCTGATTTTTAAAGGATGTGTTCAGCACTTTTTGAAAATAAAGAGAAGGGGCTCCCTAAATCACAGCTTCCTGAGCTTTTTCTGTATTGTGATTTTTATGATTTTATCCTTTGCTTTAAGCATAAGTAGAATGAAACCCCACACTTGGCTTAAAATACAACATAAATCTGTCAAACACCTTGTGCTCTGAAACAGCTATACAATTCTAGGTATAACCAAACCTTTCGATAATTGGGTGTGACATCTGTGCATAACAGTGTCATCAGGTATGATCTGTTCATTTCAAAAGTTTATCTGGAAATGTTGTCTCATATTTGCACTCACTAGAATACTTTGTCTTTGGAGAATATTATATTTCTTTGGTAGAATGTTCAGCCTAATGCTTAAGATTTATTATTAATATTCAAAAATGTTCAGGCAGTTCAGCTTTCAACATGCAAACCTGAGGTCATGAAATGTTCAGGAAATTACATACATTTTCAAAATGTGGAGACTGCACTACTATGATTATTCTTGAGAGCTATTGTCTTACGTTTCCTGTTAGGGAGAAGATACTTTAAAATTGTGTGAATTTTACTTCTGTTTTGTTTCCATATATGTGCTCTGAAGAATTTTGCTTCAGTATACTTATGAAAGTCATTGGCTGTGCTAGTTATAATTGTAAAATACTTCTTGTCAAATTCATAAGTTCCAAAAAAACATTTATTGTCTTTCTAAATAATTCAGTTCAGGCAGTTTAAGGAAAGTCATAAAGATAACTAGTTTGTTTTTCCAAAAGTTCCTATTATTGCAGTGTAATTTCCATAGAAAATAAGAATTGAAGCAAAGGGTATAGAATAACATTAAACTTCAGTTATCTCAAGGAACTAACGATGTGAATTGATTGAAAGAGAGCAGATTGAATTACTGTAAATGTGATAGGGGTAATAAACGAATGCAGTAATTTCCTGTAAAAGAAACCTACCTTTTGAAAGATGAAGTTTGCTCATTCTACTGAAATGTGAAAATGGCAAAATTTAAATAACACTTTGAGTCATGTTCCTTTTTTTTTCAAAAATGGAAAAAAATGTCATAAAAAATAAATTAATAGAAATAATCAACTTCTGAGCTGTTAGCAGTACGAAATAGCAAGTAACACCAATGTTTGGTACCTAGAGTGCGTGGCACATCAGCAATAAAATACAGTATGGTATTATGGAAAGCATGGTACCTATGTATCTCATGTCTGTGGATTTTAAATGCTATGATATTTGGGGTTTTTATCAAAAAGATATTTTTTTTCTGTGCTTTTGATCCCAAAGAGCTAGAGTGCTTGCAAAGCTTTACAACAGCAGTGTGATCCATGTCACAGTAAATGGTCCCTGAGTCTGTAAAGCGAGAAGTCATACTGGATCTGCCATGTGAGTGCTTGAGACAGCCTCACTCAAACCAGCAAGAAAATTAAAATCAATCCAGGTAGACTACTGATTGTGATTTTTCAAAAGTGTGGAGGAGCGCCACTTGTAAGGACATAATCAGAATTGTGTCTCAATGCTTCTGAAAAGCCCATTGAGTTCTGTTTTTATCTTGGAATATTTTTCCCTGAGTACTGGTGAGTCCTTACCTTAAAAGCAAACTAGCAAGGCTTAAACTCCTTGCTTGCTTCTCATAATTTTACCTTATTTCATTACTGTATTTTGATTGCAAACTTTGTCATACACATAGATGGCTTGAGGCACTAGTGTTCCTCATCTTCTTACCATTGTCCCTCTCTGGGGTAGTATCCCCTTTCCTTCCTTAGCCTTCCTTGCRGCAGAGACAGCAGAAAAGATCACATAAGGTCTCTGCCTACTGCAGCGCAGAGTCAGCCATATGCAATAACCTGAATCCCCCTTGTTGGTGACTGAATTGAAGTTGCTTGATTTTTTCACTGACAAAAATGAGATCTGTCCATTGCACTGGCTGAGATTTGGGGGAGAGAATTGCTGCCTGACAGGCATTAGCTAACTGATGGAGTGGTAATACTTTCAGTTGCTGTACCAAGAAATTGATTATCCATCTATCCTTTCACTTGGACATATATCTGCAAGGGTATGTTCTGTCTAGATCTTAAAATGTGTGTATTTTAAAATTATTTGTTGCTATAGATCAAGTGTGGAATGATACTAAAATTATTTGTGATGGAACTGGCCTAGAGAGAGCGGTACACGCCAATGAGCACAAGCAGCAAAACTGGCATGATAAGTCAAGCTTCTAGTTCCCAGCTTCATGCTCAGTCTTCTAGTAAAACTAGTGATATTATTGTTAATGTAATGCAGTAGGTAAAATTCTTTCATAACCACAAACTTACTATACTGGATTTTTAATGTGTTTTAAATGTTATGGTGACGCCAAGTATCCTATCATAAAGTAACTGTGCAGTCTTCCCAAGACATAACACATAATTAATTGAGCTAGAGTTTTCACATGCACTTCAAAAAGATGAAAACTGTTGCACTGAGAAAAGAAATGTCATGATCATTTAGCAGGATCTGTTGCCTAAGCTGTAGACATCAGGCCCTTATCAACCCATCTGATTTAGTCTGTAAACCAGCTATTGCCCCCAAACCGTTCAGCATTAATTACTGCCTGTAATTTTTTACTGCTAATTTGAAAATAATGAATGTACAGTGCTTAGAAACAATTAACTGTGTAATACCAATCTTTACTATTTTCATTTCTGCAGCATGTAGGAGTTGATTTGGCTTTTTCTTGAGCTGAATTGTCATGCCACAGAGGTTTATAACAGGACTAATTTGCTTGAAACGTGGTTAGATTTACCACAGCCACCACAGGCTTGTATGTGTTTTCTTTCCTTTCTGAATTCACAAATACAAAAGAAAATAAAAATTACTTTTCTCCCTCCTTTATCTCCCCCGCCCTCCTCCCCCCCCCCAAAAAAAAAAAACATATGAAAAGACGTGTTTTGGAATAGGTTCTGAATTCACATTAGTAGTATGACTTAATCTGTGCATTATATTCTTGAATACATTAGGCCAAGAATGAGTGTGGGTGGGTGTCTTGTGTTTTTTGTTTATTTTATTTAACTATGAAAGAAACTGTAAAAGCTTTCTTTCAGATCTTCCATGTTTTAATGTTGGGTGTGGTGTAAAGAGTGTAGACGAAAGCAAGTCTCCTCGGTGTTTATTTGAGCAGTCTGACAGTTACTGTTGTTTAGCTATCTAACCTGCTTCCCCTTCTCTATCTCTCTTTAGGCATTAACCTTATAAGCCTTAAGTATTTAGAAGTTAATGGCCTGTTTTACAAGTCTAAGTGTTCATAGTGATGGGATATTAAGTTATTAAATGTACTTCGCTGTGTAACTAAACTTCAAGTTGTGCTCATAAATAACCACACAATTTGTTAGTTTAAATTAAGTGCATCTATTTTTTCTGCCTCTGCCATCCTTGTTATGTTAGGAATAGTACTGAAATGTGAATCCAGTAATCATCATAAATCTCTCACCTTCACTGAGAGGAAGTGAAAGAAGTACAGGTCATCAGATTTTTCTCTTGAAAATAGAAATTTCAAAATTAACAGATTAAAGAAGATAAATTCAATAACAGTGTGTTCTGTCAAGACCCTTATATGCCCCTGTCAAGCCTCACTGAATTTCATTTTACGTTTTAAAATTTTCTAAGAGTTAAATTTGAATTGAAGCTAATGTTACTGACAAGAGGAAAATAGAAGCAATTGGTTTGCACTAAACAAGTTTGAATGGTTGTTAATGTGAATGACTTTCAGGCAGTGAATGTCAGAGAACAGTAGATTACTTTCTTTACCTCGGGCATTTCAAACCATCTCCTGTGGTAGGCCTGACTTTTTTTTTTTTTTTTTTTCTCTCTTGAACATGGGAAGCAAAGTAATTGGAGTCTGGTAATTTCAGCCCATGGCTGATGAAGATAAATCATAACGAGCTACTGGAATATGCACTGACAATCCACATAGGGCTACTAGAACATGAACTCGCACTAATGCATTATTCAAATTTTGTTTCCTTCGGATTCATATTCTGGAAGGCCCCTGAAACTGCTAATTATGAAGCCAACCACCATTTGTTATTCCAAAGAAATTTCATATGATAAACCAATCGTTTCAAAATGCGTTAGCTCTGTTGCTGTTCTGTTCCTTCGACTGTGTCCGCACCGTCGTGCAGGCTCGAGTTATTTGTCTTAAGGGGACGATCGCTCGTGTTGTTGCTTCTCGGTGAAGTGCCCTCCGTCTGAAGCAYGCAACTGCTCCTCCTGGCATCCGGTTGAGCTGCTCCCTTCCTGAACCTGTTGTGGTTCAGGTGTGGTGCTGTGCCTGCGGGAAGTCACCCACCGTGGTCCTATGAGCCGGGATTCAGCTGGAAACCAGCCTTGAAGCCCTTAAGGTTTTTGATGGCTTTCCATGGCTACATGAGGCTAATGCTTGGCCTGGGGAAGGAAGGGGGAGCTGGCTGCAGAGTGGAAATGCAGCAGCCCGGTTTTAGGCTGTGTTCAGCCTTCAGGGAATTGCCCCCCCTTGTTAGTTTGCACCTTTTCGACCTTTTCTTTCGTAGCCGGTCATCCTCTCGCAGCCTCTGCCTCGGCACTGGCCTGGACGGTTTTCGGTAGCTGGAAATTTCAATCGTATATGGTAGGTCAGGCTTTATCCTTCTCTGGGAAGGAAAGAATATAGATTGCAAACCACTTCTGCATGTAAACTCTTTGGTGCCCGTTTCAGCCTGTTAAAGCAGACACAAGTAGAAGTGCTGCATCACCAGGGGTGGGGGGAAAGGGGGACCACGGGGAATGCCATTTGGCTACTCCAGCTTCTGTCCTTGAACCTGAGCAACAGCATAGTTTTCCTCCCATAGCAAATTACCCAGTAGGCAGATTGACTCATTTCTGGGGTCTCAATTGCACTCATAGTAGTGCTTGATGAAGTTGTTTATGCAAATAGTGTATTAACTGAAAGACACAGCGCTGTATTGATCAAAGCTATTTTCTTGTTTTGATACAATTCATCCAGTAGTTTCAGCTGAGGAAAAATATTGGGAGCCTAAATATTTAATTTGGTGGTTTCAAAATGAAATGGCTCCTCTTCTTTGATTTTGAAACAATGTTTTGTTTTAAAATTAAGCTAAGTTAAATTTTTAAAAGGGTAGAAAATACAAGGCAACAAATATATTGTGTCACATCTAGAGAAAAAGTTTTACTGAATTATAAACTTTTTTTTTTTTTTTTGCTTTTGAACTGAAAATATCTTACAGCTCCATCTGAGTATCCCTTGGGGTCATGCACAGCATCATTTCATTTGAAATCTCTATACTTTGTTTTCTTCCATCTTTTTTTCACATGCAGGGAATAGTTCACTGCCACTCATAATTTTCAGGGGACCTGAAAATACAAAGGAAGAAAATGAGTGTTTTGTCCAATGGGGGAAGCCCTCTCCTGTGATTCAGGACCAAGCTGTTCAATGTTTCTGTTTGAAGATTTCAACTTGTTACCCTCTTGTTGTCAAGCGCCCTTACTATATTTATAAGGGCTGTTTATGTGAAGAAAAGCCCCTCCACTTGAAAGGAAAGGGGGAAATCACTTATCCTGTTGTGTGAGGGGGGAAAAAAAAAACACCAAAGAAATGATTCACAAATCTGCTGGCTTCCCCATCCAGCACCACCAAATTCAGTGTTCAACTATGTTTGGCCTTCTGAAATTTTGCTTTGAGACCTGTGACAAGACAACTCTCCCAGCTTATCAGACCCTCTCCAAAACTGCTGTTTTGTGGCTGGGAGGCTGCCATTTGGTTTTGAATTCTTGAGCTTGTCTGCAAAATCGTTGTATTTGGCTCTACTGTTGCCATTTGTTTCAAAGGACTGTTTGTACATACCCAAGCCTTTATTTTGGAGCTAGCTCAGTGGAGATGATGTAGCCATCAATGATCTCTGCTGACCAAACCAATGTTTAACTGACAGTATGAAATTGGTGCTGGCATTAGATTTAACATTGTCATGTGAGTGAGTGGTAATTAGTTGACAGCTTCATCTAATGTACCTTTTGAGATGTTTTGGTGTTCCCATATGTACAGTCTGGTAAGTTAGATAAGGGATTCTGACCTGCAGGAAACTTGATCTTAACATTTACATCTGTTTTTTGCAGTATTCTTAGGACCAGATAAGGGTTGTGATTTGTAGCTCTCTTGAGTGAATCATATTGTTTGAAATCTTAGAACTTTACATTTTTGTGAGGGACTACTAGTTGCTAGAAAGAAGCCATATATTTAAGTACAAGTATTTTAGCCGCTGCTTAAAAAAAAAAAAAAAAAAAAAGTTATATGAAACAAGAAGAGTGAAAGTCCATTTTCAAAATGATAGTCATCAGGAAGAAAATTTGTCATAAATTCCAAATCTGATTTTTCCTGGCCACTGAATTCATCACAATTTGTCATTACATCGTCTTGAAAAGAAAACTGTATTTTAAACAGTACGTACTGGCAAAATTGGCCACTTTATTCAGAGGTTTTAAAGGTATTTTTGAAGTTCTTTCTGATAACTTTTTTTCTAACTTTTAAAGTGATTTGCTATGTAAAGTTGTGAAAGTTTGGGAAAATACACTTATTATGTTTGAAGATATGCATTAATGTGAATTGCAATGCCAGACTTGTATATGACAAGCCTGTATTGTTTCATGCTTAGCCAAACACTTTTATATTGGAGAACAATATGCCAGTGAACATAAGAACAAATGAAAGGGGAAGAAGTGAGAAGAAATATATATATTTAATGAACAAGTGATGGGTCTCATGTCAATTCAGTAAGTAATGGATCCACTGTTTTTAATGGTTGGTACTAAACTAAATACTTAAACAGACCCCAGTAGGCAATAAGGACATGATGTGACTTTAAATAAGCATTAAACTGTAGTGTTTTAAATAGTTTGCTGCTATAATCATAAAATATAGAATTATCTGTTAGGCATATGTGGAGAAATAGGGTGAGTGAGAACAGACTAAAATATGTTTCATATGTGGAGAAATAGGGTGAGTGAGAACGGACTAAATTATGTTTGCTTGCATCTGTGTACAAACTGGGAATTTCTAATATCTCTTATACCAATAGTCAGCATTCAAAAGGAGACTTTTGTCATAAGACCTACTGCTCACGTACAAAAAAGTTGATGAGATTATCATAGTCTTTTTTTTTGTCTTGTTATTCCAAAATACTGTTTCTGAATAAAAGAACTTGTTTTCTTTTGGTTTTTTATGAATATCTTGGTCTCTTCTACTGTATAAATTTAACTGTGAAGTGAGACTCTTGTGTTTGATCTATTGCCATGGAAATGAAGGGTATTCCACAAATTCTTGCTTTTTGCATTTGCTGACTGATTCAGAAGGGAGAAGAGGTGAAAAAGAAACATCTTTGAAGCAGATCAAAAAAAAGAGTCTGTTGGAAGTGTTATACCAGGGTGGCTATTTTACACATATTAAAAAAAAAATCATTGCATCTAAATGCCATAAATGGGTTCAGTAGTGCTATATATAATAACAATTCTAACTAGTTTTAATTACATTTTTAACATGATCTAAGAATGGAATTTCAGCATTAATTGTGCCTTCATTTATGACTTCTAATACACAGTTAACCTCTTTGCTAATACATAAGTCAGCATCTGAGTCAGCAAAAATATTAATGATTAATAATAGATGGCTTTTAAGATGATCTTGTGATAACTAGTTAAAATTAGTTGTGTTGTGTGTGGTCTTACGTAGGCAGTGCCTCAGTTAAACTTTAGCTCTAATTGAAATCTGTTTCTCTCACAATCCTTGATTCTAAGCAGTTTCTGAATAGAATGTGAAATCATGCATGGAGTAAGTCAGTGCTGGGAGAAGAAGAATTCAGATCTTAAAAACCCAGCCTGAGTTGAAACCTAATGGAAATGGGGACAACTAACAGATGTTTCAAGCACTTTGTTCTGTAACTGCAGCAAAGAGGTACAAACAGTAGTAAAGTAGTCACGAAGTAGCTTTATTTTTAGAGTAGCTCATTCTGAAGCATGTTGATGGTCTTCACGTTTTTTGTTTACTTCTGAAATGGAATCTGTGGATAAAACTATATTCCAGAAATGTGAAGTACACAGCACTCACATAAGACATGTGAGTGACAAGTTCATCAGAAAAGAGCTCAAGATGAACGTAAAAACATGGAATAATTTGTGATTGTTCTGAGCTGTCTACAATTTTTTTCTTTTTTGGGGTGGGGGAGGGGGTGTCCCAGGATGGGAAGAGGGTTTTGAATAGAGTCTTGATTAGACACCAAACGGCTGAAATTTATCTGACACACTACTCAAATAAGCTACTAGGAGATCCACAATTTACTGCAGACAAAACAGCAAATGTGTCAGATAAGATATGATATTGTGAGCAGACCAAAATTTTTGGAGAAGAATAAAGCCCTGATGGGGAGTGCTAGAGAAAATCCAAAGTAGTGACATTCTTGTGATGGAAAGGCAAGCAGAGCTCATCAGTGCAATCCACGGAAAAAGCAAAGACAGTGGTGCGCAAGATGTGCAAATGCAGTAGTAGACTATAAATATGGTTGTGGAGCCATCCTGGAACATTTCTCCAAAGAGTCTTTGGAGTACTGGTGGTCTGTGGGATACTACAAAGGGCACTTCAGACCTTAACGACAAAATAGAAGAGGGAAACACAACCATACATACATACGTGCTGCCTCATGCATGGATGAGCAAACAAAAAATAAAAGGAAAAAATAATAACAGTATCCAAAAGTTAGCCTACTTTGTATTTGGGAATGAGCAAGAGTCATAGAGGCAACACAGTGCAAAGCAGTGTTTTCCCTGTCTGCCTGTCTGCTCCCTGTGAAAGTCTAGGCAATTCTTCAGATAATATAGAGTGAAAAACTTGAGTCTTAATCTGGAGCATTTGATGAAAATGCCGGAAAGTGAAGGCTGGACCTAAAATGATATATAACCCAAAGAAAAACAGCTAGTATCTTAATAAATCTGTAAAGAGCTATGATTTCTCAGGTGTGATTTCTCTCAAATGGTTGCTAATCATTTTCTCTTGTAAAGTCAACAGTTAGGACTTTCCAGGGCAACCTGTACATTGCAGGAAGCTGCAGGTGGAGTAATGGTCTCACAAGATGCATGCTGGAACTATGCTACCTTCTAAATAGATCAATAAGTAGTTGAATGAGTGTGGAGGAACTTGGGTGATTTCTTGGCAGTGCCTGTTACTGAGCAAGCAGGCCGGAGTGTTCCAAAACAGACTTTCCTCAGGAAGCAACCTTATTCCTAGGAAATGCCAGTCTGATACTGTTTGAGAGGCTTCTTTCTTTTTGTCATTGTGTGTATCTTCTGCTCCAGCCAGGGAATTATTGTGAATAAAGGGTCATAAGAGAAGAGAACCTAATTTGCTCTGCCCTCAAGAGATGCTCTGTGTAAATAAAGAGAGATAATGGAAAACTACCTCCTGTCCTGAAAAGTTAATATGAATGACTCATGGGTGGAGACACAACCAGTATTTGAAGGAGAATTTTGTGACAGTGACTAATCTTTTCTTTGTAAGAAGG
The DNA here is from genome assembly GCF_003343035.1 of Apteryx rowi. Taxonomy (NCBI): domain Eukaryota; kingdom Metazoa; phylum Chordata; class Aves; order Apterygiformes; family Apterygidae; genus Apteryx; species Apteryx rowi. Next base: position 1,072,480 of record NW_020449475.1, on the reverse strand, counting down.
CAGGGATGTCATGCAGAATACTGAGGCTCACACAGATTTTTTTCCCATTTAATTCTAAAAGTAAGGAGGATTGAAACAGAATTCTTTCATAAACTCTTATGCCTTGGAAAAGTGCTATTTTAACATTGCTGCTGCTTCTTTCCAAAATTCAATGTATTGTATCTCAGAGCCCTATGCTGTCTGTCTACCCCGAGGAATAAGAAATAAATGGGGAGCTTGCAAGGTCAAAGACTCTACAGTGTAGAAGTCTGCTTCTTTTGTTTCATAATCCAAGTATATATTTCCTGCCTCTTTCTATATTCAGTGAAGATACATAAAGGCCAAATGCAGCGGAAATTGAGCTTGCAGCAAGTTTCTAACATAAAAACACACATATATATAATAGAACTTGGCAAGTGAATGTTATCTTTCATCTAGAGATCACAATCTACTATGTGTACATTTGGGATTGCGACTGAGGCTAGCTGGACAGTGCAATTCAAAGTTCTTGTCTGTCTGTCCACTTTTTTAAAAAGTCCTCATCATTTTGATTGCTTTGGACTGGGGGTGGGGGGTGGAATTGTGAAAACTCACTTTTTTGGGGGGGGGAGACACTGAAAGCAAGGTGAGTGACTACATAACTTGTGTTTAAAGAAAAAAGGAAGGAAGTGAATGTCATTTGCTCCAAACCAGGTGCATCAGACAGACTCCAGTTTCTTCTTCTAGTGCTGTTATGACCATTAGGCACTGTGTATCTTTTTATATACATGTGAACAATTTGTTCGATGTAGCAACAGAAAGCTGCCATTTTTGTGTCAGTTCAGAGCAGAATGCTACTGTTAAAACTGCTTTGTACCTAGCAGGCACCTGGTACTGTTTGCAAAGCAGCAGCTGCTGTAAGTTGCATTTTTTGGGCATTTTTCTTTTGTCCAGCTTCATATTTATGGTTTTGATGTTCGCTTGTGCCCAGCAGTAAGTTTATCAGCAACTAGTGCAGTATACTCAGTGCATGTCTTATTGTTTTGGAGGCTACTGATCTTGAATTGAGCAAAGAAAAACTTTTTGTGGGTTCCTGGCTCCCAGGCATTTTTTTTTAAGAGAATTTCTAATTTTTGAATATGTATATGCTGTTAATTGATCTCGATCTACGTGTCTTAACTGATATGCCCTTCGCTGATCTTTCTAAGGGTTTGTAGCTCATCTGTGGAAGTTTCCCRCAGATTCCTTAGATGGTGATATATATCGAATGGTCTGCTAAGTTTCCCTTCCCCCAGTAGCTGATTTAGAAATCTTTGACTTTCAGCAGGGAGGAGGAAAAGAGCAACTTGGCCTGTGCATAAGCGCTGATCAAAGGCAGGTCAGCTGCTCACGGACGCGCRCGCTCTGCCAAGTGGAACTGACTTGCTTTTGAGTCCTGCCAGAGCTCGTTCGTCCTCGCAGGGAGAGCAGGGACCGTGTTTTCTTTGTTTTCGTTGGCATTCAGATGAAGTTTTCTGAAACAGTGTTGTGTTTATTAGCATGTACTCAGACTAATTTTAGCAAGCATAAAAATTAATATTTGAAAATTGTTAATGCAGTATATTTTTTGGCATTCGTCATTGTATTTTATTGGAATTTTGTTCCTGCCAAAGGAGGTCAGGCTTCAAAACAATCGATATACACTGTACATTGGTACAAATTGCTGAAGAAATCACCAGGAGAAAATTACTTCCTTTATCATATATTACAGTTGCATCTTAAATGATTATTCTCTGCCACAGTGATCCAAGAATTTAGTGATGAGTCTGCAATATTTTGATGTCATTGTGTTTTTCATGAGGAAACTTTAATTATGGATTAGAATTTAGGGACCAACTTGTGATTCAAATGCCATCTTTAGCTGGTAATGTTATAAAAATATTGTTTATTTTTAGAGACTTTTCAGCCAGTGTTGTGCAATATCAGTTTTGCTGGCTGTGAGATTATTGACTTCTGCAGTAAATCTTGTGTATATAGTCCATAGGCTTGCTTGTATGGGACGACTTTGAGAATTTCTTTATAATTACAAGCCATTATCCCCCTTAGCAAATGGTTATGAAGCAGTTGTTAGGCCTGGAAGCCAGTTTATAAATGAATGAATAATGCCCGTTTGGTTTGGGGAGGGAGGAAGACTCAAAGTGAGAATAGGACAGTCAGAAAGTAAAACTAGAGTTCCCCCCAGTCCCTTGCAATATTTGTACTAATTTCTGTCAGAGAACTGAAGCCTCATCTACCATTATCATTGTTAAATACTCTATCCTGAGACCAAATGCAGCCTGCTGTTTTCTCTATAGAATACGCAAAGTAGGTAGGGAGCTATAAGTGAATATATATGTATATATATATATATATGCATGCATGTTAGGGTTTTTCTAGGGAGCAAATAAATAATCAATTTCTCAAAATCTGATTGTTCTGTATGTGGCAGATGAGATATTTTTAGGAGCCCATCACTTATTCCAGGAGTATTAGGACAAAGAATAGCTGGATGTTCATGTATAAATTGTAGCGGAATTTAACATCTGCACTTTGTGCTTTTGGGGGGAGGGTTAGCTGGCAAGATCTTTCAGCTCTGATGGATGTTGTGCTGGGTTATTGAGGGATATGAACGTCACATAGCTACATGGACTTCGGAATCATATCTTGGGAGCTTGCAAATTGAACACAAGGATAATTTTTGTGTTTTCCAGTAATTGTGCATATTTGGGCAAAAGTTAATTGAAGGACAAATATGCAGAAGGCAGCCTGACACTTTGGTTTCACAGCAGTGTTTGGTGTCAACACTATTTAAGGTAACTTTGTGTGGAGTTTCCCACTTACTGGTTTTTGAAAGCCAGGTAAGTTCCTTGACTGGGTTCACAGCACAACGTGTACACAGTTATGTCTATGACACCGTGAAGGTGATGTCTGTAAAACCAGGAGCCACAGTGGGTGGCCACGTGTGCAGCCAAGATCTCTCTATACTTGTGCCAGTTTGGAAGCTCCTGTATCATTTCACCCTGAGTGTGAAGAAACAGAATAAGAACATACTTATACAAATTCTAATGGGAAAGAGAAACAGGAGCTGCTTAAAATTCCCAATTAGCTTTTTGTTTCAATAGCAACCCGAGATACAGAATCTGTGACGTCCACAAAACTCTTGCTGGAAGAAAAAGAGCCTTTCTATTGGGCAGGGGAGCTTAAGAATAGAGATCAGAAAAATGACAAATATAATTAGGACAGTAGAAAATGTTTATAGTTCTTTGCTTGCAGTTTTTGGAACTAGATTTTAGAAATGGTTCTACATAGCAAAAGAATTTGTTGCAAAATGTGAGAATTCAGAAATGGTTTCTAAATCATTAAAAAAGCATACTTAACTCATATGGCAGAAGCAGGGACTCTTACATAGGTGGGTATCTCATGATGCATTTTTTTAGGTGACTGAAGACTTCACAGTTAAGCYGAGCAATGAACTGTTAAAACATCAGTGCAGACGGATTATTCACAGAAATGCCCAGTGAAACTGTATTCCACAGTATAGAAAACTGTTTTGTTTTGCTCAGAGGTCCCTTATTCTGAGAGAAGCATGATCCTATTTAAAAGAGGATATGGTAAAATGTTGCTATTGCAATATTATTGCTGCTTGTTCTTTATCTGGTTAGAAATTACTTTTTTTTTCAGGAACATGCCCCAGCTATGGAAGCTTCAAACTAAATTGTAACTTACAAAATAATAACACTGCAGTTGAATATAAATTGGTGGAGTTATAATAAACAATTGCTGCTCACTTGTAACAAATGTAGCTCCAAGGCATGGCACAAAGCATATTTTAAAAAGAAAGTGCCCAACGGTTGTTTTCATTGTTTCAGTTGTACCCAGGGAGAAAACATTGTTTTGTTTTCCTGTCTGCAGTATGGTAGGCTGGCCATCTGCTGCTAGGAGAAACAAAATGATTACAGGAGGGGACAGAGGACTTCTCAACCATAAAAATACATCAGTACCTGTTTAGTGAAGCTAAGGTTTACTTTCCTCACCGATAACACCTAATTTAATACAAGGATTGCACAGAGATTTCAACAGAGAAGATTTTGTCTTTTGGTTAGTCCTCAAAACTGGCCTTTATTTATGGAAAAAAAAGTAATTAAGGATTTATAGCATATGACTGGACATAGATTTATACAAGTCTACAGCAGAGTGAATATATACTGTGCATGCTTAGTGTAGCAGTTGGAAAGCTGTACAAACTGTGATAAGTAACAAGTAAATCATGAGGGTTTTTTTGTTAAAATCTGTAGTGTTTTCTGATTGCTCAGAAACTAATGCCTGCCATGTGCTTTGCTTAATTATATCCTGTTGGTTGATTTACAATGCACACAACCTGATCCTGGAAAGCAGTGTTCTTTCAGAATTATGATGTGTCCTTCATCCTTGTTAAATCTTTGAATTTTGTCAGAAAGTTAGTATGGGCTGCTTTTACTCTCTTTAATTTGACCTTGTAAAAAGCTAAGAAGTTTTTGGTTTAGTCTAGTTTTAGTGGTAGAACTTCTCCTGTCAGGTCGTCGTCTATTTTAAACCCATAAAATCCGTGAACAAAATTAATTACATATCTTTCTGTGACTGTTCATTTTCAACAAGCTAGTGTTAGCTTTCCTTCTGGAACTTTAATAAGGGGGATTGCTTTGTAATTCCTTGCTTTTTGCTCCCCCTCTGGCTGAGTGGTCAAACTCTTACAGCTGCAAACTCTTATAGCTGTAACCCCCTTCTCTGCYGAATCTTTTGAGGAGATTTTGAAAAAGTGTGACATTAAGGAGGACTACTTAGTTCCTCATAAAACAGTTACTTGAGTGCCAAGAGTCATAATGCCTTTAGTAGGAGTTTTTATAGCATTTAGAAGCTTCTTAGTCATTTATTTGGATATTAAAGGGTACTTCTGAGGTTACCAGCAGTGTGGACAATAAGAGCATCTTTTGTAGAAAGGTCTTTCACGAAAGTTAAACATAACTAGACTAGCTGATATATTCCACAGTCTATTTTCTTTCATGTTTCTTAGTAATGAACAGTTGGTTTGCGTGAGCTGAGTTTTTGACAACCTTTAGAAGAATATTACAAAAAAGTCATTCAGAAATCCGCCTTTGAATATGGTACAGACTGCAGGGATATGACATCTCTTTTGTGTTGTTTGTTTTTGAATATCTTGCTCTTCAGTAACTGATCCTGTTTTTCATGGCACAGGCAACTTTGAAGTGGTCTTTGTCATATAAAACAAAAGTATAGAATTTAATACAAAAGCTGTAAGATAGCATTTCTGAAAAAGCACCTTAGTGACTCTGAAGCCCCAAGTGTCTGAACTGCTTCTGAAAAATTTTCTCATGCATTTGTCAGAATTTCTCTAGTGTTGACTGTGATCATTCTAAAAAATTCGAGTGACATTATCATTAAATCCCAGCCCTGCAAAGAAAAATGTCTGTAGCTATTTATTTGAGTAGCCCCAGCAGAATTACAGAAATTTAAATAAGTTCAGTGTTTATGCAAGATTAAGACCAAAGAGACCAAAGATGTTGCTAGCCATGTTGAATGGCATTTTTTATGGATTCAGAAATGGTTTCTGAAAGGGTAAACCTTTGGCTGTCCTCCTGTCAGAGTTGTCTGAATGCATTAACAAAATATAGTTAAAGAAGAAAAGATATATACCATTTATTTTAACTTCCAGTAAGTTCTTAAAGTCCCTCCCAAGATGTGCTGAAAGAAAGTGGTAAAAGTGAAGGGTAAAACTCCTGCTACAATGAAATAGGAAGCAATGAGTAAACTAAATGGCCAGTTCTTATCATGGAAAAAAAATGGACATCTCTAATGTATAAAGGGAACAGTAATGTRTATAATTTGTATGTTCTGTCTCTTTTTTTAAAAGCAAAATTTTCTGCTGAAATCTTTACAATGAGAACTGCTTCTAAGACTGAACATTATGAAGTGAAACGCTTTGAAACAGAGCACATTCCATGTGGGTGTTCTGCAGTGACAGAAACAGTTCAGCAGAGTCCTGCCTTCTCAGTTGTGCTGATCCACTTCCTTGTCTCATGGTAGCATTCAATAAATTCCCTAAATAAACCAGTGAAAGCTGACGCTTTTGCCAAAAGAGGTCCCTCTCCCACCACTTTTCCTACCCAGTCCTGCTCCTCTGTTAAGCTGCACAGGTTTCGGGGTGCCAAACTAGATCAGAGCAATATAACTCTTGTTGGCAGTCTGGCCCTTCCAGCGAGATCAGTTCCCTGAACTAGCTCACCATGTGGCTCTACGCTTGCACTAGTGTCTTTATCAGCAGGGCCAAGTTATATAGGTTTAAAGTCTTTGCCTGAGACAGTGCATTTAGCCTGGGTCCACCAGCCTTCAAAAAGCAAAGCCTCATAAATAAATTGGAACTGAAAAGGCAACAGAAAATGTTAATAGACAACAAGATTGGTTACTAATCTATTTTTCATTCTGCAGTGCTGACTTTTGGTTACTATTTTTGGCCTAACTTGCCAATATGATAAGTTTATCACAGTTAGCTTTGTGCATGAAACAGTGACTAAAGTTATCTAAAATAACTAGTGACTAATAAGTAACTTTTTCCAAAGAAAAGATCTCTATTTTGCAATGTTACTTTCTTAAAATATCCCAACAGTCATTATTTTTTAAAGACAGTGGGCAGTATCCGAGAGACAGGAAAGAGCACACACAGTCTGCCCCAGGTCAGGAACCCCGCAGGATTTTCACTTTTCCTCCTGCACTGATACTGTCATAGAACAGAAGATCTGTGCTGAGATTTTAGTGGTAAAAGGAAGAGCTGGATCTTATTACCTGGATTGGGCAATTATTTGCATGGTGGAATTGTGTGTAAGCCCTCAAAGGGAGGAGATACAGTTTACTTAAGGAAGTATGAAATAAAATGGCATTATGCCTAGCTTGTCATAGATGAATGCCTAGAGCACGTTCACTTCTTGCCCTGAAAAGTGTCTTTTGAGTTGTTATTCCTGAAGTGGTCATAGTAACCCGGGTAAGCTTGACAAGGCAGCGTGGGACATTGTGCATGGGATTACAGAGTGCAGGCTTGGGAAGGAAGCTCTAGCCCTTCTCTTCCCTCCAGTCTGCCTCACCTGCCCCCTTTACGCGATATTTATCGTCCTTTCCAGGGGATATTTGGGAAGAGCCATGCTGCCTGGCTGCTGCTGGGGAGATGGAGAAACATGCCTCACTGCTTCGTAGCGCCCTCAGCCTTTTTGGTTTTGGAGCCCCCTTGTCAGATCTGGCTGGTTAATAGGCTAATGGGTGTGTGACGTAAAAGAGTCAAGAGAATGAGCAACTACTTGTGCTGTGGCAAGAAGCCAGGAAATCGAACCTAAGGGAAGGCTAAACTCCCTGTGTTAAATTCATGCCTGATTTGGATTACACAGTTTAACAGTTCTGTATATCAGGTTTAAGGTTCAGCTGGTTTGCTAGTTTCTGGTCCAGTAGACCTCAAAAGTGGAGTGAAATTTTGTGTGTTACAGAGATTGGACTATCCGAAGAGGATGGAATTACTGTTTTCTGGACATAAAAACTGAACAATCTTCCTAATAAATACAACTATTATCACATACAGTGTTTCGGTGAATTGAAATACCACTGGGGATAGAACAAGACATTATCCAAAGGATTTAACCATTTTTTACATTGATTTTCCTAATTTGTCTGCTTAAAGAGCAAAAAAGATAGAGATCTGTAGATTACAGAGATCTGTAATTTGAGCACTTCTCTCCTGTACTTTTTGTTATCTTGGAATATGCTTTACAGTCATGCTTTGGACTCTATAGTTGCAAACAGGTCCAGAGGGAGAAATCAGGTGTAGTCTTCATTCAGAAACGTTGCCAGTTCTCCGGATGGTTACCACAACGGTAAAAAGATCTGAGAAGAAGGTAGGTGAGCCTACCTTTCATTATCCACTCTGGAACATACCCTTTTCACCACAGCTTTTGTCAGCTCACTCTTCTGTTTTGCTAAATTTTTAGTGTTTGGCCATCCACTAAGTAGCTTCTTGCTGTCTTCTTGCCCTTTCCTTTTCTCTTCATCTATTTTAAGTCGCAGCTTTCTAAATGGCTATGCACTCTCCTAGTTATTGATCAGATCACCCTGCAGTCCAGCTTTGGCCAGACCTCCCACAGTCTGTTGCTCTTGGCTAACACGGTTAGATTCCTCGTTTYGTTAGTCTCTGACGTGCCTTGCTTCTTCAACACAACCAGAGATGATGACCGCCCTAATTTTGTGTCACCTGGTTCTCATGGGATTATATTTTAAGTTAGTTTCTCAGCCTCCTCTGATTTGGACTCTCAAGGAAGGCAGCAGGAAAATCTGAGGTCACTTTAGGGCGAAAGAGCATTCTCATATCCTAGCATGCACATGGGCAACTGGTGCAAAAAAGAGCTTATGTCTTTGAATAGTGTTTTGGATATTCTGGCCCAATGTAGGAAGCGGGGATAGGAGCCCAGGGTTGTTCTGCAAGAAAAGGGTGCAGCAGATCTCTATTCTCAAAAATTAGGAAATCGGAGAGAAATCAGAGGTTATTAGCACTATCCCTGTGCCCTTTTGCAGAATCCAGGTAGCTGCAAGTAATTTGCTTTGATGAAGGGGATGGATGCACTTGAAGGGGTAAATATAGAGCTACAGAGACTATTCACCATGACTGCAGCTGTGAATTAATCCTAAATTATGTGTAAAAGAGTATGTTAGAACATGAAACCTCACTAGAACAGAAAGGTGGGCTTGATCCACAGCAGAGRTATATTGTGTACCCCTAACAACCACACCATGTTTCAGGGTAACTTAATAAAGCATGAAGATTTGGGAATGCCTAGAAATATTGACTTTTTAAATAGAGAGAATTTCTTAACCTACATATTAAAGGAGACTGTAGCGTGTTAAAATGAGTGTTTTACTTAAGTATGATTAAGTAATATACATACTTAAGTGTGACTGCCATCCCTTCAGGGATTTCTCTCCAGCTTCCTATTCACGTTATGACTGCATGGCAGATATAATCTGGTAAACCTGAGCAAATTTTAAACCAGCCACTTTATGTACTGGTGGGAGTATTGCAGAAGGAGCAGAGTGATTTGCTGCAAAACTTCCTAGATATCTGGGCAAATTCTGAGGGTCCCTACCTTTGCTGATACCTCTGCTGCCCCTGGTCCTACAGAAATACCTGTGCTTAAAAACAAGATGTAGTCAAGCACCATCACATGTTGGACCATGGCATGGATATCACCTGAGTTTTCAAATAAAAATGAGCTGTTATGAATGCTTTATGTGAAAATAAATGAGCTAACTTGAGGCCCTAAAAAACCCTTCACATTCCAAATCTCCCATCCACAGCTTCAAAATCCTAAAAATGTCTTTTCTGTCAGGCTCACTAAATCTTTTCTCTTGGAACACAAGAACAATCTTGGAGTTTATTACTCCTTTTTTTTTGGGGGGGGGCAACTATCTACTATTTGGCTATTCTGCGTTTTACAGTCAGCAATACCATTCTTATTTTAGTGGCTTTGATGTTAAAGCAGGTATTACAAATACCTTTCCACTAAATTACATCTAATTTGGAGGGGAAAAGGGCAAGTGAAGAGTGGAATGAAAGTTGTGAATCTATGCTAAAACAGAATTGCTTCAGAGCTGAGAATGTGAAAGCCAAATCTGTTCCTTCAGTGCACTTCTGGCATGTTTGCTAATTTGCATACAAGAGTTAAAATTTAGCCTAGACTGAAGAAACACAGAAGCTATATATCAAAAGATAACAATGGGACTGAGCGAAGCAAGTGATTTGCTAATTATAACAAAACAGGGAGAATATTTCCATTTTTGGCCCTCCGGTGGATGTATTTTATGCTGTTCATTTGTACTGAAAAATGTTCCTGTTCGAAGCAATTGCACAGCGCTTGTAGATTTTGCAAACAAGATATGAAACTAGCTAAAGAAAGAATATTAAAGTATTAATTCTACATCTTGTCAGTGCCTCAGCAAACATTTGCAAATGCAGCAGTTAAGAAGCACTAGTTTACTGTGAATTTGTCCATATGTTGTGATTCCAAAAAACAAATTTAATGGAACAGAATTACAACCAATGCTAATTTCCACTCCAGCTCACTTACCATATAATTTTTTCCTGAAATTGTATTCCTATTTCTAAAATGGTATAAGAGTATCCAAGTACTTTATGATATTTGCTATTATGCTGTGAATTATCACTGTGAACAACATTCACTAATACTTATTCCAACTAATTTTACTGGTACATGTTTTTTCTTCATTTTTAAGTCATTCACTTGGTGTTCACAGATTTACAATGGACTTCTTCTGTATTGCAGAAAAAATCATCATTTTTTTTCTCTTAAATCCTGTAGGGCTCCTCTGTGCTATACCCAGAGCAAATGTGAGAAAAGAGGCCAGTCCTTACTGCAAAGAATTTAGAAACTTCAGTTTAAAGTAAGAGATTGATGGAGGTACCTGTGAAAATACAAAGAAACATGGAAACGTTGACTCAGCCATCTTAGCTTAATGGTTGTAATTTTTCTGGAGGCATTGTGACCAAGAAAGTTTTAGGATGAGGAGTAAGAAGGCTTGTATTTGTTATGGGGACCTGGACCAAAGCCACCAAGAGAAAACGTATAGGAACTTGGATAACACTGTTACCTATTTCACGGTTGTGACCCTGTCAGAGATGGAGCCAACACGGGACAGGACAAGGTGGGAGAGGGGAGGGCTAAGATGAGGAGAGGAGATGTGAAGGGAAATAGACCTTAATAAAATTCTGATCCAACCCTTGTGACAACTGAGATTCTAACTCATAGGAAATGATCAAATTACTCTGGTTTTGTTGGCAGCTACCAAAGCTTTTGCAGTATGTCTTTGATATAATCAACGTTCAGCTGACAATGTAGCTTCACTACATGACGTAATTTAGAAKTGTTTTTTATGAATTCACATCAGTTTTATGGAAGAGGAGATGGATATGAGTATTTGTTCCTTAAGTCCATTCCAGTCCATTCTGCATTAACATAGTACGTTTCACTCTGATGTTGACCTGGTGAAAGACATGAGCAATAAATATTGCAAAATACAGCATGTTTTTAATATCAGAAACATTTCAATTTGTTAATATTTAGTCTTTTTGCCATGCTACTACAAACACACAAAGAATGGTGTTTATTAAAGTATCTGTTGATTTAAAGAGAGAAACTCTTCATTAAACCTACCATTTTTGTCTTGGAAAATGGTGTGTGAACATAKGTAGTAAGATACTTTTGGCTTTGGCTTTGACTGTGCTGATAACAACCTGTAGTATGTTCTTGAGGTTACTTGATGATTCAGAATTCCCCCAGAATTTTTTTACAATGGACTCTAAATGTATAGTTTCCTATTGTCAAACTGCAGTGATATATTACTAAAAATAAATACCTGGAAATACAAATACTGACACAGTTGTTTGTTCAGATTAAAAATTGATTTTTTTGTGTGTGTACATTAGGATACATAATAGTCTTTTTATGCTCTGGGCTCTGATTCAACTTCCAGATTTTTATGGTGCAAGGAAGTCTAGTGCACTGACAAGTAATAATATATGCTACCAGGTAACTATGTAGAAAGAATACTGGTATTTCTTTGATTGCTGTGGGCTATCCTATTATCTATATTAAAAAAAAAAGTGTTTTTATTTCATTTTGCAGCTAAGTCATGTATAAAATGTGAATATAAACACCAATTCTGAAGAAATCGATTGTTTCAAAATGAGTAAGAGTAACTGATTTATCGTGGTGACAGCTCTGAAGATAAGTGCTGTGCAGAAGTCACGAGTGCTTAGTATTACAGTTGGTTGGCTAATGGACCTTTCATAAAAATAGGCAGGATGACTGCCTCTTTCTCACATTTGATTTTTTTTTTTCTTAAAAATCTTTTTTTTTTTTCCAAAAGTTGGGAAAAGTTTTGCTTCTCAACTTATGTCCTTTTTAGGAATTCCTTCCTGCTTCTAGTAACTCCTTGTTAACCTAACAGTTGAAGAAAAATCTGCTTAGTTTCTGCTTTATATTATCCTAAAAATTATAATGCATATCATATTTTACTCAGGACTCTAAGGCACATTCTTGTAAATGTAATATTTATGTACTCTTTAAGATATTTATATTCATAACTCTGGCTGCGTTTTGTGCTTTGTTTTCCTTGCATGGGTAAGAGCAGTGATGGATTCGTTCACCCTAGATGATATTTATTCCTTTTACTTCATTACACATAATCTACCTGTGCTGGATCTTAAGGTCTGTGTACACTTTCTACTCTACTAGAGAGCTTATCAGCTTCTCTGCAGGCAGCTCCATTTGAATTTTAAAACTGAAAATGAATGAATTTGTGCTGCTTTTTGAGCTTGCGCACAGAGCTACTCCTGCACCCTCCTAKTGGTGTGATAACTGGAGGATGGACCTCAAGCTTGTGGGTTGTTGGTGATTGTGGCTGAAGGGTTTATGATTTCATTCTGATCAGCAGCTACCTCTACTATTTTCTCTGCCCTCCCCCACCTCTTCCCTCTTATGAGGGTGTCTGAGCAYAGGATAAAGACATCAGGAAGTACAAGAGAAATTGATACTTTTAGTTTTAGACACAGTCAAAGTCTGGGCCAAACTGTATGAGGTACAAATACTGCTCATGTAAATCATTTGCTTCATTATCCTCACACTCAGCTTCCAAGTCAAGTAGTTGTTCAAGAAGCTGCCAGACATCACTGGAGTTTCTTAGGGGTAGCCTGAATTTCTGCATCTTCTTTATGATGCACGCCAAAGGTCATGATAATATATGAGTTTGAAAATCAAGTCAAATTCAACTCCTAATGCATTTAATCTGTAACTTTATCAGTGTACAATAATCCACTCAAGCTAATCAACAATAAAGCATTTTAGGGACGTTATTTATTCTAGAATTCTAAAGCACATAGTGGTGAAGTACCTTTGCTGATTAAACTAGCTGTTTAAAGAAAGGAACAATTCATCAAAACTATATTCAATTTCTTAATATGATGATTTTCTCTACTGAAAGTAATTGCATGTAAGGTATATTGGCATGTAAGGTATATTGTAAAATATGACTTAATTGGACACATAATTCTAAGAAAATGCTACTGATGTACCTGATCTTTCACTCTGTAAATAAGGCTATATAGCAATGGAAGGCAGATGCTCATTCTTGAGCTCATTTTTTAAAAAAAATGGGTTTCTAACCTGCTAGCTAGCTGTCTAGAATTTCAGCTTGTGTCCTTGAGGGACTGGATTACTGGTACTTCCTTCTGTACTCTCATGGGCTTCCTAGTGTTTTTGAAGGGAATTTCCACTGCAGTCTTTAAGCAAGGGAGAAATAAGTCTGCTGCAAAACATTTTTAGGTACCCTTCAGTATCTCTAATAACTGAGCTGCAAGCATTATCTTCAGTGCTTGGTTTGCTTTAACACCGATTAAGTGACTGTCAAGTGAAGGAGTGCCGTCTCCTTTGTGTTATCCTCCTCTCTGGGTATTGAAGGAGCTATGTGCAAACTCTTACTCCTCCTGTGGAATTGAGGCTGCCTTTCTTCCTGCAGAAATTTTAAGTGGCGTAAAGGAGGAGCATGGTATTGAAGCAGAAAGTTTTCCTTAGTCCCTTATTCTGGTTCTGACTTTTTTGATAAGGAAGACACTTTATAAAATGCTGGGCAGACAGAGCCAGCGAGAGGATGGAACATGAGAATGAAGCGTACATACTTAGCATCCAGTTCTTTTCTTAACAAATTGTGATTTCTTGATGAATTGCACAGGTAGAGATAATTCATTTTTTGTTTAATGAGAAATGGTTTATCTTCAGAAATTCTCTCCAATATGTTTTGATATTGTAACATTCATAGCTTTATATTTCCAGTTTTGTCAAATAGCATATCCATTATTTTGAAATACATTTTTATTTTCACGTTCTTCATATTTGTTCTTTAACGCATCTAAAGCTTTATTAAATACAGATCTGACTGTGACCTAAGCTATGTTTCATGAAGGGTAACTTAATCAGTTGTGTTGTTATTGGAATTAATGGAATTAATACAACTGTCTCCTTGACTGGCCTCATGCTAGTCTTGCAGGAGAGGTGGAAGAGAGAAGAAATTTCTTAAAAATTGTCATCAATTCTTTTTTAAACAGACATGCTACTTATGTTGTTTCACCCCAGATTGGGGTCCCCTTCTTGTAGAAATAGGCCCCCCCCTTTTTTTTTTAATCAGGATTTCATGCGTTTCCCTTCTTTTTCCTCTTGGTGCTCAACCAATTTCTCCTTAAATGATTTAACTTGCTTTACAGTCACAGGTACATTTTTCGTATAATGACCAATGATATCCTCTTTTTTTTCCTTTCTTTCTTTCTTTCTTTCTTTCTTTCTTTCTTTTTTTTTTTTTTTGTCACGTCAAGATTAAAGCAGGCAGTAATAACAAAAAGTTAACTCATTTGATAGGGCTCCCTTAAACTTTGCTTTTTGAAAGTTTGTGTGTTTGTATATAAGCATAATTAACATAATGTAATATGTTTTTTATGGTAGAAATACCAATCTCTTTTGTTAATGGTGGGGGGGAAGACTTGGTTGGTTGGTTGGTTGGTTGGTTTGCATGTTTGGATCCCTACCATCCTATTTAACGTTGCAAGAAATAGTTACCTTGTTTTGGGTTTCTAGTTTTATATTCCAGAAAATAAAATGTGTTGCAAAACTGAGGTACAGAAACGGGTTGGATTATTATTCATGTTAATGCCTAGAAGAGTCTCTGTGTAGCATATATTTTGCCTTAAGTGGCTAATGATTGGAAGGAGTCTCAAATAAATGAAGAAAAGTCATTAGCTTATTGGAGCACTTGTACTGGGTTAAGTGATAGGATACCTTCCCATCTGTACAGCATAATTCTGTTGAGAGAAATTGCAGGGTACGTTTTACCAYGTTGTGTTTTTGTGTTAGCCGATTGTAATTATTGTTCATGGGGTTAGTGAAGCTAATTTTTATATGGAGGAGATATGTAATCTTCCTAGCTATATAATGCAAAACATGTTCAGCTGTCACTGATGCATTTAAGTTTCATTAGAGTGAATTGTTTATACTGATTGGATAGAAATGTAACATGCTTGAAAGGAAAGCAAGGGCTTAGACAGTGTGCTTATAGCTGTGCACTCCACATTCACACAGTGTTTTAAAAAGAAACACTCTACAAAGCTGTCCACAGTCTTGGTGTGCTTCGATTGGTATTTCCCTTTGCATCCTAGTTTCATTTTGGCTGCTAGCTACCAATTGTTTCCTGTGACATTCATTAGGAGGAAGAAGATGCATTAGCTCTTAGGCATTTCCAATGCTGGTAGCTTTTCATGCTGTTAGTTTCTCAGCCCTGTGACTTATATCTTCTAATAGTGAATCTATAGGACTTGAAGAATAAACTCTGTGGCTATTAGTAAAATAAATTAGGTGTGACACAGGCTGCAGGTAGGATGCCTCTGAGCTTTTCTTCTAGACTGAAAAGGAAGAGAAACCTCTAAAGTATTGGTGGCCTTCAAGTAAAATATGAGCAGCCTTTCTGAGAATACCAAGCTTGGTTCTCAGAGTGAACATAAAAACAGTAAAACTAAGTTGGTTAGCCAATGTTAATGGCAGTTGTTAGTAGATACATATCATTTGCACAACCACAACATTCGCGAATCCTGATAGGTTGTCTACCCTGCTACCTGCTGTACAAGCACGTGTACAACAGTGTATGTTCTTTGAAAGCGAAGAGGAGGATGAATCTGTTTTCTCCTCCTCCCAGTACACCCAAGTTTATCCCCTACACATGCAAACACACAGTTTAACTGGGGAAAGCAAATGTCCTTACATAGTGGGTGAACGGGACTCACTTTAGAATCACTTGGCAGCTACTAAGGGCTGTTCTGGTGGAGTTGGCTGGTATGAATAACTCTGAAAATGTAGCGGACTTCAATGGCATTAGCTTTTTTGGAAGCCTATTTATCTACCTTCTAGCCTAGCATCTAGTTATGTAGATTTTGGAACTGGCCTTGTGATGAGTCAGTTTTATATTGGAGAAATTCTTCCTGTCCTGTAAGTAGTAAGAAAGTTATTTAAAAAGAAAGAAAAAAGAAAAAAAACACTGGTTCTCTTTTTCTGTAGGTCACATTTTCATTAAAAAGAACCGTGTTTATATCATTATGTAAAAAGACCTTTGAAAGCAGCATTTCACATGCTCAAATTGTAGTAGAGCTGTATAGTTTATTGACATTTTCTGTCGACAGGGAAAGCTCCACAGGCACTTTAAATGTCACATGTTACATTTGTCTCTTAAATAGTAGGTTAAGGGAGGAAGGTTACATCTTACCTTCTTTCTCATGGATCTTTGTATAATTTCACTTTTCCCTAGCTCATTGATGTTTTAGAAATAACGTAGTTTGTTAACTGACCTGTGGGACTCCCAAGATAAAAAACTAAATGGTCCTTTCAAAAATCTGCCTTTTTTTCCYTCAAGAACATTGAGATAAGGAAGTGGAAACTCAGTTGTTCTGATCAGAATAATTACAAATGTTATTTTATCAATCTATCAACCCTAATTCATTATACTTGCACTATAAATATCAGCAAAGAACTATTCAGTTATTCTCTCTGCACTCTTGTATTGACTCTGCATCTGGTTATAGACCTGTTTCTTCTTTATTAGCCATGCAATGACATTAAAAATAAGTCAGTGTTAAAACTCAGAGCAGTCTGGTGTCAAACATTAACTTTAAGGAAAACCGCATGTATTCAGTTTAATCTGCAAGTGAACTTAAATATTAGCCAGCATTCCCCCTGTCCTTCCTTACCCCTATCTAAAATTGTGTAGTCACGATTTATTTTTTCCTCAGCTTTCAAA
This sequence comes from Apteryx rowi, assembly GCF_003343035.1. Taxonomy (NCBI): domain Eukaryota; kingdom Metazoa; phylum Chordata; class Aves; order Apterygiformes; family Apterygidae; genus Apteryx; species Apteryx rowi. The sequence goes on along the minus strand of NW_020449475.1, from coordinate 1,055,569 downwards.
TTCTGTGGGGGAAGCAGAGAGCTATACTTCTGAAAAATACTAATTTTTAAGATTGTAGAATTTTGAAACATCTATAACATTGCCCTTTAACATTGCCCAATTTCTTTATTATTTTTATTGCTTTATCTTAAGTTACCGTGGTAAATTATAATGAAGTGCTTTGTCATTTTTGGCTGAAGCAAACTCCTATTTTGAACTTTAAAGAAAGGATGCGTATGCATAAATGAGCCTAATTTATTTAAATGTTTTGTATACATATTCTGCAGGCTAATATTTTACTTTGGGGAAAAGATCAGAGTAAACAAGAACAGCTAATAACACCAGTTACAACTTCTGAATCCAATTATGAAACTTCACAACATCAGTTACCTCTAATTTTATGTGATCAAGCCAAGGTAGAGATATATTCTATGTGTTTAAATGGTCAACTATACTTTGTTCATAAGACAAGAGGAAGGACGTTTCCCCTTCCCTACTAACTCAGTTACTTACATGCATATTGCTTATATATTTTGTGATCACAAAATTATGCTGTGGCACCTAAGGGATGACATTGTACTTCCCGTCAAATTCCTCCTTTTTTGAGAAAATGACACTCCAGCTATAAACTTCAATGAAATAGGAGTGCTGTTATCTGTTACAGAGGTCAGTGTTGAGAGAAGCTTTCAGGAGGAAAACAGCTAATTTCACCGCTGACACCTAGTGAATTGATTATGTGCATCCAAGTGACTCTGCCTCATGTACATATACAGCAGAGTGCRTTCATAATCTGCCAGAGTTTCCTATTGATCTCCGTTAGGTCAGGTTTCTCTTCAAATCCCCACCATTAGTAGTTCATGTTTAGTTACTAAGGAAAGGAGTTATTCCTGTCTGGCACATCTCAGATTTGGAGAATTGCCATAATTACAAACACTCACTTGTCTTCCAGTGCTTGAAAGAATGCCGGAGTTAGAACTGCTTTTAATTATACAAGGGCTGCTGTGATTACTTGATCTTTTGCATAGCGTATCCATTGTGGATTTCCACTTTTATGTAGGATGGATTTTCTCCAAAGAGAAGGTCTTACTAATCACTGTATTTTGTAATTTGTCCATGCAGAGCAGCATTCTGCCCGTACATATAAGTGAAAATTTAACAGTAGATGGCTGACATGAAAGTTTCTGTTATTGTAAGACTTGCTCTCACAAAATAGCTACAGACTTTCCTAGGAAATTTAAATAAAGCAATGCTACATTTTTCCAGTGAGAAGAGAAGAATATGCAGTGATACATATTTTATGATGCATTATTCCTGCTGTTTCATTAACTTTAGAACTGGATCTCCCCAAAGTTGGTGTAAGTGAGTAGGATTCTACTGTAGTCTGTTTCAGTGAAAAGTATTAATGAATTTCTGTATGCAGGTTTGAAGGAAGCTGGAAACTGAAAGTTTGTGCAACATCTATTCTTAAAATACTGCTTCTACATCCAGTCCCATGAACAGCTGTGATTTATGAATCTGTACAGTTATATAAGAGGACAAAGATTAATAAAAGGCTTGCTATTTCTTAAAGGTCTGTGAAGAATCATCCCTGTCCTAACAGGGATAGAGCTTTGACTTCAGCATATATTTAGAAAGCAGACCTTGGGTGTATATTCTCACAGTTCTGAATTTCCTCCTTTCTCTTGCCTTGTGCAGTTTATTCTAATGCCGCACTGAGAAAGTGGCTTGTGGGATAATCCATTCTGTACCTTTTTTGTGATGATATTGGAAAGTATTTTTCCACTGATCAAATTACACCCATAAAGGCAGTCCTCTGGCCTATGCTACCTGAGCTGGAGATGGATCCTCTCTTGTTTACCTTCATAGTAAAAAACAGACAGAAAAAAGTTCCTATCCTCAAATATACTCAGGAAGTTATTATGTAAAGGTAACTATTTTTAAAGAAAGTTTTTTCCTGACTACATTTCATGTTACAGTTATCTGTCCATATCTAAGGATAGTCTGTTATAAGCATGTGAACAAAGTCAAAATTTAAAGTATGAAGTAAAATTCTCAGCTAAGTCTTCTGTTTCTGGTCAGAGCTGGATGTATTGTCCATTTCATGTGGATAATATCCACATGCAGATGCATCTTTTGTCAAAATGTATTGCCAAGAGTTGCAGCACAGAGAAGGCAGAGAATAAGAAAAATGTGATGAGCGAATGACATTTTCTGAAATTAATGGAACATGCTCTGTTATTACAAAGATACCCAAAGCTTTTGACTTAGGTATCAGTGTGATACCAATAGATAAATACCAATAGGTCTCAATAGGTTTGAGACCAGTAAGTCTTACTGATGAAAAACTGCGTTGTATTGAAAAAGGCATACTGTACTGGAATCCTAACTGAATTGTTACAACCTCTTGCAATGCAGTAGATGTTGAACTGTATATTCAGGATTGGCAAGACAATTGCCTGGATGTGACATTATCTGATGACACTCAGAAAACCTTTAAACATAAAAGGATATGGAGAAATGCCTCATTGATTTCTGTGGATGGCTTTTTTTTTTTTCTTTCAGAGTATGAACATGATTAATGTACTCAACTAACTTGTCTTATATCAGGAAACATAAAGACTAAAGGGAGGATACCTGTGGGGGAAGGAAGTATAAGAAATCCTAATAAAATACGCAGATTTTTCCTAGCATTCTTATCTTTTACTAAAGACCATGAAATTTAATTTAGGATTCTATTTGGTAGTATATGTGCTTGAGAAGTCTAGTTCTTGACTGAACTTTATAAAACTCTGTTTTATAAGTGGAAATTGTTTCTTTTAACAAACTAATACAGAGTAAAAGTAGGCAGGAATTACTGTATGAGATTGTCTGTATTTACCAAAATGGATGGCACTTTCCATTATCTACAGGAATGTTTATTTACCCTCTTTTCAGTTGCACGTAATGTTGGGTTGAAAATTTCTATGCAGCCAAAAGAATTTACAGATTTCTGAAAAGAATGCTAAAAAATATATGTTTTGTCTGCATTAAAAATATAGAAATAATATGGTACCCCTGAGCTTTCAAGCAAGGACTTGACTCTTTGCAAGGAATTTGTCCAGGGAGTGTTTTTTTTCTATTCCTTTAAGAATGTCATCCGAGGTATGAGCTTTTAAAATACCACATCTCAGTAGAGATGTCACTCAGCATAGTCTCACTGAAAACTCAAAATCTCCATTACGTTAGGCATGTTGCTACTCAGTACTGTAAGGGGCTGAACAGATCTTTATTGCTGTAGTTCTGGACTGCTAAAAGCAGTTTCCATCTAGATACTGAAGAAGAGTAGGACATGCCTGTGTCCCCCTGTGTTCTTCAGTCTAGTGGTTTCCTGACATCATGAGAAGGGAGTGAAAAGAGGAACAAGGGCTGAACCTGGAAAATGGGAAAAAAAAACTCTAGCAGAAAGTCTGTATGAAGGGGAACCGAGACTGAAGATTATTTTAGTGGCAATAGAGCGTATGTTGAAGAGGTTCTGGAAGGCAGCGATGCAGAGGARCCAAGGGTAGGGGCTGGAAATAGCTGGGCAAGAGGTAAGGGGAGTGGGGTATGCTAAGAGGGAAAAGAAGGAGGAGGCTAGAGAGCTGGGGCAGAAACAGCAAATGTGGTACTAGAGAGAGGAATCTGGAGGCATGACTAGGGCCACAAAGATGATTAAGAGGTTGGAGTATCTCTCAGATGAGGAGAGGCTGAAACTGCTGGAACTATTTAGCTTGGAGAAGAGAAGGTTCAGGGGGATTTTATCAGGGTGTACCTGATTGGGGGGGAGTAAAGATGGAGACAAACTCTGCTCAGTGTTATACAGTGACAGGACAAGAGGTAATGGCCACAAACTGAAACAGAGGAAATTCCATTTAAACATAAGAAAAAGCTTTTTTATTGTGAAACACTAGGTTAAGCACTGGAACAAGTTTCCAAGGGAGGTAGTGGAGTCTCCATCCTTGAAGATATTCAAAACCTAACTCAGCATGGTCCTGAGCAGCTTCCTCTAGTTGACCCTGCTTTGAGCACAGGGGTCAGACTAGATGACCTCCAGAGACCCCTTCCAACCTCAGCCATTCTGCAATTCTGTGACTAGGACAAACTGCAAAGCAAATGCTGTGAAGAGAAGCCTGGAGTCAAAGCAGAAGAGGCTATGTGGGAGAAGTAGTACTGGAAAGAGGAGTGAAGCCAGTGAAGTAGTTAGGGGAAGAATTAGATTTGGGTGATGGACAGCCTAGAAGATAGATATGAAAGAATCAGCTTTAGGGAAAACTGAGAAGTGAGCCTGAAATGTAGTCCAGGGTTACTGTGTGTCACCATTCTTCAAATGCCAGCAAGAAATTATGAAACCTGACAACAAAATGTCTTGTCCCACTGAAGTGATGGTYCGTGGAATCATCACTGGGTCTTCTTTCCCTCCCTATTTCACCATTAGCTCAAAGCTGCAGGTGCCTCTGCTGAGGAACTGAAAGCTCAAAAGCTACTGATGATTCTGGTGGATATCTGCATAATGGCACAAATTGTTCTATGAAGAAAAAAAGTTGTACACAGGTGTGACAGTCAAGCCTTCATTAGTTAGAAAATGCCAGATTTTGATTGCCAGTGCAATCTCTTATTTGTTCCTCTTCAGAGTCTACGCTGAGATAATGTGCAATTGTCTCATGAGGAGCAATCTTTAGCTCATTCAGTGAAGAGGATGATTGTGCTCTGGGGTGTCTGTAAAGGAATCAGTTATTTAATGAAGGGGTCTCTGGGCGGTAGGACCCTTACTGGATTTATAGAAAGTTGAAGCTTACTGGCAAATAAGGCAAAAGATTTCAGGAAGAGAAAGAATAGCTTTTTGATATAAGAACTTGAGTGCTGCTCTCAAAAACTTGTATTCTCTGGAAATTTCTGTGTGATACTAGGTAGGTCTTACTTAAACCAGGTGTTTCACAAGTAATCATTAATAAAGTGTCATGTGGGTGCCTGCACTGGGATCCTGGGGGAGTGACCTAGAGAAGTGCTGATTTTTCTCAGCTGCAACTATAGTCAATGGGAACTTCACCCTCAATGTAAGGAAAACTGCAAAATATTTAGCAGCAGTAGTGCTGTTGTATTTGTGATGGCTAGTCATATAGTGAGGTAGATTTATGAGAAAAAATTATGTAATTTATTAGACCCAGTAGCATACCTGGAAAAAACTAGCAAACTTTTGGGCGTACAAGCCCCTTCCTCAGAACGAAAGGCTCTGTCTTTGCAAAAGCACTTAGCTTGTATGCAGCAAATGAGGCCTGTTGAGAATGAGGCTAAAATACCTGCTCATTCACCTAGCACTGCTCACCCTGTGTGTCGAATGAGGGAGGCATATTCTGGGAGAAAAATGGGTTCTTGACTTAAAAATTGAATAAAGTTGTTGTAACTTGGTTTTTGTCCATATAATACAGTATTGATATGTTTAGGTATGCACCAGTATGACATACAAATAGGAAAATAATGCATAGTTATCTGTTTTGGCATATGGAAGGAAATAATAGGAACTAAGAAGTTTAGCATCAAGTTTATCTATTAATTACCAAGATGTCTAGGTGAATGTAGTTCAATTCTAAGCTTGATAACTTTCCTGAATTCATTTTCAGTCTTACTGCCTTTAACAATATAAAAAATTCCTGTGGTGATTGGTAATGAAAATTTGTATGCTTTTAGTTGAGCTAGTTTTACATACTGTAAGCATATTTAAAGGGATTTTTTGGCTCTGTTCATGCCAGACTGAGTTTTTCCAATTTCTTCACTGAATCTCTAGTTTCAGGCTAGTTTTCTCCTTTCTCCTTTTGAATCAATGTTCAGTCTGTTACCTTTTTCTCAGCTGCCTCTGAGCATTCAGGTCTTGGCAGAGTACCCATCAGTGCTTGTTCTCACCAAATTCAATTCATATGGTTTTAAAGTGACACTTACTTGAGAAAAAGAGAAAACTAGTATCAAAATAAGTGGTAAAATCAATAGAAGCATAGCTAGAATGTTAAAACTTGAACCCATAGTTCTTGGTGATATATTTGTGATACCCGATGAAATTCCCTTAATTTTTTAAAACCTTGTTGAAAGAGTTCCAGCATGTGACTTCAATTTATTCTTTTTTTTTTCTTCAGAGAAAGTTTCATGCTTTAGCAAGCTGTCTTTAAACAGGGAGTCTCTGAGCAATGGGGAGAGACCTTTACAATTATGGTCCCGGGTTTGCTTTGTTTGTACATTTAGGCATCCCTTTAACATATTGTTAATTATTTGGTGACTCCCTTATAAATTCCAGTGCTTGATTAAATCTATAATTGATCCAAATAAAATGTACTTAATTTTCTCCTAATTTGTATGGAGGTATTATTTGCAAATTTCAGGAAGGGTTTGGGGGCGTCTGGTATCTTGGTAGTGTATATGGGCAGATAGCATCGGCATGCTTAGATTAGGTGATCAACCTTTGCATGAGTACAGTAAGCTTTTACCTAACCGTTAGGTCCATTGCATCAACCTGTCAGGGCCCTGAGCGTGCGTTTCCCCTGCCAGGGCTTGACAGTGGGGGCTYGGGGTCAGCCCTGAGCTGGCACAGCTGATGGTGGCCCCATCCTGTCAGGGACCCTGCGGAGAGGCTCCCAGACGGCTGTGGGGAGGCCGTGGCCCATGGTCCCTGCCGAGCCCGACCACCGATCCCATCCTCGCGGTGGTGCCCAGGGCTGGGGCTGCCCCGACTGCCCCCCATGCCCTGCTCCGTCATGGGTGGTGGGACAGATCTGGGCTGCCRGCCCCTGCCCTGCCACCACCGGGAGTCCCTGGTCCATGCGGCGCCCTGATGTGACCATCGGCAGCTTTTCATTGACTTTTCAAAGGGAGCTGTCCCCCATCCTGCCTTCTCTAGCCACTTTTCTTCTAGGAGGATGGATGCATATTTCAAGTGGTCTTACCAGGACAGCTCACATTTCTAGCTCGGCTCTTTTGGGACAGGATATTGCAGCCACTTCCCAGGAGAAGTGGGGAAGCTTAAGAAATACAGAATCTCCACTAGAAATGAAGACGATGTCACGTGCCTATTTACCGTGTGATTCCAGGAAGAATCTTGCGGTCCAGATCTAAACTAGATTTCATTTTTTTGTAGCCGTTTTCTGAGAATTATGGAAAATATAATAACTCACTTCAGTTTGTATCTAGAAGATTGACTAGATATTAATTATCAACCAAGGAAAATAAAGAGTAGCTGCGAATTAGAGTAAGTGGATTTATCTGAATCTATTTCTTTGGGTTTTGAGTTGAATTGTTAGAAAAAACTACTTTTATGTTACACCTCAGCTTGTATCCAGTATAAGAATGCTGCTGGTCTTCTTTAAGTTGAATTTGCATTTGTCATTAAAAATACTGACATTTGCCTGATACCTGCTGTCCTGCAGGGTGAAGATTAACATTAGTCATACCTGTCCCATGTTTCCTGGGCTTTTGGGGCCAACCAGGTTATATTCCATATGCCTGTGCAGCTGCTATCCCTCACCACACTGGGTTAGAAACACTGTTCCAGCTATTTGAACTTGATCACCAGCAGAGCTCAACTGCGAATTCCAGATTAATGTTCAAGCAGCTGGGGAAATTTTTAGGCAGTTTTGAGAAAGGTCAGCAGTTTTGAGCAGCGTGGAATACAGCCAGCTGTGAAGATGGAGGAGATAAAGATGGGACTGACTTTATTGTACCATCTTATAAATTGATTTCTGCAAGATGACAGCTATGCTCACACTTGCATGAATCTTTTATGCATATTTCTTGCCTACTGTTTGTTTTAATGATGCATTTATACAAGGATTTTTTTAAAGTTAAATTTCCCTTCAATTAAAGTTCAGTTTTTTTCTCCAAGACAGAAAAAAGTGAGGATGTGTTCCTATTTAATTTCAGTGAATGCAAATATTACTAGTTAAAATAATAATTTAAATGTTCAAATGATGAGAACCTGTTTTATATTTCAATACTACATTTTGCCTGGGGACAACTTTTCCTGCAGTGCTGGGTTAGCAGCAGCTTTTTGGTTTGCATTGTAATGGCTACTTATTTGCAATGGAAAGCCAGAGAGGTAATCTTAGAAACATGAAAATCTGCATTAAAAGTTTCAGAATAATTTAGGATGCTGTTCTCCAAAATATGCACACACAGCACCATTTTCTCCTGTCCCTGATATTGAAACACTTTCAGGAGAGTTTTGCTCTGTGTTTCAGTAAGACATTTTATTTTAACTCGTTTCAGTTTTCCTAGACTCATTGTAGTGGGATACGCTTTGCTAGGGACAAGGTGGCTGTAGGTGTGGGCAGAGTAGGAAGCTGTGTGAGATGTCTGAAAACCTGGAGCAGGTGTACATTTACTACCTTCATGCCCTTCGTGCCCTCTGTTTCTGCTACTAAGGCTGAGAGCATGAGTAGGTCAGCAAGGGAAAGCTTGGCTTACCACTAGCCTTTGCCCTTTACCTCTCCTAGACCGAGGGCTGCCATATAGCTGTATTTTGATCATCACCAACAAAGACAATGCAAGTTATATCTTCTCTTACCCTTGGAGAGCAGCAAAATTCAATTTTGTGCGAAATGTTAAACCTGCCCCCAACTGGGCGTCATTGGTAGGTGATTTAGAAGGACTAGAGAGGAGATCAGAGAGCACTGAGTGCTGAAGCTGTGATGTGGTTTGTAAATTGTGGATGTACCTCTCAATTTTTTGCATGAGTTCCTTATCTGTAATTGTTCAAAAGAAGTGATCATTAACCTGAGGAGCAGAGGACAGTTTACAGCCCAGTTGCTTAGGCTGTTTTCTCAGTAGGTCATGTTTTCCCAGCTATCACTCCCTCCACATCTTCCAACTTGTCAGCTTCCTCTCTTCTCCCCCGTGTTTTCCCTCCAGCTGTTCCTGTTGCTGACACATGATGCATGTGCCTCCGCTGGAAACTTCTCGTTTGGCTTTACTGCTGTTATCCAACATGTACAAGCGGAGGAGATGGCCAGCGCTAACTGCCTTTTCACCTTGTCGAGCTGCTGCAAAATCTGGCCTCATGTACAGCCATGTTGTTTCCTTGTGGGACGCATAAACAATGGCTTAGTTCTGCCTGAACGCAAGCATAGCRTTTGTGAAAGCTATTAAAAAGTTTGTAGATGTCAAGTAAATGTATATGATTAAATAAGTGATTCAACTAGTATAATTAACAGATGGCAGGAACAATTATATATTCATATTTCAGGCCAACAACATTTGGTAGATATAATTACTTTACAGGTGTTAACTGCCCTTGTATCGTGAAATGAGGTGTCTCTAAACACTAGAGGTACTCTGCAAAGTGACTCGTGCTTATAAACTTACAAGGAGGTTAATGGCTCTCCTTTCACGTGGTGCTGGAAAGCTAAATTCAGCTCCTCAGTCTGATACCGAATCTAAGAAAGGGAAGTGAAGGAGAAGAGCAGGTGCTCTATAATCTCTACACTGATTTCTAGGAAAAGCCTCCAAACATTACAATGTGTTTAAAATTAACTTTGATGTTTTGAGAGATACAAAGTCCAAATAGGCAGTCATTCAGGGAGGAAGAGAGCTGCTATGAAGAATTCCTTTTGAATTTTTCAARATTACTTTTTTTTCCCCTCATATGTAGAAGAGTAAATTGCATATAATTTGGACTGAACTCTAGTGCAGATTGTAATGACTTGTAGCCAGGAGAAGAGCAAAAATGAATAAGTAAGTCATAAGTTTATGCCCATTTTGTAATTTTTTTTAATACAACCAAAAAGTATTAACACACTGAGTTTTATGTAATAAAATTTGGCAAAGATGAGAAATTTCTTATGCAGAGGCACTTGCAGAACAAACAGTTTATCTTTCTTGAAGGTTCTTTCTTGAAGATTCTTTGTTTTATGCCTTAAATTTAACATTATTATTAACCAAAAAGAACTGTGAGAATCCATGGAATATTAAATACTTTTCATTTGCACATAAATATGAAGTTAATAAAAACGTTACAATTTCCGTGGATGGAGGGGATAGGTAATACAATCAAGAGCAGGGGCGGATCCTTAATTTTGCCTTTCCTGATTTTTGGTAGTTAGAACTATCAAAAAGCAAGATTTATTTCAGTACTCTCATTTCAGCACTGCATGATATTTGATTATGGCAATTAGCTAAAACTTTTTGTGGTTTTCCACCAATCAATGTTCTTTATTAAACAATTTTAGATTGTTTAAACACTAACTTTAGAAACTTGCATTTAATATGTCCACAATCAAAGAAATATGTTCGCACACACGGCTTGAGCTTGGGTTGACCATTTTGAGCTGTGTTTGTCTGGGGGTGCAGTAGTGGTTCTCTTCGACCTGTGGATAGACCGTGTTAGGGGGAAAAAGGGAGCAGAAGTGGTGTTGAAGGGGGAGGAAAGGAGTATGTGAATTTACAGTGACATAAACTGAAATGTATTTGGAGTGGGAAATCTTGATGTTTGTGGGCATGGCCAGCTGAATGCTGTAACACAGCTGATGTATATTTGTGCAGTATAAAAGCCTGCTACTGTGTGTGCAGAGAGGCCTGGGTGGTGCGTGGCATTTTGTGCTCTTGGGTTGCTCCGTGTGCCAGGCACACAGCAGGCTGCATGGCAATCGCCCATCCTGGCCATCGCAGTGGGTGCTTGAATCGCGAGACCTGCAGCCTTCCTAAGCGTTAAAATGTTTCTTTCTTTCATAAGTTATCCTGTAGTAAAAATGTCACTTGCATTATTGTTGTTATGCAAAATTGCAGCAAATGGCAAAAGATCAACAATGGCTGTCAGGAATATCAAGAGAATAACTGTAGCAGCTTAATGCTATATCAAATGTGAAGGCTTTTATTTAATAATAGTTTATGTGGAGTAGCTGGGAAGTAAATACCAAATGCAAAAAAAATGCAATGTGAAAGGAATGTAAGAGGCCTTGTTTTATTTTTTTTCTCTTTGTGGGTTTGTTACTCTTGTTAGCTCAATCATTTTGAGTATATCTGTCACCACAGTAGGTGTTTCATCTCTTCTATCTCTGATTATATATTTTTGACAGTTTTGAAATAGCTGAACATGTGAGTTGATTATAAATCATCTTAATTTCTTTCTTTTATAACCTTAAATAATATTTTTTCAATATTTATTCTAGCCAAACAGCACAGAAATGTACCATTTCAGCAAAAAGGCATTAAAGTGGTTTTATAATGTAACATATTCCAAAACTGAAAGGCTGTCCTGAGCATACAACTTTAGATATTCTTTAAACAGTTTTGACAAATGCTGTTTGACTTACCAGTTTTGCATTAGAGGCAAACAGGATTGCTGATAGTTAACTATTTTCTTAGAGAGGTGTCATATATGAGAAGATAAAATAATGCTGTGAACTTGATCCTTTATGGTTGGGGAAAGGGAAGAATTGTTTGTTACGTACTAGAAAGCTTGAAAGTGTAGGGCAATGTGAAATAATAGTAAATTGAAGAAATCTGTTTAAAAAAAAACCCAAAAACCAGCACTCCACATTTTGGAAGAAGTTAAAAACATAGACAACTTTTTCTCTGGTTTTCATTTTCTATTAAGGGAATGTCAAACTAAATATTTGGATTGCTTTCTTTTATCATTTGTTATCATCAACTGTAATAAACTTTTGCGGGCAACTGCTTGTAACAAAGTTTCATTATGCAGTGGGAACATAATGAAACTAACTAATTAAAGCTTAAATTAAGCAGCTCAGATAACTATGTAATTCAATGCGAAATGAAAATTGTTTCCTAACATCTTAGCATTAAGTGGGTCTGCTGAGCCCACCTTCAGGGTTAGGAAACACTTACTGATTTTTAACTACTGTATATCCTGAAATGGAATATTTGTCTTATATGGACTGTAGTTTTACTCCTTTTATACTTCCAGTAATTATGACTAAAAATCCTAGCTTGCACTGCTATAGGAAGCAAAATGGACTTAGCTGTAGGAAGCAAAATGGACTTCTATTACAGCTTCCTGAGTGTTTTTTTTTATTATTATTTTAATAAAGGCATTGTGATATTTCTTAGTGCATAAATGTAAAGTGTAGAGCTGTGTACATGTATTGGGATGTTGTTCATAACCAAAATATAAATCAGTTGAAAAGGCATCAGCTATTGTTTAGGTAAAGCTAAGACTACTTGCAATACAAAATAACATTCTGCCATTTGCCTGTTTGGCTTTATTGGGCTGGCATTCAGAGACAGAATTGGCTAGCAAAACATAGGCAGTTTTGGAAACAAAATGTGAGGGCATTTATATTTATTAATTATGGCACTATCCCAGGGAATGAATTAATTTTCTATAGGATTATATAATTTAGATTATTCCATATTTACATTACATTATTACATATTTATTAGATATTTACATTATTCTCATTACCATTTTGCAAAGTATTAGTTTGTTCTACCTCTGTTTTGGGGGGAAAAATATATTAAGTTCAGTGTTTTTCTCATACAGCGAGTTTACTCTGTGGACAGCACACCTGTGAACGAAGCCAGATGTGCAATGTTTGTACACAAAACTGGTGTTTGATATTGCTAATAGCATATAAAACTGTGTCAGAGAAGGCTTTTCAGGAAACTTGATAACTGTGACATGAGAGATAATACCTGTTAAGTAGCTGCACAATACAGATGGAAATAAATATCTCATCCTTCAAATGGCAAGAGGTTGATTCTGAAATGGGATCATTAATAAGTGTTCAATATACTGTTTATCTACTGGAGGAGGTGAATTAGAAGGTTGGCTAAATTTACTACTGAATAATTACTTCATTTAGTAAAAAGTAAAAATGCTCAGAGGAATTATAGAAGCTGCTTTATAAAGGTTAGTTGATTATCAATATATCGACAAATGAAGTTCTAAGTGGGTGAGATAAAACTCAAGGAATAATTTAAAGTACTTGTACACTGGGTTGTGAATTAGCTGTAACCTTAGCTCACCGGATTTTTCCTGAGGTGTTTGGAAAGTTCAGTAGTATGCTGTTATTAGATATTTTGTCTTGATTTACCCAGAATTCAGCATGAAGTTGGAGAGGTTGAAGACTTGGGGAATTTTTCGACTGTGTTAATTCAGTTCAGACTCTGAAATTTCCTCTGCTGGAATTTTATTTTATTTAAAGCTTATTTAATTCAGCATCTAATGTCTCGACCAAAAAAAAAAAAAAATCAATTTAACAGCATGTTTATTGATTTATAATATCCATTTGTAAGAGTAAAGGAGAGTGGATGAGGAGACCATCCACTTGATCATGCAGCATAGCCCTAAGGCTGTCTGAAGCTAAAGTGTGTTTCCTGTCTGTGTGGGGTGTCTTATTTTGGTTCAGGAGGGAGGCTGGCAGAGGGAAGTGGAGGGCAGAAACCCTCCTGGTGTCCCAGTCATAGTCCTCAGAGCGGCGTAGTGTGCCACCTGGTGTTGTCCATCCAAGACCTGAACTTTCCCAAGATGTCCCTTTTAGACCGAGGCTCTGGAAACGTGGCAGAGGCAGGAGAGGTCCTGGTGCTGGGTCCTGGGATTTGAATCAGGGGACCTGAGTTCAGGGCTGTCTTCCCATCATACGACCTGATGCTGACTATATTCCCTGGCCTCCGACCTGCCATGCAACATAATGCAGAGGGAGTGCTCCTTGCGATTTTTGAGCACAACTGATCACCCTTCCTGATGAAAGCGAGCCAGATGGCGGAGAGACTGAAGTACATTATTGCTAATTTTTAAAATGCTTTTCTGATTGTTGTGAAGAATATAAACATATTTTGTGATATTTTTATGTTCACCATGAGTGCCTCTGCTCCCTATTTTTTCGTTTGTGAGTCAAAATGGAAAGCACATGAAAATTTTGCCTTTGTCAGGGAAAAAAGGCATCTGGAATTGCTGGCAAATTTGTTAGATCAGATCAAGGTGGAGAAGTGTTTTTTTTCCAGCTGCTGTAGTAGTAGAATCCAGCACACCTGAGCCTCTAATGTGGGCCGTGTTTGAAGTATGAGAGTTGAGGGAGCCGAGCGGGGCAGTGGGGCTAGTAGACTTAACAAAGGTACCACACTTCCAGGCTCAGCCCAAGTCTGAAAAGACATGGGGCTCATTGCTGTGCCTAATCCACATCTGGACTAGGGATGACAGTGGAAAAGCAAGTGACTAGGATTAAGAATCCCCCTTTGTGTGAACCCACAGCAGTAACCTTTAAATTTCTAATGCATTTTTTGTCTTCTAAGTACTGAAATGATGATGATGCCAGGAGATAGTATGGAAAGGAAAGAATCGAAGCTACTATAGATGAGTGAAAGGAGATTAGCTGAAGCCATCTGCTTTTATTTTAGTTGTGTTGATACTCGTTCAGATATTTGAGTTATTTGGCTTTGAAAACACTAAAGAAAAACAAGCAAAACTGCTAGTGAAATCCCAGTAGTGTTTTTTCCTTATCGGAAGCTGCAGGGACATTTGAAATGGGCAAGGGGATTAGGTTTTAGAGAGGTGTCTTTATGTTTGGCCTCTGACTCTAATTCAAGTTGTCCTTGGGGAAACTTTGGTGTCTTTCAGTAAGACACCAGTCTTTAAGGATCGTATGATTGTTTTTGCACTCAAGCATGACTTCTTTTTTGTGTTGTTTATATAGGGGCACAGCATGCCCCACTCTCCTGCTGCACTGACATTTTCTTCTGGTTTTATTTTTGAGAGTTTTTGTGCAGTTGATAATTATGCCGTATTTTAATTCATCTGTATATACATATTTGTAATTTTGGGCTCTGAGCAAAGCAAACTAGTGAAGATGTTTGCAGATAAGGTCAGTTGCCCTTCATTTGAGCCTGTCCTTTAATCTTATAGCTCAAAACGCTATCATAATATTATAACGCTTTCGTATCAGTTTGTGAAATTCCACTTGTCTGAATTTTGTAAACATTTTTTATGAAATTGCTTTGAGATTTAAGTTTGTTTTGAGGTTTTTGGGTGGGTTTTTTTGCCTTTTTACTTTTTTCTCCCTCCACTAGTCTAAAATAGAGATTCTGTATAGATACTATGGACTACTATGTACATATAAATACAAATGAATGCATATATTTGGAAGTTGTAGTACAGCAAAATTGAAAAGAATTTAGGGGGACATAGATAAACAGAAAACAATAGTTCTTGGTATAATGCTACGGCAAAAGAGTGAGTAGCAGCTAGAAAGAAAGATGTCATTTTATGGGTATGACCAATATTGCTACACTGCATGCAGATCTGGTGTACGTGCTTTGAAAAGACTGATATATAATTGGGAGGAATGCGGAGAAGAGCCACAACAGGAGTCAGTGTTTAAAATGTAGTTTTATAGTCATTGACTTAAAAGAGCTCAATCATTTAAGTCTTTAAAAGGAAAGGTTGGGAGGTGATGATTGCGGCTGTAGAGTATATAAGGGGAAAAAAAATACCAGGGTCAAAAGGTCTCTCTACTCTAGAAGAGGAAAAATATAAGAACCACTAATGGCTGCATGCTGAGGCCAGGCTCATTCAAATTAGAAGTAAGGCACACTTATTTATCTTTAGCAGTGAGGCTATTAATCATTGGAACAAATTACTAAGGAAAGTGGTGCAAACAGACAATTGCCATAAATTATAACTCCCTGAGGAATTATCACTGGATTCAGTTATTGGTTTTACCAAAGAGGCATTTTATGGAATCCAAATACATTATCTGAAGGAAATTGAACTCAAGCAGTAGCACAAGCCACATAATGCTAGGATATTTTCAGCTATGCAGTAGCGAAACATAGTCATAATTGTAATCATAGCTACAGCTCAGTCATTTGTTTTTACTTCGTAACAGTATCATTAAAGTGATTTCTCATCCTCTCCCCCCCCCCCCCAAAGGAACGTTAAGGAAATTAAAGTAGTTGGGTTTTCGTACTCAAATGGAGATGAGGGTAACAGATGTTTTAAAACATTGCCTACCTTTGCAAGCAATGCATATTAGTCTGTTGTCAACATAATCCAGCATCTTTTGGCCTGATTACTTGTCCTCCCCAAATACTAAATGTTATAACGAGGCTTTTAGGCTCCTGTGTAAAACTCAGGTTCCAACCAGTTCTGTTAAAATCAAAGCTGTTTCCTTTGTAGGCCATTTTATTTAAATTAATTTCTTATGAGTCTGTGAATAACTTGCTCTTCAGACATTCTATATTTAGATAAATTTGGATTGATGTAGGATCTATTAGACATAATAAAAACAAAGATATGTGAAAATAATTAAAACCAGCTCAGAAAGTATTTTGGACACTTTCCATGATAGATAGCAGTTTTCTCAGCGCACTACTCTGTCATGGTCTAATCAAGATAGCTAGGCAAGAATGAGTGTTCAGAGCCAACAACAATAAAGAAATCAACCAGACATTTCAAAAAAATTTCCTTGAGGATTTTTGTGTCTAGAAAAAATATTAAATTAAAATTGAAAGTAGTTAAAAAAAAAAMCCAAAAAACCCTAACCCTTCAGCAACTGAAGGAAACTTCATTTCATATGCCTTGTTTCAGTTAGGCAGTAGCATTTGTGTCTAAAAGAAGACAAGCAGTCTGTTGTCCGCTTGGAACGAATACCTATGGGTTGTTGGACTTCTGCATTTCCTTGTATGTGGTTCTTGTGGGGCACTCATTACTTGTTAGAGCATGGATTATGTTCTTTCCTTAGAAATTCCTATAGCCCTGGTGACTTTTAGTCTAAAACGATGCAGGAATTATGCTTGAAGTACAACTTGTACGCTTTCTTTTCAGACTATATACTCTCTTTCTTGTGGACCCTGTGTCACTTAGGTAAGCCTAAGTGCCTGTTGTAGCCTGGCAGAAATAACTGATGAGACAACTCATTATAAAATGAGCTAGTTCTCTGTCTCAGCTAACTGGCTTGATTTAAATGGTTATTGTGAAAATCATATCTTCTATCAGTGTCTTGAATCACTGTATAAAAACCTTTGCTCAAAACCAATTAGAGCTGGTTACTTGTTTTGTTGTAATGCTGAAAAGAGTAGCATAATAGTGTAGCAGGTAAAAAAGAATCCAAGAGCATATATTTCAATAATCATAGTGGTGATTATAATGGTAGAACAGATCAGAAAAGTAGAAGGATATTAGACAGTTTCTCGGAAGACTCTGACATGTGTGATTTTTTTCTACAAGTTTAAACATTGGCTTAAGTGCCATATACATTTAGATTTAAAATGTTGGCCTTTCTCATCTTTTTTTTCAATTTCATTAAGAAGCGAAGGCAATGCACTTTGCTGCCTCACTAAACACTTGTGGTGACAGAGTTCTGTTCTTGAGTTCTGTTTTAAAGTCCATTAGAAGTAAAAAAACAACCCAATCCCTTCAAAAACAAAAAAGCAACACATTTTTAGTAACTATGTATAGTAATCTAATGGTTAGACAAGACAACCACATCTGTTTTTGTTTAGACAACTGCTCCTTGCCAAACTTTTCTAAATAACGGAAGAAAATATGCAGACTAGAGGACAGTGAATTGATCAGTTTTATTCCCTAACATCAGGAGTTTTGGGAAGATGAAAGCTAAATTTTTCTGTTTTAACATTTTTTTTGCACATTTAACTTAAATACTGCAATTAAAAATAGTATTTTCTTTATAGTAAGTAATGCTCCTGATATTCTGGGAACTGCAAAGTTGTATGTCAAATTGTATAGCAAGGTGAAATTTAAGTGAAATGCTTGTGATGTGTCTTGCCATGTAACAGAGGCCGGTGTCGAATGCTGTGAAGGAAGATTCAAAACAATTTCTGAGTTTCTTTAGGGAACCGTGGAATTCTCTGCTCTTCTGGAGTCTTGTTCCAAGCACCAAATAGTTAGAAGTCAGCCCAAGCCTTGAAGTTGCATTTATATCTTCTATCTACAGGTATAAGTATTTTCCATACAGGTTGCCCTGGAAGGAGGTAGAATCTCCATCCTTGGAGATATTCAGAAGTAGTCTGGACAAGTCCCTGAGCAACCTGATAGAATTGCTTTGGGCAGGACGTTGAGCTAGTTGACCTCCAGAGGTCCCTTCCAACCTGAATTGCTCCATGATGCTGTAATTCAATATCCCTCCCAGATGTCCAAGTCAAAGGCAACTAATGAAGGGGGGTGCAGAAAGGTAACATGTATTTGTTGTTTTGTTCCTGCTAGCACATTTTGTTGTTACATCTCAAATTATTATTAATTTCACCTAGGTGTTAAAGTAGCAGTTGGTTGTAGGAAGGCAAAAGCTGCCATAACCTTAAGATTCAATTCAAGGAGAAAGTCAGAAGGTGATTTTGGGGAAGATGGCCAGTGGGAGATTAAGGCTGGCATTACTAGCAAGGTGGGTATGAATATGAATAGAGTGATCATGAAAGGGAATGGCAAAGCTGTCAAGAATCAGGCATATTTGGAATGTAAGTCAAAAAATCATTTCATTACCACTCATGAAAATTTTCAAGCCAACTCTGAGGAATTTTGTAATTCTGGAGCTATTAAAGAAATTCTACAAGAGATTTTTAATCCTGCAGATTTTCTTGGTTATTGATAAAAGTAATGAGTTGGTAGACTGTGGTGAAAAGAGGGGGTGGTAGTAGATTGTGTGTATGTACATTATGCCAGTCTCCAAAAGGTTAACATACAGAAGTAAAAAATTATATGGGAAAGGAGCTAGCTCTAAAAATTGCCTAATACACACTCAGCAGAATTTTAAAGCCTTTCAGCAATAAGTTGGGAGGAAGAAATTGTTGTACTTTTCTTTTCTTAGGCACTTATTGCACTCGGCAATAAATCTGTTGTAAGTGACATAATGCTGGTGTCCAGCAATTAGCCCACGCTTCCAAATTATAGTGTATGTGCCTGTGTGGCCTTGACTTGACTAATTGGCAGCCTTTCCCTTTTGTATTCTATTGTGATTGTATGATGACAGTGATTCAGCATGTACAACATAGGCATAAAAAAATAATTTAATGCTCCACTTACTCAGCAAGCATGATTGACACTCTCTTGGGTGACTGTTACAATCACACTGGTCTGAATGTAACATCAGCAGTTGTTTTGTTATAACAGTGAAGCCAAGACAACTGTGCTAATACAGTATGTTTTTGAAAGGTAAAATGCGGTAAAATTGTTGAGTATGATTGGCAGCTTGAACTAGATGGAGATCTGCATAGATATCTAGAATAACAAAACGCAAAGTAAACGGTGATTCCTTTTGCAAGTGAAGAACTAACATAGGTTTGCCTATGAATAGAAACCAAGTTTGTTGGTTTTGCATTTAATGACACCATCTGTTCTGTATAAAGCAAGATCAATTGCTCATTAATTAATCACATTTTTTACAAAACATCCCATTTTAAAATGAGTATAAGTTACCATCAACAGCATCTAAAATTATTTTTCTTTTGCTCCTTCCAGGAAGGTGCTAGGTTTACCTCCTTTTTATGTTATCACTGATCTAGTTTTACAGTTGATCATTTTTCAGTAGCATTTTAGTGTCTTGGGATCATGGAATGAAACAGAAGTTTTCAGAGTAAGTTTGCAAAGAGGAAATTACGTTTCTAAAATAAATTACTTTGTAGGGTGAGCTATTTTATATTTTCCAAGTTTCTGCTTAGACAGAACACAATAGCTTTGAGAAACAGTAGCTGACTAAAAGTAAAACAGCAGGAAATTTTTCTTAGAGTATTTTATGCAGCTAAACGTTAAATAGAAATATATTATTTAGATTTCACAGCATACTTTAGCAAGCACTTCCCCAGCATGCCAGTGCCTCCATTTGTGAGTAGGCTTTTTGTTGCATTGGCATTCTTTGCAGCAAGGACCCCCTTTCATGACACAAGAAAGGTGCCTGTGAATTCAGTTCTACAGAGCCTTCTTCCTTGTGAGCAAAGGCATCTCTGGTAACAAAAGGTTCTGCAGGCTTAGGTCCCAGTTCCCCAAAATGGCCTTGCAAACATCTGTAGCCAGATGATGGTAGAAAAGAGAACTGATATCGTATGAATTCTGCTCAGACAGTGCAAGTCAACATAAAAAACAAATATTCCTTATCATCTTTTTCCTTGCTAAAAACAAACATTTTAAAAAACTTCTCAGAAAAATCATCTTTCCTCAGAAATTAACAAGTTTAGGCTTTTTTTTTCGAATGAGTATTTCACATGACTGTTATGTTAGGAAATCAGGAACAGCATTTTCCCTGTTTACTCAAGAATACATTTTTTTCTCTTCATTACATGAAGGGACAGTTGAATTGAAATTGTCATGTGCTTAAAATGCACAGAAACTTTTTTGTCGTATAAAACATTTGTTAGACAATACCTGCTTAAGGTGTGCTGGAGACATAAAGAAAAAGGACTTTGCATTTAAAATAATTGGTTCCTTAAACTGGGGAAAGTATTACATTCTATTAGTGAATTGTCATTGGTCATTGACCAAGGTTTTCAGAAGTTTTTTGCTTTCATTTAGTGGGGTTTTCACAGGTGCCTAAGTGACTTTAGGTGCTGTTGAATTGAAATTCAAAGGTGTTAAAACTCATAGTAGTCAAGTAACTAACTTAAAAAATAATTTGCATGTTTGGGCCTTACCTGCATTTTTAGAGTTCTAAATACCTTTGAAAAATGTTCCTCATTTTCTTCAAGTGTTTAATGTCAGAAGAATTCATTTTTATTCACCTGTTTTATTTTTGTCCACACTTAAGAAGATGACAAGCTTGCTTACATTTTCAACTCGGAATCTTGATTTTAATAAACCAAGAAAAAAATGAAGCCAGTTGACTGACTAAATTTGAAAGTATTTAAGGAAAACCTTTTCTGTACAACAGAAGCTAAAAGTTTTGACATTTGGAAGGAAAAAAGATAAAAATCAGTACTGTTTCACTGGCAGGACAAGACATAGACAACACAAGCATTAGATGATATTGTGATGGATTTATGAAGTTTCTGTTGATTTAGATTTTTTCCCATTGATTCTGCTTATAATTTTAAAATCATCATGCCTTAATTCATGTACGATTGCGGAGAGCTCTTTGGTGTATTTTTTTTAAACTATTTAAATTTGTAACTGTAAGTTGAGACCTTAATATAGTTCTACAATAATTTAACAATTTATCTTGGGTATCTATGTTTTTAAAAAGAAAAATAATTTTAAAGATGTTTGTACTCAATTTTTATAAATCTGTTTTTTATTCACATCACAGTAAGACTTAGGTAGATCAGAATCTCAAGCTCAGATCTTTATAGTGGCCTGTTACCAACTATTGTTGAGCATATCTTGTTCATCTATAATTTAAATGTGAGAACCATATCAGCAATAGATGACCTGTATTCCGGGAGGGGAGGACTGAGATATGCTGTAGGACAGAGTGCCACTTACAGATGATAAAGAACATTCATATGCCCTTTCGAATTCTGATTTACTTGAAAACAGACATGTATGACACAGTTGTAGTATGAACTCAATAATAATATAACAAGGTATGTTATTAGCACCGTTGTGTGTCATTTATGCTATAGTTTTAAGCCACTTATTTGTGAATTTTTGATTCAGCCAAGTTTTATCATTTGAGTTATATTTTATATATATATATATATATAAATTGTATGATATATACATTATATGATATATAGTGATATTTATTGAAAGGGGCAGAGCCAGATCAAGGTGCCACATGATGTTATTACTAGGTTCTATCGTACACATGCAGCATTGGAAGGGCGAGTTCATAGGCTGGGAACCGGAGTGAAATTCCAGCCCTTGCTGGCTGCAGGGTGCAGGGTCAGTGGTTTCAACCAGGGTGCCGAGGGGCTACGGGAACCAGATGGGCAGAAATGGGAGCTGAGGCAATGAGGATTGGGAAGGTTTCATTAAACGTGCAGAAAGGGGATGCAAGGTGCATTTTGACAGATCAAGAGTTTTGTACGTATGCGGGAGGTGGCATAATGAGCTAAACATTATGGCAACCAGCTAAAAAATATCCAGTGTAAGACTCCATGTGATATACACACACAAATATGTGTCTGCATATATGTGTGTATATATGTACGTGTGTGTATCTATCTATCTGTGTAAATAGTTTTAAGTTCATTTCACTGTTACTGCTTGCGGTTTTCAAATTCTTAGTCATCAGCAGTGGATGTGGTGAATTCAAGATCTGGGTCTCTCTTGTGTGTTACTATTTATTTATTACAGCCTGTGGTCTGTAGTTGGCCACATTTTCTTGTGGTGATAATTTTGCTTTCTGACTTGGAGGACTAAAATTTTTATATACAGGAGAAAGGAACTAAAGCATATCTGTAGAAAACTCTTGTATTGCTTATTCACACTGCTCCAAGATAGGCATTTTGCATTGATACTCATAACATCCTAGGGTCCCAAATATATTGTCTGTAAACAAAACCATAAAATGATGTCTATGAATGTTCACTGGAGACAAATGAAAAGTGCATCATTGAAGCAAGCCAGTGATTTATATTCAAATAAATGTTTGTAAATGCTTTCTTCATAGTGTTGAATGGTTAGGTTCACTGTTAAAGTGTGTAAAATCTGTATGTGTGTGTGTATAAATATATATATTATATATATATATATATGGTTTTTTTTCCAGATTAGGTCTTCCATTCTGTTTTAATATATCCATGCGTCTAATTTTGAAGTTGAAGGTTCATTTTTGCCATTATTGTTAATTTTGTAATTCAGAAATGACTTTAGACAATTAATCTTTTCAATTGAAGTCCTGGACAGATTTCCTGGGAATTTTGTAATGTTTTATGTCAGGCTTTCCCTATGTTTACTGCTGTAGCTTGATGCTTGTTGACGTACTGATTCCAGTTTTACCGTACTAGAGATGTTTCATTCATCTAGAGGAATGAGTTTAAAGAGGTCACACCAGCATTTCCTCTCTCTTCCTTGGCTATATATTTCCTTTTAATTTAAGCTCAAAAAAAAAATGCAGTGCGATTTCTGCAGCTAAGCTAAACTGGAGAAATCAATGGAATTTATTATCAAGGGATGTCTAATCTCTAAAGCTAATACAAGAGTTCACAGCTATTGATTACATGTGAAGGATACACAAACTGTTAATCATGCATGGAAGCAATAAAATAAACATAACATCAAGAGGGAATGGACAAATAATTGTCAGTAGTCAGTTATATTTCATCTATTTACTATACCTCTGAAGCAAAGGACAGCTATATTTTGCATCCGAAAAGGTATGTCCTAAAATATATTGAATATCCCCTCATTGCTACGGAAACTACTGTAGCACAGCTGATTATCTTTGTAATAATTCAGATGTTTTCTTCAGCTCCCTGAAGTATGTGGTCAATAAGAAATTTGTAAGTTAGCTTAATAAGTCAGACACTAGTTGAAACGAAAGGAGAAAAAGCTCACAGATTTTCCTGCAATCACACAACAAAATAAATCCATGGTGCTATCCTTTTATTCTGGCCGCATATTTTATATGAGGAATAGAAGAACGTACTAGATTTGTGGAAAGCATTTTTTGTGTTTGCATCTGTATTTGTTTTTTACTGTGTACGTGTTAAACATCTGGGGGAAGGAGATGCCCAGAAATCCCTTCTGTTTTTACCGTGGAAATACATGCCTGTTAATTTTTCAGTTTCTGTCTGACTGCTGAAATTACTTCAAATTGTACTCTTTCTTTCAGCTTCATTTGAATTCTCTTTCTTTGATGTTCCCTATTTCTTAATGCTTCCAAGTTTAAAAAGATTAAAGGCCTGACTTCTCAAATTTGGCTGCCTAAAGTCAGGGAACCACTGACACAGCACAAGATTTGAAAAACAGTACCTCGGTTAGACCTTCCAATCTGTATTTACATGTATGACAGGTGTCCTGATTTTTATGTTCTGAGTATGAGGGATAGAAGATACTCCAAAACTTGTGTATCTAGAATAATAAGTTATTATTCCAATAACTTTTGAAAACTCTGCATTGTTCCCGTTAGTAATATGATTTTTGTGTGATTATGGCTTGGAATACACACAAGTGGGCAGTAAAGAGGACATGACTCTAGATAACAGGCCATGAACTATCACTAAGTGGTTGTTACAGGATGAGGCCAGTGCTGTTAATTGATTTTTTACCTTTAACTCTAGCTGGCCTTTAACTCGAAATGAACAAAATCTGTCTAAGTTAGAGGGATGAGACTTGAATAGGATTTACAGGAATTTTTCCCTCATGAGAGAAAGAGGTATCCAAGGAAATTAGACTGAAATATGTGGCATTCTTGGGATGTCTGAATAAATTGGGCCTTCCTGTGTTACCATCATACTGTTAAATGACATATGCTCTTATGTCAGTTTTGTTTTAAGATCTGTTTTCTCTAGAAGCTCCTGAAGAGACTTACCTTTCTTTTAGAAGCTTTATGGCTATTAAGTTTCTCCAGCCCTAAAGCCATATTCAGACAGGTGAAATTCTACCCTACCGCCTATACCCAGTTTCAGATTGCATGGCTGTAGGTAGTTCCCTGGTAAACACTTCACTTAGGCAGGCGCAATCATATCTCAGAGGGGTATAGGTTCTCCATACAGGATTTCTAGTGAAATGTAGGCATTTTGAGTATGGCTTAGATTCATTAGGGGCTGAGTCTGAACTAAATTCTTCTGGATTTGTAGATTAATAATCCTTGAAACTCAGGGTCTTCATTTTATATTCTAAAACAGATCACATTACCTAGCGATTCTTTAGCTTTGTTGAAAACCTGTCTTAATTATAGATGTTACCTTGGTTTCTTGCTCACTTTCAAATGACTTGGCCTGGATTTTTCTAATGGAGGCTGTGAGATACTACATCAGTGCTTTAGCTTTGGTAACAAGTGCATTTTCACAGAAAATCTCTTGATTGTCCCCAATTACTACAGTTTGATTTGCAATGCAGAGCTGTCTCCTTATGTGCAAAACACGTTGCTTTGAAACCAAACTGGAAAATATGTCCCGGGGTGCATGCAGCATGCTCCAACCACTAAGGGACATTCTATTTAAGAGTCCAAACTACAGCTAGTAAAAGCCTACATGATGTTTATAGCATGAATGTCAGGTCCCAAGCACCAACAGGTTTGTTGTATGCATCCACTGCCATTACACCGCATCTCTTACTGATGTAGATGCAGCCACTGGGTGAGAGTCATCTGACCAGTGGTAGATGTGTACCTCTGAGTCATCACTGTTGCCTTCTTGGTCAGTGGAGAACTGCGTGATTTTAAGAGACAATTTCTCTTCTCCTAAAGTAGGTATGTAAGTTAGCTGAATCAGGCCATAACACATGCTTTTTTAATTCCCTCTGACYATAAATAGAGTTTCAATGGCTAATTTAAAAGTACATACCTATGTTCTAGATATTTAAAGTTAAGAGACACTGATGCCCAAGAATACCTTAGCAGGCAGCAGATCACCCAAAGAAATACAGAAGCGATTATGATTGTTGTGCTTTCTTGTTCACTTTAATCTTCTTTTGAAATTTATGCTAGCTCTAGTCCAGTCCTTTACAACAAATGATGCACTTTTGCGTACAGCAGTCTTAACTGAGTTTATAGTGCGAAGGAACATAATCAGTATCTATATAAAATCTTTTTCCGTGATTCATTGCTCACTAATAACAAAAGTAGTAATTGAGAATAAGGCAACTGAAATGGGCTAGTGAGGAAAAGTTGTTTATTTGTTTCTTCTTATTGTGCATTTGACAGCTGTTCTGTTCTTGATTTATGCTTTGTCTAGTGCTTTTCACTCATACCACTCTTATATGGTCTTATCAGCAGTCTTTTTAGAAGAGATTCTTTACAGCAGCAGGACTGTAACATTTTTTGAGTTTTGGGAACATTTTGTTTTTGTAGGACCTTGCATGAAGCAAGGAAGCAGCAGGAACCATGGTGACATCTAGGAATAATCCTCTTTTATTTCCCACATGCCAAGGAGAGACCCATCCTGGAAAGGTCAGGAGAAGCCACAGGACAGAGTGGCTCATGTTCTCATAAAGTAAAGTCTAGGGAATTCCAGTGGCTGTTCAGACTGAGAATATTTGCAGAAAAATGAGGGCATTTTTTTCCTATGTCATTTTTATTTTAAAATGTCAAGGCAAGATAATTAAAAGAGCCTCTGTCAGAAACACTTGCTTTAAATTACAAGGTTGCTATCTTAAATCAAATTGACTCTGCTTTTTTAATAATTGTCATACATTTGCTTTTGTATGTCAGAGTTTTTATTTAATATAACCCTCCCATCTCTCTGCTGTTCCCTCAAAACTTACATAAATTTATGCAATGCATCTCACCCTCCAAGTCACAAGTTTCTTGCCGTTAGTTTTCTCCTTCTGTGTCACCAATCAAATCGACCTGGGTTGCTGTTAAAATTAACATGAATTTCAGTCAGTGTAGTTAAAAGAGAAATATGAAGTCAGCTCCTGAGGGTAATGCCATACCAGAAAGAGTTCAAGGGAAGAAAATCAAAAAATCAACCCCGATTAAAGAATTATATATACTGACAGTATACACTGAATGACAGTATATGCTGGTGTTCAAGGAGCACTTCCTTTTTATCTGAATAGTGTTCCCATGCTTTAAAATTTGTCTCATTGTTTTCCATTTCATGCAGTGTTTTATCTGCTGGTCAGTAAACCTATTCCCTCCTCTCCTGCCGATAAATGGAATTGAAACAATCAACATTTAGGATTTCTGATGAAAGGCAGCAAAAGCAAAGGAACTTGTCAGACTTTAGTATCCTGATTTTATTTTTATTTTATTTTATTTTATTTTTTGTCACAACACTGGGACACCTGTTTTTCTCTGACTGACAGCAGGATAATAAGTTTTATCGTTAAAAATTGGTTCTGAGGAAATGCATACTCTGGCCTTGTTTCTTTCGCAGCTGTGAGGGCTTTTGTTTTCACTGCCATCTCTGTATAAATGAAGATAATCTCTACAAAGAAGCTCTGATATTGACCTGTCATATCACGTGTTGCTTATCAAGCACTGAAGAAATTGAATTTCATTTTATTTGTTGTCTGGAGCTTCATATTAAATTATCCTGCAGTTGAGAGGTGCTGTGAGGTCAATAGGTTCTGTCTCTTTTGCCATCTATCCCTGGATTATTAACCTTTGGAGAATTACTAAAGCTGTTCTTTAGTTTATCCTGTAAAGTTAGGTTAAATCTTCTTGATCCATAAATTGTTGCAAGTGAGTGCCGCAAGCGTGTAATACTTTCAGTTACTGCAGTTTCTGAATAAGGAATGAGGAATTGGTATGAATGTAGAGATCTCTTCTATTATTCTGGTTTCTTTTCTATTCTTTTGAATTTCTTCTAATGCTTCTGCTTTTTTAATTGGTTCAGTATATGTAACAACAGTCAGATTGGGTGATGGGTCTGAGTTAGAGAGTAATAGGTAGTATTCATGTGCCAAGAGATAAAGTAAAGGGGATGAGGAGGAAGATAACTGAGTTCAGTTTTCCCAGCCATTGAGAGCTGAAGGCAAAGAGAGAGGTCAGCTGTAAGCAGAGATGGGAGTTTCTGAAGATCCGTATGGAGGTTGTAGTGGCAGCCCTGTGGGCAGGAGGTGTTAGAGGTGAGTATGCTCGGACGAGAGGCTAAAGAAGATGACACTGTGCATTTGACAGAGAAAATCTTTCTTGATGATTAACCACTGTGACTACAGTGAAGGGGGAAAAGACCTAAGGTGAAGCAAGGAGATATATTAAGATAAATAAAAATAAAAAAAGTGGGGGGGGGGGAGCCCAGCTGGGGAATTTTAGTTTTGCTGCTGAAGAAAGCTGACTAATTCTTTAACCAAAACAGGTGGCAAGATGGAACATGAAAATCAGTAAACGGATGCTGACATTACCAGCATGAGTGTCAGAAAAGGAGCCCTGCTGGCTAAGCTGGAAAGTGGCAAAACTGCAGGGGAAAATAATAGATTTTCATTAAGGTCATGTGCAGATCTTTCTCCAGATAGTCAGCAGAAGGAGTTGGAGGACCCAATGATAATGGATGAAAGCATATGGATATTGGCAGACTGGTGGTCAAGGAAGGACAAAAGGAGGGAAGTCGAAGGCAATGGTACTTGTTGGAGGCTATATGCAAGACGACCCTGATTTTTTCCTTTCTTTAGCCTAACCTAAACTACTGTGTAACTATCATATTACCCAATTATCTGGGTACCTAATTGTCCCCTTCAGTCTGCATCTTAAACTGGGATTGAACCCTTCCTTCCTCAATCTCTCATATGAACAATGAATTACATATTCTCACTGATTCAAAGATCAAAAAACAAACCTTCCAAGTCCTCCATATGGCTTGTTGCCATCTTTCTCTTGGAGGACATGACTCTGCCAATCAGGATGCTCATGTTTAAGAGCTTGAATATTGAGTTTCTCTCAACAGCAGAAGTGCTTAAGCACTTTCTGCTGCCACGGCAAAGAACTGCCTCCAGTGTTAAATGCGTTTGCTACTGGAGAGAAAGGCTTGAAAAAATAGCTGAATAAACTCCCAAATTTTAAATAAAAAAAAATTCGATGAAAAAAAAATCCTTAAATGTGTTGTTTCACCCAAATTCAAAACTCAAAATCAAGAAACCTTTAAAAATGTTCTCCCTCGTTAAAACCCGATAATAGATTCAGACCATGAATCTTGGGTGTGAGTTAGTCAAGCAATTGTTTTTCAAATAACTTGGCCTTGTGCTCAGCTATTCACTTACTATCTGGGCACAGTTATCCTTTCAAATTTGTTCTACTAAAATCGGTGTAAACTCCTTTAAGAAAGAGCTGGAGCTGAGGAGCTGGCAGGGGAGTTAGCATTTCTGTGTAACCACTGGAACGCAAAGTGTAAAGGCAATAGTTGAACTGCTGGGACTGATACCCAGTGCTGTCTAGTGGCCAGAGCACGCGTGACCCGGGAGCTGCTGGGCGCTGCTTAGTGCTCTTTCAGCTCTGGCAGTAAATTGCCTCGTGACTTTGAGCAAGCTATTGACCTTTTTGTGTCTTTTCCTTGGCGCTGAAAAGAATTAAAAAATGCTTACCTTTCTCACAGGGGCAATTGGTAAATTAACTACTGGAAAATATTGAATGCTTTCTACCATTGTTACTATTGTTGAAACTCCTGCAAATAGATCAAGAAATGAACAGATACCTTGAGAGAGTCCTATTTCTCTTCTCTTTGGAGGGGGGTACTGGTTTGACATAGGTTAATTCAACAAAGAAGGGAGAAGTCATGGGTTTGGATATCCATGTGTTTTGGATACAAGTTCTAGATTTGAGAGAAATAGGAAAGGTAGGAAAAAGCAAGTGGAAAGATAGAATGTAGATGAACTTATCAGAATTAGTAGTACTGAAAGAATATCCATAGATCAGAAGAGAACCTGTAAGTGGAAGTTAAGTCGCAGTAGGATTAAGAAAATGTTTCAATAAAATGCAATCCCTTAAGTGTGACAGGGGAAAGGGAGGAATGGCAGGTGAGCACTTCCTTTTGTCCCCATCTGGAATAAAATTATTACTAATGAGATGCTGAGGTTTTTGGGAAGCCTACTCAAAAATTCAGCAGCCTTTACTTGAGAAAAATAATTTTTGGGAGATTACTTTCTACTGAGGTCTTACAGATGGGGGCTTTGTGGTGTGGTAGTTTAAAACAATTGGACTTTACCTCCAGAGATCCCTGAGATGAATGTTGCCCAAAGGCGAGGGTAAAACTGTGTTTTTAAAGCATCATTTTAGCAGCAGTGGGACAGTTGGCAGAGTTTACCAAAGCTGTTGAGAGACTCTGCAGACTTTAATTACCATCTCAATATTGCAGAAGTTGGTTAATTTCTGCCAAAGAACGGAATAGTTGTGAGAGAGTGAGATCACACTCTGTCTTTCATTCTTTCCTTTTTGACAGATGAATAAAGGATGCTTTCAATATCTCCTCTGATACTGTGACACATTTGTAAAATTTGCATAGAATTGTAAAACAAATTTTCCTCAAGATTACCAAAGCTCTTAATTTTTTGTTCTTTTTTGAAAATCCTGTATAGCATAGTGGGAATGCATTTTAAATCTTGACATGAAAGAAGCAAGATGAAATTAGTGCTTTTTCTGCTACTGATGAAACTAAGTTTAAGACATTAATAGTTTAAAACTTCACAGCCAAATAACCTGTATTATGTTTAGTTTTGAATTTCTAATAAATTTTAAATTCAGGTTGAAATTCTGTCTGCAATAAAGTGGGTGGTTGGAGGCCTAATCTGGATTAGTAGAATAAAGAGGGAATTATTCAATGAAGGATCAGTCCCTTTTAGAAAGAAAAATAAGCATACCATACAATACTTCCTTGGTGAAGGAGATATATTTACTCTTCTAGGCTTCAAATTATAACTGTTTCTTTTACTGTCATTCATATCAAAAAAGGCCAATAAATTTTTCCTGCTCGGTGCTGCAAAGCTTCCTCTGAGACACCTGAGTTTTTGTTTTTCTATGCACTTGCAGTGACTAAGGAAACACTGGTTGTTTGAAGACTCTTATCAGCTCCTTCAGAAGACCTACTGAGCTGCTGCTTTTTTTTATGACTACCACATCCCTATGTCTGTACTTGCTAAAGCACCACCCATTTTTTACCCTATAAAAACCCTTCTTTCTCCTCTTCACTCCTCTTATCTCTCAAGGACCTATTCAGTGGTACCTTTCAGCTTTAGATCTTTATTGTCACAATATACAATATGTTCAGAAAGCTACTGCCTGGGAAGTCTGTTTTTTCGTTTGTATTTTTCACTATGTATATGATTAATCAGCACTTAAGGGCAAAGGAAGCATACGTGTTCAAAATTCAGAAAGAGAAGGATTGATCATGGAAACAAAATGAGCATGACTTTTAATCCTTAACAGTCATTGTGTTTCTAGAAATACCTTTATGCTATATTTAGAATTTAGTTGTTTTGGTGTTTGAAACTAAATGTTTGTGGTTTGTCTTGCAAACTGCATCCTGAAAGATTACACTGATTCACATTTCCTCATTTCAAGATACCATCTGTGCTTTTGGCTGATTGTTAGCTTGGTTGGGACTCTCATTTCATAAATGCAAGTTACACAGGAGAGTTAAGCCTAGAAAGACAAATCCTTTATTCCACTTGCTTGGATAATCTCAAACGGTCTGACCTTACACTGGCAAGGGCACAAAGCTGAAGCTGTACCTCCAGCAGGCTTTATTTTCTCTGGCAAACAAGTATATGTTAGCAGGTTATAGAGATTCTCTTGGAATAATTCTAGTGAATCTCTAGTATATATAGTCATGATCATGATTTTCATTGTGTAATCATTTTATTTAAGTTCAACAATAAAAGTTAGTCTTGCATGAGGAATGAATGTGCTACAGAGACAATGAAAGATTGATGACAGCTTGGGGAGTATCACGTATTCTGCTGGTGGAAATCCAAGCATGGAGAGCAGTTGAGCTTGGCTCGATGATCACCAGTGCAGAGCAAAGTCCAGGCAAAGTTATGGGGGTCGAAAGAAGGCAGGATACAACGGGAATATTCAAAAGATTTTTGTAATATTTCTGAGGTTTTTTGCTTGGGTGAATCACCTTATTACTAAAATAATAAACATTAATATCTGCATCATTTTTGTAACTGCTAGTTTAGTAAGGTAATTAGTGTAATTAGCATACAGCATTGCTTGGTGGTATGATAAATCATAGTGCAGTGAATGATGGCTCTTCACCACTATGATATATTATCTAATTTACTCAGGTAAAAAAAAAGTTAAGGAAAAATCAAGAAGGGAAGCTAGTGGTGACAGCTGGGTGGCCTCTTGGTCACTCTTCTTGCATCTGCTCTCTGTATTCTCAATTGTTTTGAATTGCTGCATTGATAGTTAGCAGTTCTTTTTTTTTACTGTTGCTAAGTCTTAATCACTGACTGAAACCTGCAAAGAAATTCTGGAGAAGAATGAAATAAAAACATAGAGACTGTGGCAGGTTTTTTTTTTTTTTTTTTCCTTCAAGGTACCTTGTACAAGGCATGATTCTTCTTCCAGTAATAGGTTTGTATTTTTTGGATGTCCCCTTTGCTTCCATGTTTCTCTACGTATCACCTAACATTTACAGCTCAGTACAAGCATGAGGAACATTAACAACACTTTTCTTCATTGTAATCTGTTTTATAGAGCCTATGAGAACACCAAAAACTTTAAAGATCGCTGAAATCCAGGCCAGACACATTGCTGTGGACTGGGAATCACTGGGGTACAACATCACTCGGTGCCACACTTTCAATGTCACCATATGCTACCACTACTTCTGTGGGCACAACGAGAGCAAGGCAGATTGTTTGGACATGGACCCCAAAGCACCCCAGCACGTCGTGGATCACCTGCCTCCCTACACCAATGTCAGCCTCAAAATGATCTTAACCAATCCGGAAGGGAGGAAGGAAAGCGAGGAGACTATTATTCAGACAGATGAAGACGGTATGCATAAATGCTATTATGGAAATTGTGTCTAAGTCTACTCTGGAGAGGTAGAAGAAAATGACTTTGCGTGTTACAATATGTCTCCCAAAGGATGGAAGTTCTGTTCTATTAATGTATTAATTAGCCCCAAAACAGTAGCTTTAAAAGTATTTCAGCTGTCACTCTGCATATATTGGCCAAACTGACCATGCAGCTCAACTCATACTGAGTATCTCTTGCGGGAAGAAGGAGGGTGAGATCCCTTT
Source organism: Apteryx rowi (assembly GCF_003343035.1). Taxonomy (NCBI): domain Eukaryota; kingdom Metazoa; phylum Chordata; class Aves; order Apterygiformes; family Apterygidae; genus Apteryx; species Apteryx rowi. Next base: position 1,022,898 of record NW_020449475.1, on the reverse strand, counting down.
CATTCCCAAAGTATGCTATTGCAGGTGACAAGAAACATGTGATGGTGTTACCTGAAGGCTTTTTCAGAGTATTAGGTATACTATTTGAAAATGGAATTAATTCTTTTAAATGATATTTAATTATTCAGTTTGATGATAAGATTCTGTTCGATAAAACCAAATATATTTGAGCAATAATTTTATTTTAGATTACATTATATAGTATTTGTTAACTGTTTGAAAACACCTGACAGATTAAAGTAATATTTTGTCAACTCCTCTTTAACTGCTCTTGATAAAATTTCATTGACAAGACAGTTTAACTTACCTTGGTTGGGGAAAAATAAAGAATAGATATAGATCTTGATAATGATATTCAGTGATTAAACTATGAATCTTGGTATGAAAGAAGTAAAAAAAAGAGATATTTACCCTAATAGGATTGAACCTGTGAAAGTAAAGAGCTGTTTTAGTTTCCATACTTTTTATTTAGATTTCATTGAAATATTGACAACAACAAAATGAGAAGAGATACTGCTATAGATTAAAAAAAATTAAAAAATGAAGATGAGTATTTGGATTAATATAAAGTATCGATACATAAAAAGACAAAATTGAAACAAGTACAGTGTGTTTACTTTTCTTAAAAAAAAAAAAAGGAGGGGAGAGGAGTGAGGAGAATAGGTGTTTGCTTATGGATAACAATCACGGTTAGAATCTGGTGGCACTTTTTTGCCATGCGTTCAATGTTACAAGAAATGAAAGAAGAATATATTTACTGTTGCAATAAAGAAGGGAGAACAGCTTATTAAATAACCAGAATATGAGGATCTGTAGAGAACTACTGAGATGTAGAGAAATGTAGATGCGTCACGTGAGGATTTATTGACAAATATAGAATTAGAGTATTTCATGCGAATCAAATTTAGCATTGCTCTTTGTAAGTCAATTCTAAATATAAGCCATGATGAATTCTTACTGTATCTAGGCTTATATTTTAGATATTTATGGTTGCTATTTTCCATGAGTTAAAAAAAAAAAAAAAAACCAAAAAGTAATATTGCTATGTCCATGGATAACGGCTTTCTTTTTCTTTTTGACTGTATTTTGAAGAAAGATCATGGTTTCTGATAGCCTTTATCTAGTTAGACGTGCGGAGATGGTGGCTGGCCATTACTGTAGTGTTTGTCAAGAGCGGGGTCAAGTGCATATACTTTGTCTTCTGTTTTTGTTTTGGATTACTCATGGAAAATGATACACACTAGACAGGTTTTGGTCTCAGGCTAACATGCCAGTGTGCTGTCAGTGAACTTGTCTGGACTTAGTTTTGGTGTCAGAGGTGTTTCCCTCATAGTTTAAAAGAAATCTCACACAATGAACAAAAGTTGCTACAGTAAACTATTTTAAGCAGATGTTGCTTTTAAGGAAGCATTAATACATTTTAAAAGGCACCTATATTTAGACACACTGCTGATAACGATGCTCATGAGCTGACAGTAGCGTCTTGTGAGTCTTAGCGATACTGTTGGGAATAAGATGCAATTTTTTTTCAACTGTGCAGTCTAGTTTATGATCATTTTATAGTGTATTTCAAGATACAGGTCAAGATTGCATGCAAGCAATTTACAATACTGAGGGCTTCTAGCCCCTGTTTTCTTGTCTCATCTTCTGTCTTTCCCATTTTGCTCTCATCTTCTGTTGTTTTATCTGTCTTCCCCATACCTCCCATCTCCAAGTCAACTTCTCCTCTTCTCTGCATCTCTCTCCTGTTGTCTTACCTCCTCTTTTCTTCCCCCCTTTCTTCTTTCCAGTCATATGGTTTCCTAATGCTCTTTCGGTGTCCTGCAAGGAGCTTTACACATTTTTGAACTTTTGGGATTTCCCCAAACACAGAAGATTTTGTACTTTGTGGGGCTCTGGTGTGAGACACTGTGGATCTCTGGCTGTGTTTCAGAAAGGTTCACAATTATATAATGCTGAGCAGCTGGGTTGGGGGCTTCCAGAAATGGTCAGACCGTCAGAGCTCTGAGCGATAACTGAGCAGTCTGTGGTAGCAGGAGCAGAATTAACTCAGGAAACAATTAGTAGAAGGACGGAATACATTTCTCAAGCTCTGCATCAGACCTTTGGCACTGTGAATGACAACTGAAGAAAGATTTTAATAGCATTTAATTCAGTATCTGCAAGAAAGCAAAGCCAGGAAAAATCAGACAGTCTGAAAATAGCCTCCTTTCTGACCACAGCTAGTTCAGAATACATGGTAAATTTAAGTATTTTTATTTAACTTGGATAGATGGAATTAATTTTTAAAGTATATTATAGTAATTTGAGAAGACCTGTATTCCACATAAAAATGAAATGCTTCAGTGATGTATTATTAAACAGCTTGTACAGAAAGAAAAAGCAAGGAATTTTGTGACTGATTTACAAGTGAAGCACAGTCTTTCAATTTTGGGAGAGAGCACACTGTTACTAAGATTTGGAACAAAGCTCTTTCTGAGTACCCAAAGACTCAGGATTATCTGTGCCATGACAAGCACTCACCTGTTCACACTGTATTATATAGGAGGCTGACAGTGTTTGGGGGACATGATAAAGGAAAAAGAGAGGAGGGTTTGTGCAACCCGGGGAGGCGTACGTGCTGGGCAAAGACCATGTTTGGCATTTTGAAAGAGGTACGCAAACGGCAGTGAATTTATCACTTTGCATAAGTGAGCAGTGTGTACATGTTTTTGAGGTAGTGTGTTGACAAGGGTACTCCCAACTCAGAGGGATCCTTTTTAAGAGCAGTGGAAGGTAAATGGAATTAAAGCAAGTAAATGCTTCCTTAATTTTTGATTGAGAAACAGATGCAAAAGACTGTGGATTAGCAGGAGTAGTGACTTTAGCTCTGAGAAAGCAGCTACAGAGAAAGCAAATGCTGAAACTCATGATACTCAGTGATGATTTGATAACTAGTAAAGGAGTCTGTCAGGTAACAGCAGGCAAACAACTAATTGAAAAAGCTCACTTGTAATAGGATAAGTACCCATTACTGGGTTTAAAGTATACCAGAGCTTTGGTCTCAACCGAAGGATGCACTCATTGAACACAAATGAGGCTTCCTGATGTTTCGGAGAGGACAACTCATTCAGCTCTATGTAAAGTTATCTAGAGCTAAATGTAGGGTTTTAAACACCAAATGTCCAATTCTGCCATTACTCATACTCCCGGGAAAATTCCAGATATGTCATCACTCTGGTAAACAGCAAAGGAAAGGGGGAAATGTTGTTATTATAGGACGAAAGCTAAAAAAATAAAATACTTTATATACTGTCTAAATGTATGAAAAGGAAATACCTTCAAACAAATGCAAGATGGAACATTTTATGGAAATAGTTGACATCCACTATTTTTGTATGTTTGAAAGTAGGGCTGTAAGTTGCCCTTAGAAAAAAATAGAATATATATTTTTTTCACATTCAGCTCAGCATTTGCTATGAGAAGCATTGTTTCCTTTGTGTTTTTTTCAAGCTGTTCTGGCACCCCAGGAAAATATTGGGGGAAAAAAAAAAGATGCAGAAAAAATGTTTTGATCTAGGGAGGCAAACAAACAAAAAATGCTTCAAGGAGCTTTGGAAAAAGATAAATGTAGAACTCTACTAGTAACATTGTAAAAGTAACAAAAATAACACACCTGGGAGAAAAGTTAATGCAGCAGATGAACGGGCAGTATGTCTGATGCAGTAAAGGAGGGCTACAAAGATTTCTTGAAATGTCAAACTGTCTCAAAAAATATGTAACTAATCTAGCATGGATGTCAAGGGGATGTGGTATACTAATTTTACTGGGGGAAAAAAAGGCATATGGATACAGTTAATAAAGAGAAACCCATGACTTAGAAACTCTGATAAAAGATACAATGTTAAGTTGTCCATAAATGCCTGCATTCAGGGTATTGACCTCAGCCCTTGATCAAAATGGGAAACTAATGACCTACATGTCATGAGCAGTGGCAAAACTTATTATAGTCAAATAAGGAAGGAAGCTTTACATCTTTAGCACCAGCAAACAGAAACTCATCATAAATGACCTACTGCCATTGAGAAATGAGCCAGTATAACCTATTTCTCTTTCAGTCCATGAAAATCACCCCAATTATTTTTTCAGATGTGTAGGTAAGATTTGCTAAGGAAATATAATTCTGAGAAAAAAAAAAGCTATTGCAGAAAGACACTTGAGCACATCACAAAAATGCAGTGAAGCAAAGTCAAAAGCTACTTCAATCACATGCTAGTTTGAATTCATTCTTCTTTTTCTGCCTTGCAAAATATCTGTTTGGTCTCACGCTGCTGTTAAGGATGATCTCTACAGAAAATGTTCATTGACACAGCCCAATAACTATCCTCCACTATCAGTTTAAGATGGAGTAAACAAGTTTTTGTTAAAGACATCAGAAAAGTTGGCTTGAGAGAAAGTAAGGGAAACATGGAAATTATTAGCTGTTCAAGTCAGTCAGAGTTTTATTTTAAGCTTACACTGAATGAACGACAAATTAAATAAGCTGCTTAAATGTGTTGTAGACACTGGAAATACAATCTAGGTTTTATATTAATAGCTCAGGGAAAATTGGCCCTGTAACAGTTATTTACACTGGCTGAAGCAACTTCATACTTTCATTTCTGTTAGACACCTATATTAGACGCTTTATAGATGAAAAAGTGATACTGCTTATGAGATTCTTTTTTGAAATGGCATGTTTGATGTAATAATGCCTGAAAGTAGGCAGAATTAGTGGCTGTTTGTTTAAGCAGTTTGCAATGGAATAAAGGTTTGCACATATGCCTGCTAACTACTATTATTCCCAACCTATGTGCTGGTTGAAAACAGCATCAGCATATTGAACTGCGTATTTTGATGAAAGTCGTAAGGTTGCCATTTTGTGAGTAGGCAATGTTATCTTGCCCCTAAATGGCCAAACATTTCCAAATTCTAGGAGTGAGGAGGACAGAAGCCAGCATTTAGTATGAAGCGGCTTTAAACAAAAATCTGCATTTGGGCTTAGGTGCTTCAGTCCCGGAATTCAGCAGACTCAAACCAGGATTTATGACTGTTTGACATTTGTACCAGTATCTGTGGTGAGTCCTGGCACCTCTGAGACTAATTAACCACTGTCAGTTAGCTTCGTTAGTAGCTTGGTTGTAAGTATTTAAGCATCTATGTTAGTTACATTAATAATTTTATATTGGATGGAAGGTCCTACAGCCTGAAAAGTCACAGGCGTGAGCCAGTCAGAGCAGGTTTCTGTGGGCAAATGATAACGTCAGGCAATGCTGATGGACTTGAGCGGTGTCCCTGAGTGCCACAGCCTCTGCCGGGCTCTGGGCTTTCCCTTTTCCCCGGGCAGCCCGGCTCAATCCCACCTTGCTGCCGGCCTCCAGTGCTGCCATCTCCTGGGACCAGCTCCTGCCCAGGTCCTTCAGGAGGAAAAGCCTCAGCTACCCAACATGTACTAGAGAGCAGAGGGGCCATGTATGCTCAGGGAAACTATTAGTATTTGATAGCATAGTACTTCACTGCAGATGGTGTAGATTGAGTGTTTTCTGAAGAACTCACTTTTATGACCTCCGTTGGTATAAATATACTTATGGTAAAGACTACTAATGTCTGACAGAGCCATTCTGAATTTATTCTAATTTTTTAATTATATATAATTTCCTTATATCTATGTTTTAATCCAGAATTATAACACAGCATAAAGTTACAATGGTAAATCCTAGCCCTTTTTTTCCCCCTGGAAAGAGTAAATGTAATGGTGAGCCATTTTATTTGCTTGTAACACTTAAACAGTAGAACAGATTGACTTTTACCTTCTCCTGAAATTGAACATCTACCTTTAGAGGAGGGCTGTAAGTTTCTTGCTGATGCACTTTACTTTTTGAGTACCTCAAAGGAATATTTCCCACTATAACTATGCATGTATCTCCATATAGCATTCACTGTAGAGCATAATAATACTCTGCATGGCTTTCACAGTGCATAATAATAATAAAAATACTCTGTTTACATGCACTTTCATTATCCTGTAGCAGGAAAACTGAAGCAATATAAATCCATTTTTATAGTGCTTGGTGTCAGTTATTACATTGTTCTTCCAGAAGTAATGTACTGTAATATAAATTCCCTGTTAAGTCAGTGCAGAACAAGGTTTAACTGACACTATTTGTGAGTAACAATTTATTTGTGGCTGTGACATAATTTAATACAAAAATTTATTGCTTTAAAATGAATTGGTCTAATGTCAGATTGATGGATTGTGATTTTATTATGCATAGTATTTGTAAAAGTTCACCATACTACATGTACATAGAAGAAAAGATTATCAGCTATTCGCTATACAAATATATAGCTTCATTAAAAGGGCCCTGGAGATGCATGTAAATCATGAAAGAATAGCTTGTGATGTTTTCACTATAAATCCTTGGTGAAATTCCCTTTGAATTTGTTTTATGTTACTTTTGTATGTGTTATATATCATACACACATATATATATTTCTTTAGAAAAAAAAATTCTCACTTAAGTTCAAAATCTCCTCTGAAAATCATCATACAGTTAAAACTGCCTAACTGATTTCACTTCTTTAGATATGCGTAAATCTTGACTTGTTGGAAGTTTAACATAGAGTAATGCATATCAAAGCAAGAACATGCCCTGTTAGTGTTGCTGAAAGGTGGGGAGCCACAATTCACATGATCAGTAGGTGGAAAGAAAATCAATGGGACCAGAATCTTTTTAAAGAAATGGTTCAGAGGCCAAAAGGTTAGATGCCAACTCCTGCAAAAGCTACTTATGTTTTTTAAATTATTCAGGTAACTGGCCATTGATACAGAATCTGAAATAATGTACTTCACTTTAATATACACTTGCAATAGTCTTTTGTGTTGTAATTTAGTGTTTCCTATTCATAACTACAAGGGGTGAAGAGAGAGCTCGCTTAGAAAGGAGAGTGGGAGTGGACAAGGCAGCTAAGAGGTACTGTAGCTGGCCATGGGGGCTTGGGGCAGGCATGTGCAAGCCTCTAGAAAGCCTGTTTTATCTTTTGGGCTATTTGTGATGAGGCTTCTGAAAGCTGTTAGCAACAGAAAGATGATGTTTCCCTAACTCTTTGTTACCTGAATGCTTGCTAAATATTATATAAAAGGGAAGGCTTTTAATACTGCTTTTGAAAGATGAAGCTTAAGGTATTTCTTGAGACCTTAGGGTCCCTCCAGGAGTCTTAGGGAATAGACAGGAATGGCTGCCTAAGTGGAAAGATGTGTTCTGAGTTTTCAAAATAATGTTGCCCAGAGGTTACGTTGTTGTTGTTGGTTTTTTTTTAATGCTTTAACCCTTTTTTCTTATTATTCCTACGTGTAACTAATACAGGCCCTGAGGGCAAAGACATAAAAACACAAATGCGGCAGTTTGGGTATTACTTGGACTAACCTGACTGATGAGTCTGTGCACTTGCCCACGGATGCTGTGTTCTGCAAGCAAGTTCCTTTGCTTCTGTTTCTCTCTTTCCTCCCTTCCCTTTGTCCCTTTGCTAAAGCTGTGCAAATAAAAGGTATTTTACCTTGGTTGAACTGAAAAATGGAAGGGAGGAAATAATTTCAGACCCGCCAAAATGTGTCCTTCAAACTAAACTGAAACTTTTCATTCCCTTTTCTAGGCATTTGGACTTTTGTTTGTAATTCCAACAGGACTCTTGAATAGTTTCAGTTGATCCCAAGCTTCATTTTTTGGTGAATTTGCAGGTTGGGGTGAGGTGTGTGGTAATTACTGTTCTCTGTTTCTGGGCACTTGCTCTCCTTTACTTTCTGACCTTATTTTTCCTGATCATCACTGTACTAGCTTTTGTTCTTGTGCCCTTCTTATGCCAGTGGGAAGAGAAGCATGAAACTAAGTGGGATCATGTAGTTCTAGTCAGTTTAACATTGCTGCTGCCACAAGCACAGAATTTTATAGCTCAGGAGAAGAGAACGTGGCTGTGCGATGTGCYGAGCCTGTAGGCTTCTCCCACTGGGATGTTTAAACAGAAATGTAGCCTTCATGCAACCCTAAGACTTGCATAGCCCTGCACCCAGTTTTAGCTGAATAAAAAGCAACACACAGAGTGTTTTACAGGTTTTTGAGAAAATTGTTTCTATTTTCTTTTTACTTCAAATGCTTTAACATGCTTTAATAGCAAATTCCATATTCTGTGTGGATGCCCCAGTACCTTTGTATGCTCTCTCACACACAGATGCATGCATGCACACGCAAACACATGCACATCTTCTGGGGAAAATGTACATGCGTCAGAGTATATTCATACCTCGTTTGTGATGTAGAGAGAAAAACAGTAAAGCATTCCTGTGGAAAACAAAGTGATGCCTCCAGCAAATCTGTGAATACGGCAAACAGCGCAGAGGGGCTGTCATGGCATATCAGCCCTTATCCACTACCCACTCTGCGTTAAGACACTGAAGCAAAACAGCAGTGTATGATTTTAGTTAACTTCTCCTAAGTCTTTGCTTGACAGATGGATGAACAGTTTCTGTGAAGCTCTCATCTGTTTACTTGTGGGCTTCTTTGACTCCATGAATTTATTATTAATGTACCAAATTATGTTGCTTGTACCGGGGGTCAGCTCATCATTTATAGTTTCTTGTAGATGGAAATAAATCCTACTACTGGGACAGACCACTCAGTCCTTGCTGCTGCTAGTACAGTGCCTTGCACTTTCTTTCATTCAGTGATTTTTGATTTATTTTTACTCTTTGTAAAACTTCAGTATGCTTTGAAAATTAATATCCAGGAAATGTCACGTGTGAGGTTCAGTGAATGCTGCATTGAAGAAAATAAACTAATTAAGAAGGGAAGAGAAATATATGTCTTAATATTTAAAGGAGAGGTGACCTGTTAGGTTGAAAGAATGCAGATTTTGACAAGTTTGGCTTTTTGGAGGAAGGGTTTTGTTGTGTTGGTTTTGTTAGTTTTTTTCTGGAAATGCACTCAGCCTTATCCCTTTCTTTCAAAATGTATGTCTTCAAACGTAGGTGAGTCACTGTATTTAAAAAGGAACCATATGTATAGGGAGAAATATTTTGTAAGCTGAAACAGGAGATAGCAAAGTGCTCCCATCTGGTGTTGATGAGATTACCAGGTACTGTGAATCATTCAGACAAAGGGGCCTGAGATGACATTTTAAACTTTTTATTACACCAGGGACATTGGTTACATTACAATAAGAGGTAGGGTCATCTTAATGTGGTTCAGTTCAAAGCTTTAAAAATATCTTTTATTTGAAAGGTTTGAAGTAAGCAGTTTTGATCCTTCTGCCACATGAACATTTCAGTCCTTGAAAGAAGTGGCAGCTGAGCTGCTGTGTTTTCCCCACTCCCAGCCCCCTTTTTAAACAAAGATTCCTTTTTAATACAACAGATCATAAGGCGAGGTGGCTGAAAACTGTTTTGTGAGTGTCTCTGTCATTTGGAAGATGCTGTATAAAATATGCTGTCCTGACCTTTGATTTTTCTTTTTAAAAGGATTTTAAAACCGTGTGGTTCTTGTCCTTAGATGTTCTTATTACAGAATTCAGTGATGTTCCCTGAACACCTAAAGTCATAATCTAGCTTGAACTATTTCCCCTGGCTATATTACAAGATACTTTGACTTTGCATAAAGTCTTTGAAAACCGTATTTGGGGATAACATTCCAACTTCACGCTCTCTCTGCTCTGTGAATGACAAAATCCTCTTTGAAGTACATTTTCATACCCTCTACCCCTCTTTTTACATGTGAATGAACGTTAATAAGAAATGATCCGTGTTGGCTTTTGGTTTTCATAGGATGTTCTGCCATCTCTTTAGTTGGTCTATCTCTTGAATTTCCTATTTTACTAAAGTTTCGTTTTGTTTGTAGTGCCAGGCCCCATCCCTGCCAAGTCGGTGAAGGGAACTCCTTTTGAAGATAAGATCTTCCTCAACTGGAAGGAACCTGTGGATCCGAATGGCATCATTACTCAGTATGAGGTAACAGCACAGCCCATGAGCATGGGGTAGAGCTGGGAACAGGAGAAGAAGGGTGGCTGCTGGTGGGCGTCTGTGCTCTGTAGGCAGGCTGTTAAATTACATTATATGCTACTAACGTTTAGAGAGGACTGGAATTCCCTAGTGACTAAGATTTCAAAATTTGTGATTACGATGCAAACGTTGTTGGCTGACCTTGTCAAGTAGCTTTAGCATCTGAGTGTAATGAATGTTACAATCCACATGTGAGATGCTAATTTTAAAAGCCTGTATTATTAATATACATCCTTCCAAAGCCATGCCAGCCATGATCTATGGAACTTGTTTGTTGGAAGAGAAGATTACACAAAAAGTAAGATGATTATTAAATCTGGAATTACATTTTTAAGCTTTGCGAGATATTTAGATATCAGTCTTCAAGCAAACCTGCACAGATATTCTATTTAAAGTGTATTATTTAATGTATGAGCCTTCTGGGGACCTGTGCAGGAGACTGGAAGAAAACATTTTTAAAATGAACAAATTGGAGAACAATCACAATCCTCTCTATCACTCCTTTTTTAAAGAAACAGAATAATTTTGGGTAATAGTGACTTACAGGAAAAAGACAAACTAACCAACACTAGCCTGTTTTGGACAGCATTTAAGTATGATTATTAGAGGAGGAGGGCAAAGTATTACAGGAAGTGAAAAGTAAAGGGTTTTGGTGGAGATGCGGAGGATTGGGGCAGGGGCTAATTTAAATGTTACACTAAAATTTTCCATATGTGAACTAAAATCAGGAGGAAAGAGAAGGGCGTGTATATACCCTCAGAAGTGAAGCAGACTGTACAGTAATACATGACAAGCACTCTTGGTATCCCCAAGATAGCTGCGTAGCTAGGTGAACATATGACTTTTCTCTCCTTTCCATCTTAACTAACTTAATCCCATTGTGCCAAAAACTGCAAAAACATTTGAGGAATTATCATTTTCACAGGTCAGCTATAGCAGTATACGGTCATTTGATCCTGCAGTTCCAGTTGCAGGACCTCCACAGACAGTGTCAAAGCTGTGGAACAGTACACACCATGTCTTCTCACACCTGCACCCTGGTACTACTTACCAGTTCTTTCTCCGTGCAAGCACTGTCAAAGGGTTTGGACCAGCAACCACAATCAATGTAACAACCAACATTTCAGGTAAATAAATAAATTAAGGAAATAAATAAATGTGGGAGGAGGGGAGAATGTTCACTGGTTTTATAAGCTTTTTTTGGTAAGACTTGAAAAAGAGGTGATTTAAAAAAAAAATGCCTGTCATGTTCTGAAAATAATTTTAACATTAGTTAAAATGTTTTTGAGTGCATTTTCCTAATAGTAGTACAAATTCAGGGATAAACTCTTGCATCAGGTGGAAACTGTACACCTGGAGTTTTCAAATGTTTAATTTTGTATAATAGTGTGTCTTCATCCAAAGATTTCAAACTGCTTTACAAACCTTAACTAAGTGAGCCTTATAGCACTCCATAAGTTACTAAGTACTATATTTGTTTTGCAGATTAGTAAAGTGAGATGCAGAAAATTAACTGACTTACTCAAGGTGACACCACTTAACAGCAAGCAGCTGTAACAGAATTGGGGAGGTTGGGAGGAAGTCTGAATCTCCTGTTAGATTCGTACAGATCTGCTTCCTCATGCCTTTATTCACTTACTCTTCTTGCTTTATGCTGAACAGTTGTCTAGTTTCACTCTGCATTACTGATAGTTTTTACAAAGCAATGTGTACATTTGTGCACCAAGATTGATGCTGCACACAAATGTACTGAAAACTCTCTCTCAAAAAAAAAGTCGCATGGAATGTTTTAGTATTTTTGTTTTGTTAAATTTCTGTATTGTTCTCAAAGAATAAGCCGGTAGCTTATGTAGTTGACAGCAGTAGATAAGTTAATACCGTATCTAGAGAGACTGCTGATATGACAGGGAGATAAGAATACTCCTGACTCCAGAACTTGGCAGGTAGTGGAGAAGGAAGTCATTTAAAAATGTGAACAGCACAAAGCATGCTATTTCCCTTATTACCTACAATAATGAGACCTAAATTTTTCTATAAAGAGAGGTTAATGCTGTATTGGAATATATCTATCATTTCTATGGGAAACCCTACTCACATAGTCACCTCACCCATTTTCCAAAAACATCCACATAAATCAAAATGTGAGAAAACTGAAAGCACAGCTTTGTGAATTGAAGAGTGCAACAAGTTATATTCTACAGTCGTAGTTAGCTAGAGCAATCTGTGAAACTCCATCCTGGAGTATTAGTTTTTCCTCCCCCAACCCATTGCACAAAAAACCCCAAAACAACAACAACAAAAAAACCCAACACATCCAAAAATCAGGCATTTCTTTTCACTGAGCTATTAGACTATTTTGAAATCTAGTATTTTAGTCTGATTCTTGTCAGGTCTTTGTTTCCTCACACCAAATTCCAGATCACAAGCTCTTGGGGAATGTCAGAAGTTGATAATGGTGGTATAGTACTTGCATATGTGTCATCTAATTATGAAGTTGACCCTCTTTGCAGGAGAAAACAGTGTAACTGTATGTAATATTTTGATAATATGTCTGTTGCCCAGCCATGTCACTATTTTGAGAAATAAGCACCTCAACATGTTTGGATTATTTAGGGCTACAATGTATTCAGGTTTCCTCAGATAAGTCCTCTCTTTCCAACCAGAAATTTAGGGGGTTTGATATGTTTTTCTAGAATCCGGTCTCCTACAGTTTCCAGACAWGGTATGGGGCCATATTAGTTGGTAAAACACAGTTAATACTAGGAAAGCTTAAACATGGGCTATGACATTCTTCCTATCTGAATTTCACCCTGTTATTTTTCATCTTGCTTTATGCCAAACTGTTGTCTAGTATCGCTCTGCACAACTGATACTTTTTACAAAGCAGTGTATATGTTTCTGGAAGCTCTTTATTTTAATGAGGAGTGAAGAGATTCCTTTTAACCAAACTTAGAAGTGATTACCATGATCCCAGTGATTATGGTGTAAATAGTAATTCATAAGTGAAAATTCAATAAATAATCACAGAATCACAGAATCACAGAATCACTGAGGTTGGAAGGGACCTCTGGAGATCATCTAGTCCAACCCCCCTGCTCAAGCAGGGTCACCTAGAGCACATTGCACAGGATTGCATCCAGGCGCATTTTGAATATCTCCAGAGAAGGAGACTCCACCACCTCTCGGGGCAACCTGTTCCAGTGCTCTGTCACCCTCACAGTGAAAAAGTTTTTCCTCATGTTAAGATGGAAGTGTCTGTGTTTCAGTTTGTGCCCATTGCCTTGCGTCCTGTCGCTCGGCACCACTGAAAAGAGTCTGGCCCCATCCTCTCGACACCCTCCCTTCAGATACTTGTACACATTGATAAGATCTCCTCTCAGCCTTCTCTTCTCCAAACTAAACAGGTCAAGCTCTCTCAGCCTTTCCTCATAAGAGAGATGCTCCAGTCCCCTAATCATCTTTGTAGCCCTTCGCTGGACTTGCTCCAGTAGTGCCACATCCCTCTTGTACTGGGGAGCCCAGATAAGATAATAATAAGATTCTCTGAAATAAGAGCAATATTTTTGTGTGTCTGGGATCTGGGACTAATGAAGCGCTGCTTTTATCCTTCCATTGCCCTTCTATCTATTGATATATTATCTTAAATTATTATGACTTAAATGATTGACATCCTGCTAGTAAACATCTTTAATGTGATGATTCATTTTAAAATACACTGGTGTCATTAACAATTTTATAAGGGTACATCCACATGTTAAAAAATTGCAGTTAGTTTTCAAGCTTTTTGAAAATTAATATTCAACAGAAATCTATTATTTTCTGAATCACAGAAAATCCTCTTTCTTTCCATGCACTAGAGCTGACATCAGCAACAGCATTACCAGTAAGGGCTGTGGCAGGCTTGTGGAGGCAGATTAAAGTTAGGTGGCTGAAGTTATCACCTACCCCAGCTATCCAACCCACAACAAATAATGCTGCCCTGAAGGCCTAACAGCCTTTCCATTAGTGAATCAGTTCCTGAACTGCTTCTAGTTTTGGCTCTGATTTTGTTTTTTCTTGACACCCTGGGCTGAAAACTGCAGTGGTTCAGAAACTGGTTCGTGAACAGATCAGTTGTCTGTGGTTAGACCGGGAAGGAGAAATGGACCTGGGAACAGACTCACCCATCTAGTTTTAATGTTTTAACAGATTCACATCTGTTACTGCCTAATTCTTCTGCAGTCTAGCTGGTATTGGTCTGGTCTCTCTTGACAGCTAAAAGGGAATGTGGAAGGTTCCTAAATTGTTGGAGAATCCAAAATGGAGGAAATAGAGGTGGGTCTTGAAGAGAGTGAATATACTTGTTTGAGAGGTACAAAGAAAGAGGCAAAATTGGGATTTTATAGTTTCAGGTTTCCTTTGCAGTCACCTCCTCCCTCTGTTTCTATCCTTCTTGAATAAACCTGTCTAACTTAATAGCTGTAATGATTTGAGTGGGAGTAGTTAGGGATGGGTTTATCAATTGTTTGTGAAGTCCCTGTTATGTGCTACTAAAAGATTGTGCCTGCATGGAAAATCGTTAAAAAGACTCCTGTAGCTGATGAAGATCATGGCTTTGTACAATTCTGTGAGCAACCAAAGTCTCACAAAAATTCAAAATGTTTTCACTGATTTCTCATTCTTTTCCTTCCCACTCACCATTAATCAGCTCCCACTTTACCGGATTATGAAGGAGTCGATGCATCTCTCAATGAAACTGCTACAACAATAACTGTACTGTTGAGACCAGCACAGGCCAAAGGTGCTCCTATCAGGTAAAAAATTCAGGAAGAGATTCTGTATTTGATCATATGTTGCTTAGCAGCTGATAAAGCTGTTGATTTCCAAGTGATATTCCTTTGACATTACTGTTGTTTTTCTTACCTAGACTGAGCCTACCAATAGACCTGTAATTAATAAGAGAATATTCTTTATGGTTTTTAAAGATATTCATGACCTGAATCATCTAGCTGTCTGTCCTGCTTGATTTAAGGGCCCCAGGACCACCTCCTCTCCAATATCATTTCATTTTACTTTCTCTTGGTATCTCTGAAATATGAGGTTGAAACGTATTTGTCAGAAAGTGGATTTGAAAATAATGCTTCCTCTCCAGTACTTCAAATCAACTATTTTATAGCATATACATATGATTGGAAAATTGGAAGCTCAGAGGAAGTGGGAGAATAATAGTGATGAATACAAACTATTTGACCTTTCTTCTCTCAGAGTGCTTCTTATTAGAAATCACGTAGCAAGCTATTAAATTTTATTTGGTGTGTCCCTTAATCATATTAAAATGTTCCATTTATGTTAACTTTGAGAGGTCATTCCCTTTCTGCTCTCTACTGAGAGATAATTTAATTCTGTTTACAAAGAATAATCCACATCCTGCTTATGGATCCAACTTATACTTGTTAGTGCAAAATTTTTGTGATGTTATTTGATTCCATTTGTGTTTTACTGATACTGCTGCATCAGGAAGATTCAGCCACAGAACAGACTAATTGGGGGTTAATTAACTGCAGTGTATTGGAACGTTTTCATACTCTTAGCCTTGTGACATTTCGGAGCTATACAGGCTAATAGTTTCATCCTGTGTTATGTAAGTCAGTTATTATGGCTCAGCTGATGTTGAGTAATGCGCCCAAGCCCTAAAAGTATAGGAAAATAAACTGTTTCTCAACTCTGTTTTTATTAACAGGAGTGTATGTTTTACCTGGATATCATAGGATTGAGTGACATACCCATAGTCATTTTTCTATGCTTACCCTACATTGTTTCATAGGTCAATATTTCAGTATTTCAGGTGCCTAGGTACACAGGCACTCAAAGTGGAGCATAAGGAGGTTTCACTTGAGAGAACCTTATGACTGATATGACCAAGTTACTTATTTGTATTCTGTGTTAAGTGATCATCCGAATTCATCCCCTTTATAGGAGATACTGAGTTGTTATGTTCATAAATAAAATTGTAAGCCCATACATCATTAGTTTCTGAAAGATTGTCCAAGAGGAATCCTAAGATTTTTTTTTGTGGGAAGAATGCTAAAATGTATAGGACTGCATTCAGTACAGGACTTAGATTCCTAAAATAGGGTTTGTGTGGAGTTGATACAGTAGAAACCAGACCTGTGATCTGAAAATGCTCCCAAGTCATGCAGCTGCTTAAACTCACTACTGTTTTGTATGAGCTTTTAAAATGTTCCAGGTGCCCTGCTCCTGGCCATATCCAAAACTGCTCCTGTCTGAGAAATACGCTACCTATCTCTAATCTAATCAGGACCAAGTATTACATTCTTGTGCCTGGTTCCCTGAGGGGGCTGATCCGGTAGTGTGCCCGGAGCACGCCTGCCAACCGCGACTGAGATCTGCTGAGGACGGTGCAGATCTTTTCTGCACATGCTGGAGTGCAGCAAATTTGTGTGGGGAGCAGTAGTTTACCGCCTTTGGTCCCATGCCCCCCCCCCCCCCCAAGGGGGAGTCAGTTGCACATCACAGGTTTCTGCCATGGGGGCTTCTTTCACGGACTGGTCGAGTAATGGGATGTGGCTAGACACTTCCGTGTACCCACCACAGTGAGCTCTGGCACCTCCACACTGTGCTTGCTGGCAAGTTACTGACTGCAGAGAGGACCTGCACCGCAACACCCCACATTTAGTCTCTCAAAATTTTCCTTACAGCCTCCTCAGTCGTATGGCCTGACGTTGTCACTGCGACCTAGGGAGGCAGCAGAAAGGATCTATGAATTAACAATTAACTGATAATTTAATAGGGATAGTTTGATAGAGTATTAATAACTATTGTTTTGAGCATGTTGTCAGAGGCATGTATCTGTCTTCCTGTCTCCCTTCTTTCCTCTCTACTTTAATTAGTTCCTAAGAGATTCCATTAAATTACTAACATCAGGAGGCCAAGGAAATAAATCCTTCACCATAACCAGAGAGCTGAGCTTTATTCTTAAAACAAATACCATAATAAATTGCAGCTAGTTTTAGAACTAAATTAGATTGGAGAGTGGACAGCTCTGTGTTAAACTAGAGGCACCGTGGCCAGTCCAGAGACCATCACAGTGACCATGAACTTCTGAACGCTTGATGTGATGGAGGTGCTGTTCAGACATGCAGTATGTGGAAAGGGGTTCACTGTGTGCAGAGAAAGAGCTAGAATTAAAACCAGAGTTACATTACKGTCCTCCTGAGTTGCTAGTCTTACAGTCCCATTCATTTTATATATAAAATACACTTTATTCAGTAAAACATTATTCTTATAAATACTTACCATCAGTTGATTGAAAAAAAAATAGTAGAACTTCTTTCACTGATTTTTTGGTGGTTACTGCTCAGGAATAATGTGATGGTGATAAAATAGCTAATAACAGCACACAATATTTAGTTGGCTCTATATTGACCTATGCTCAATAAAGAGAATTTAAACAAAAAAATAAAGCTAAATATATGATACACTAAGAGAAAAAAGAGAATGATGTATTCCTTGCCAAGGATGTGAGATTTGACCTCAGTAGAAAAATGGGGCAGAGTAATACTTAATACACAAACAGTACAGTTCCACTCTACATTAGCGGCCTGTGAACTTTGTGTACTCATAACAAGTGCCCCAGGCGCAAAGCGAGACAGGAAGGATTTTTTTGCTATTTTTCATCAAGCAATGCATAGTGAAGACTGATATGATATACCACAGGCAGATACTGTATAAAAATTACAGTTTATATATACATTTTACATACTTAAATGAAAAACAGCAGCATAAAAGTTTTCTGTTTTAGAGTATTGCCAAATGTTGTTAACCCATATAGTGTGTTGGTTACTGTAAACGTGTAGCCAAATCCCAAAATGAAAAGGTTGGTTTTCAGATTAGAAGTTAAATTGATGTGCATCAAAGCTGGATGAGACTTTTCTTTCTCCATTAAAATAATGTCATCTCTCTTTCTCTGCACAAACTTCAAAGTAATTACGGAATAAAGAAATTAAAACCTGTAGCTCGCATTGAGAACTCTTCATCTGACTGAAGCAGCACAAAAGCACACTAGCCAATTTAATGGGTTTTATGACCACCATTCATGGTTTGCTTTGGTTTTCAGTTTAAACAATGACCTTAATCCAGAAAGATTCTGAAAATCAAGCCTGTGACTTGCAGCTGTTTTATTCCTTATTCCAAAGGAGGGGTGTTCTCCAGGAGAATGCACAGGATGTTATCTTGCCCCCTTTGCTGAAGTTATGCATGTTGCAGTTCATTACATTTCAGCAGCATCTCAATAGGGGAGGGAAATGCAGCCCACTGAAATTTGGAACTGATTCAATGGGTTTCACTAAACTTTATGACCAGTTTTAGCAAAGTTTTGCTCCAGCCACACTGCAGCGGTGTTTCCCTGACAAGCCTGTCTTGACATCATAATGAGTGTTACTAGGCAGGTGGGAAGAAATGCATCTCCGTGCCTGCTGCTGTGACTGAGCAGAGAAGGGACTCAAATCTTGGTCTCTAACATCAAACTGAAGAAGCTGGTTTATTGAAGGGGTTGGTTTGTACCCCGTCCTCTAATCCCTCAAGCTGATGATGGTTAAAAGATCACTTTGTCTCATAGCAGTAGGCCTATATTAAAACAAACAAACAGCTTACAGTCTGATACTGTTTTGCTTTTACAAACAGAATTATACTGTGATCAGGTTTTATTGTACCTCTGCATCAAGACAGCCCCCAGGAAACAGATGTTCCTTAACCCAAGTGAAACCTACGGGTGGCTGTCAATCACTTCTTTAAGACACTCCATGCCATTGTCATCACAATTGTAAACATGACGATAATCATATCTTGCCTGTCAAATGTTATTGTGTAATCTGTGGTTTTCTTTATGGCCTCCTGAAGTTTCAAACCAAATTACAAGCTAGAAATGCAAAGGGAGGCTGAGCTGGATGGCTCAGGCTCATCGTGAAGCGTGTGCTGTGCCACCATCAATCTAGTGGAGTAGATCCCAGTCAGAGGCATCAGGGGTGCTTTGTTTGAAGTCGTGATTTGTCACTGCGGTTTTTCTCAAGCATCCCAACAGAGCACCAGCAAAACAATCTTTTGTGCATCCTGCTTTCAAATTCTACTTTATATGCGAATTAGGAAGAACTTGTTTCAGAATCAGTTTAGACAGCTTTTTAATAATGAAACTTATTTTATTTGTTTGGGAATGTGTTTCCTATACCTCTGTATGCAAACTCAGTCTGTTTTCGTTTTACAACAAGTCTAATTATGTGGACCATCGCAGGGAGAAATTAAAACTTAGTTGTCAGTTGGACCTCCAGGAGCTCAGCTTGTAACTTGGGTTGTCAGTCAATCTGGCACATGTCAAAGGAGAAGGTGCTGCATCTTCGCTAGATGTGTAGAAGGAAATCTCTAGCTGGTATTAAAGCCTAGTCAGAATAAGGCTAAAGTATGAACAATATGTGTTTACCACTGCAGTACCCATTTGAGAGTCTGGGTTTTTAGGGATGGGTGAAAAGAAGGGGTTAAGATCTGTTGGCAGGGGCCTCTTAGATTGTTCTTAATCATTTTGATCAATAGGGAGGTCCTGTGCAGGTTCTCTTAAGTAAAGAAAAACATTCTGGCATCAAAAAAGTAATTTATTCATGCCAAATCTCAACTCAAGAGCCTCCTAACTCTTCAACACTTTCTCCACTTTCCTGGCAGTCTTAGACAACTGTCTGGAGTTTATGATCACAACTTATGTAACAGGTCCTGAAATTTGTACTACTCTTTACAATAGTTCAAGATTTCTTATAGTCATCTGGGAAAAGGAATATTGTCATCCAGGTTTTCCACCCCTCCCTCTTTCTTTCTCTCTCATTTGTTCCTCCTTTTGGTGAGATGCAAGAACTTTGGCTTCTTTTTTTCACATCCTCTTATACTAGAGTGTCCTTTCCTAACACTGTTATGTGTAGATATAGTAACAGTGTTGCTTTGGAACCACTGTTGTGTTAGTAAATGGATTTAAGCAGATGGCATCCCAAAGGTCCCTTATGTAAATGATTGTATTCCTATATGCCTTGTTAGCCTATAATAGTGCATCAAAAATACTGCCAGAGCCCTGTTCCAAAGAGGGTAGATGCTACTTTTATTTAAACAATACTGTGTGAAAATTTAAAAAAAAAATGCCTCCTTGGAGACTTTGAATATTTTCTCTTTTTTTGCTAATTACAGAACATAAAATTTATTTAGGATGAATGCTATTTTCCTTAACTAAAAATAATTATATAGCTGCAGATAGCTACAATAGGCACATTTATTTCTCATTTTCCACATTTTATAGTGTTTTCAAGTTTAGGGCCCAAAAAGCATTATTTTGGAAGAATTTTTTTTTAAATGAGATCACATTTAAATTATGAAAGTTACTCCATTTGAAAAATTTTCAGAACATTCACATTTTACTGAGATCTCCTGCTTAAAATTTTGCCATACAATTTATGTCAGATTCAGAAAATGCTGCAATATTTTCAAAGAATGCTATTAAAAGAGACTTACTAACATTTAATTTTTCTCATGGGCTTCATCTTTTATTTTTGGTTTGTTTCATTCTTTAAAGCAATATGCCCCTTTAAAAAAAAGATACCTCATTTAGCCCCTTTTCCTATAAAATGGAAAAAAAAGGGCTGATTTTGAAACTGTGGTAAATCTCAGCTTTTGAGCTGAATGACAAACCAGGATATTTCAGGGGATGGTTGCCTCAGACACATGTGAATATTGCACTGTCCTTCCGCTCTCCCTGCTGGCTTTGTTCTTGTAAGTTGGCAGGATATTGCAGATGACAAGTTTCCTGCTCTCCTGGCACTTCAGAGAGCAGAATTTGTGTCAATCCAAGTCCTTTGGCAGCTCACAAGGAAAAGACTGCAGAATGGATGTAGTAAAGACACAGTGTCCGCATTCCCAGTACACTGAATTGGTTGGTTGCCCAGTCCAGGAGCTGTGATTTTAACCCTGTCTGGTTCCAGGGCAGGCCGTCTCTGGCACACCAGTTGTAATTTCTTCTCTTGGAACATGATAAAGAGAAATGATAATGGTTTTTGCATTTTACATCCTGTCGCATTTTGTAGAATATCGATGCTTTTATGTTTTTTGCTAGTACATTAATTTTGAAGCGTAAAGAAAGATTCTGGGTACGCAAGGGTCATGTGGAAGTGATTTGTTGTTGCAGGCTGCATTAACTGGGCATGGTTAATACATAGAGGTTACCACAGATGATCTATAGCCCAGCTCAGCTCACAGACAGTTTATGAGAAACAGAGATCCCTGGCACTAACTCATTATTTTTTTGTTTACATTCTTCTTTTTTCCTAGAGTTACAAAAGTGAGGTGACTTTGTGCTATTCCTCTTGGACACTTTGAAAGGGAAGACACTTTTCTCCTTAATTTTTTAGTTGCTAGGCTAACCTCCTCTTTCAGCCTGAGGAAAAAGTGAGACCAGAATCTTATTTTTTTTCTTCTATCCTTTTTTCCATTCCACAGAATCATACTTCATCTCTGCCACTACAGTTATTAGGTTTTCTGGAACAGTAGYAGCAGGGAAAATTGACAAAATAATTTAATGCTGCCCCATAAGTTCTGAAAGAAGGACGGTCTTTGTCTTTGCCTTGAGGGTTCCCTGCAGCAATGCAGTGACACTTCCAGAACTTTGGTTGATTTTACTTTTTCTGTTTAGAAAGCTTTAAAACAAAACCAAAACAGGCAATTCTTTCAGTTTAATTGAATTGCTCCAGGTCTTGTCTGCATGCATATTTTCCTACTAATCCTAGCAACAAGGTGATTATTTTGATGAGGTCCTCCAATATATCTGCATATAGATGAGAAATTGTGTGTGTGTGTGTTTGTGTGTATGCATATATATAAATACCTTTTCTAAAACCTGAAAAGGTCTCTTTTTTTTTTTTCTTTCCTTATAAACTGAAAAATTCCCTCCTGTTCTCAGTATGTACGTTCCACAGAGCAGTGAAAGCTGGTAATGAGTTGGTAACATACTGCAGTTATGTAGTCCCCCTGAAGGAGCAAAAGGAATTATAATTACCTCTTCTATTTTGAGAAGGTGATTTTGAAAAGTGACCAAGCCGTGGACCATTTCAAGATAGGTATGGGGGGGGGCGGGATGGCGTTTTAATAGGCTGAATGCCATCTGCTTCAGCAATTTGTAACATTTTATCATTGACAACTGTAGAGAAATGAGGCAGTCTATTTTGGTGGAATGGATAGATTTCTGTCCATCTGTGCTTGTATTACAGCATGTCACTTGTACTTTAGATCTGCA
The DNA here is from genome assembly GCF_003343035.1 of Apteryx rowi. NCBI lineage: Eukaryota > Metazoa > Chordata > Aves > Apterygiformes > Apterygidae > Apteryx > Apteryx rowi. Next base: position 1,000,519 of record NW_020449475.1, on the reverse strand, counting down.
TAGCTCTGAGCCAAGATAGAAGCCACAGCAAGGTCAAGAGGTGGAGAAGCCTGTCAGCACATTCTGTCTCTAATGATATGACAACTGCAAATTGGTGCTTCAAGCACGGCCTCGAGGCAGCCGTTATGTTGGGCCTTGAAGCTGAGGTTTCTCTAATATCATTTCAAAGGAAAAAGCTAACTTCAGATGCTTCTGATTAGCAGACAAAGAGTTTAATCTGTTGTAGTTTAAAGTCAGATTCATTCCTAGGTTTCTTTAAAGGAGGAAAAAAAAAAATCAAAATCTATGTTAGGAGGTTTTGAATATACTCATGCTGTTGTTCCAGGAAAAAATGGGTGCTGCTGCTTTCCCATGTCTAAATTAGATAGCTTTGCTATACTTCAGACCTTTGTTTCTTCTCTGAATCTTTTTCTTTTTTATTTTTATTTACAGTTTACACAAAGCAATTGGGTTAATGTTTTGGTGGGACTTGAGATTTGGCCAAAACAGGTGACCTTAAAGACCTCCTTTCCCTCTGTTCCGATAGTGCCTACCAGATTGTTGTTGAGGAGCTGCACCCACACCGAACAAAGCGAGAAACAGGTGCAATGGAGTGCTACCAAGTCCCTGTCACTTATCAAACTGCTGTTAGTGGAGGATCACCGTATTATTTTGCTGCTGAACTGCCCCCTGGAAACCTGCCTGAACCAGCCCCTTTTACTGTGGGTGACAACCGGACTTACCAGGGTTTCTGGAACCCACCGCTGGCTCCTCGGAAAGGCTACAACATCTATTTCCAGGCCATGAGCAGTGTTGAGAAGGTAAGCATCAACCCATACCTTTCTCCTGGATGGAGTCAAAGACATGCCTGTAGTGACAATTAGGACTGTCAAAATTAGGCACGGTCGGTGATGGCAAGAGCAGTTCGCTAACCTCTGCGCTGGCTTCTGCATGGTAACAACGTGGCATTGTGCCATTCATATTTCACACTACTCTCGTATCATAGTAACTGCTACTAGATGAGAATTTAATACATCTCATAGTAATAGTCTTTTACAGTGCTGAAGTAATTTTGGTGTCGTGATTCTGCCTCCTCAGTAAATAACATCCATGGTTCTTTCCCCAACTCTCAGTGCTTGCACACTTCAGAAGATTAAATTACCACAGGATAAACAGAATGTAGGCTGCTCAGCAGGCTAATAAGACATTATAAACTTTTTGAGACTCTCACACCAAACATCAAAAAAAAAAAAATTGATTGAGCAAAAACAACCCCAGGCCTACAGTGTGTTTGAGAGAGTCTTTATAAAAAGGTCTACTTCAACATTGCACTACTGCTGTGCAATACAGGTACGGCTGTTGCTTGCCTTCATTACCTCCTTAGCATTTCATTTTTAACTGTGTTGTTGGGTAGCGCTGCTGATTCTGTATGCATATGGCAGGGAAAAAAGCTACAGGAAGTTAAATACTGCAGTGGGTTCCAGGGGTGAAAAACCACACGACTCTGCAAGCCCCGTGCTGCTGCTCTTGAATGATTTTTCTCTTGTAAATGAAAAATGGGTGAGGGGGGAGTGATCTGTGAGGGGAGAAAAGGTGGTAGGCACAGGAATTTGAGATATTTAAAAATTTAAATTTTAGATTTATATTTTAGATAACTAAAGGAAATTGCTCTAGTATGTCTATAAGATTCCCAATATGAAGTATCCAGGCAGGTTAGAAAGGAACTGCCTGATACACAGATAGATTGATAGCAGATGATATTCATCAGAGCCATATGAAAGAAATAGAAGCCATTTTTACCCTTATATTTGGATTTCTGCTGTGACTAAACAAATCATAGCTAAAAAACGGCTTTGCCATTGAGCCTTTTGAATATAATCTCACCTTATACCTATGGTTATGAAAATTGCACATGCCTCAAATAAGAATGGGGAAAAAGCAGTAACAAATGAAACTCTGTACTGGAGCTGCTTGAACACTGGAGACTTTTTCTGATGGGAGAGGCTGTTTCCCATTTCTAGTTCTTACCTGCAGATGTGTATGAAGCAAACAAAGGAAAATAAAAGGCGACTGTCAGATACTCGATCATATTTCCCTCACTTTCTACCTGTAATTCCTTTTGCTTTTGCTGGCTTCCAGCAGACTAAATTGTACAGAAATAGACATTTCTTTCGCCAGGAAACAAATTGGGGGGAGGGAGCAAAACCAAAAATATTAAACACAAGAATAGATCTTTGTTTTGCCTTTTACATTTTGACGGATAAGTAAAAGGTGAGAGAAGAACAAATTATTTTTAACTTTAACGTGATTTCAGTTTGTGGGAGAGTTTACGTCTAAAATGTTTCTCTCTGGTATGATTCAAAACTTTGGATCAGATTTCTGCTCCTAGGGGGGCTTTGGGGGAGGTTCTGCAAGGAGTTTTGCACAGCCTTCTGCCAGGACAGGGATATAACAGTTGTGAGCCAGCCTCTGAGCTACAGAATATTTAAGCATGGGCTTAACTGTAAGCCAGTGCGATCACTGAAATACTCAAGGGGAAGTAAAGTATGTTCTGTGAAATAATCCGTTGGATTGGAATGAGGGTTGCACTGTGATCTTCACAGGCATTTTAAACAAAAGTGGACGTGTAAATCCAATAACTGAGGAGAATGCTAGTTAGGTAAGATGATATTGATAAACTTTGCGGGAATTTCATTTAGGTGGAAAAATCCGTCTTCATGGAATATTTGTATTAAATCTCAACTCATAGCTTTGCATATTCTTTATGTACTGTGTTTACAAAACATCATAGACATATTTGAACTATTATTCAGGGATCTTCAAGAGGAGAGAGATCCCAGGAAATGGATCTGGGGAGGCAGTGCTGGAGGGTGGGAGGATTAGAGGAAGCACATTTTATAGAATGAAACTGTCATTATCAATTTTCTAATTACATGCTAATATTGTTTAGAATGATCTAATATAGCAACAGCTGCATCCTCTCATGCAACCTTATGCGATTTCAGTTTGCCTTTAAAATGATTACACATTATACAAAAAGATCAGAAAACCCATTTGTGACTGAACCTCTTTTTTTCAATTTGCCCCCACTGCGCATAACAAAATCATTTCTCTGTTTGTTGATTTGTTTCACTTGCTGCCCAAACTTCTGGGGGGGGGGGGAAGTAAAATATAAAAAAAAATTATCTTTCCGTATGCAAGTTCTTTTGAAGCACATTACAGTCATTTTTCCTGGGGAGATTACACAGTTTGTAGATTAACTGTGTCGCATGTGAGGAGCTACCCGAGCTGGTTCTAAGCTAATACCAAACCCCGGAGCGCTGGGGAGTGCGTTGCGGACACGCTTGAGGTGACTCCATTCAAGACGATCTAGACGCAGCAAGACAAATTAGTTTGGACACAGTGCTGAACAAATGTATCTTCTTTGCTGCTCAGTGCTGTTTGAGGTCAACGCTGGCTCAGAATTTCAGTGCCATGGAATAAATAGGATCACTGATTCTCCCCTTTTCTCCATTGCACCCTTTCTCTGTGTTCGGATGGGCAAAATTTCCTTTTGATTTGAACTACCTGTAAGTTTGCTATGTCTGGGCTGTCCTGCACCTTTTCTGCCCATCATTATCCTGGATAAAACAGATCAGTGTCTAGAAAGGTTTCACCCAGTTTACAGCTTTTGTAAAGGCAAAATTACTCAGCCTTCCTCACTAGTAAACCCAAAACCCTGAGCCACTTTGTTCAATTGCCTCAGTTGACCAGCAGATCTAGGACTAATTTATGAAATGGGAAGGGGGAGAAAAACAAACATGGTCTGACTGTGTTTTCTTTAATTTTCCCTCCTCAACAGGAAACCAAAACTCAGTGTGTTCGAATAGCTACAAAAGGTAAGAGGTTTGTCCCTCCAAGCAAAGGTTTTATAGTAGCTTGCTTTGGAACTAACAAATTGTAATGTGGAGTTTCTGTTAAACGTTTGAGCCAAAGCCAGTACTGTCCCAATATTTTGAACCACTTGATTGTCTTAAGATGTAACGGGCTATTACTATTCTTTGGTATTGGGCCAAGACAGTACTGTTCTAGCAATACTCAAAATTTAGACAAAGTAAGTAAAGCTTTTTTTCTGTTTTTATTTTTGAGGATCTCCTTTCGAGCAGCTGGAACACTGTAGGCGGCAGATAGGCAGACTGGAGACTAGAAAGCACCCTTGTTTAAACTGTCTGCTATGCTAACAAATTGTTTCCAAGCACTGGTGGTATAGACTTTTTTTTCTTTCATGTAAATTAAGACATGATAGTTAATTTTCATAGGTAACAGCTCAGACTGTAAGATAGGCATGGGGGAGGGTTGGTTTGAGGAAAGCTGGTGTTTTTAATAGCAAGTGAGGCCCAGGGCTAAGACTGACTGCATAGCTGTGAGAAAGAATCATATTGACCCCATATACAGCAGGTTAATCGCATACTGCTCCCTCAAAAATACTGTTTCATCTTGAAATGAGGATTTAGTTGTTCTGCCTACTGTTATCTCTTGCTTTGACTGTATTTATAGCCATTCATTTCAGTTGCTTGATTGTGTCAACTTTAGAGTTGTTTGACAGACTGCAGCAGCATAAAGAAGAAAGAACCCTACAGATGCTGAAACAGTGTGCTGTGGAGGCCCAGTGCTACTTGCGTTGTCTGTTTCTAATTGCACACTGATATTCAGCATAAAAACAACTTGGAGATATGAGCAGGCAGGCATTTGAAGTACTGCTGTGGCACATTGGCATCATCTTTTCAATTATTTCTTTCAATTTAAAACTTGTTCCAATTAAAAGCAGATTCCTCTAACAGGATGGTGGCAACAAAATATCTTCCTAAGAATCTGGAAAGTAAAATGTACATCTCAAGATTGGTTAATATTTTCATCAAGTGAGCTAAGCTTAATAAAAACAGGAAGTTTAAACTGTGAGCTGTCTTCTGTGAAAAGTACATCAGCATTATCTTTCTTTATGTTTACTTGACAAAATTAAATGTTTGAATTAAATTTATTTGCATGAACAAATATTTATGTACCACAAGCATATATTGCTAGGATTTGATGCAAGGGAGAGTCTTAAAAGGATCTGAAAAATCCTAAGCTATTGCAGAAAATTTGGAGTGACAGATGGGAGAGCAGTGATCTCTTTCATCATAAATTAACTGGATAGTAATAATAAAATGGGGAAGTAATTCACCTGGCTTATGAGAGAATTACTTTTTACTTATCCATATTCTGTCCACTGATCTCAAAGCAGTGTTGGCAAGAGCGTGAGCCCTGGTGGTAGTTGCTTATATAGCAACTATATATATATATATATTGCATATATTCACACATCTTCAGCTAAGTTATGTTTGTATTCTAAATAGCTTTTTAAAAGCTGATACTGAAATCTTTTCCCATGTTTTCATCATAAAAATAATGCTATAATTTGTTGTCCTTGAAGAAAAGTATACTTAACATATTGTTTTATATATATATTTATCTGGTTACCTAGCTGCTTTAGTGACATTTTTAGTTTGCTTTCAATCATTGACCAAGAGGAAGTCCAGCTATATTTGTTTAGCATCTCTGTTAAGAACATTTTGTTTCGCTGAAATAAATTTATCCATAGGGAAATGGGAACTGTTTCACTTTATCTAGTGCACTCCCAGTAAATCTAATGTATCCTTTTAAAATCTAGTTAACTAACTAAACTATGGATTCAGTTATAAAAGTTGTGTATAGTTCTGTGTCATGTCCACATGTTAGCAGACCACAGTTAGCCAATCAAAATGAAATTTTGCTTTGAACTTGTTGAAAAGGCATTTAAAAGACATAAAGAGCTTGGGTGGGGGAGGATTAAAAGTGCATTTAAAGGCAAGAAAAAAATTTCTCTGGTAGTGGAATTCAGGATTAAAACCAATGTCTGGAATGTAGTGAATCATTCTCATTTCTTACCTCATTCAAAGGCCTGATTTGAACTAATTTTTCTATTATGTCTCTTAGTTGAATAGTCTGCATTTTACAATTCCTGTTTCACACTGATAAGATATAGAGATGGAAAAAAAAAAGATGATAATGTCATGGTTTGGTGCTGGGGAAGTTCATATCCCTGAAAATATAATCTTGATAATTTAACTTTTTTAGATGTGCTATTTCCCTGACTAATTTTTTTGCTTGGCCTGTTCCCTATTAACATAATTCATACATATTTTAATGCACCAGAGGTTTTGCCCATGTCATTCCCAAGGGTTGCCTTATACTTTTGAGAATTGATTCAACAGTTTCTTCATTGGTATCAAACTAATGAAAGTCAGCAAATTTAAATTGGAGCTCTCGTATTTTTCACTCAGTGTATTTCAGGTGCAGTGTTCTGTTACGCTACTGATAACAAAATGCACTGAGGTGTGAACTCATCTAAAAGATGGTGCCAAATCATGGCTAAAGCATGTTGCTACTTTTGGCATGTCTTAAAAAATGTTTTTATCATAAGCTGAGAGTCTTAGTAGTGTCTGATGTGTTAAAATACACTGAGTTAATTTTTCATGGAAGCAAAATACTGGAATAGCAACAGATAAAAAGTAGTCTGAGTAGTTCCTGTGTACTTCCACCTCAAGGATGAATGCCTGTGTGATTCGTTGACGACCTTGATTTAGGGTGATAATAGGATTCCCCCTCTATCTGGACACCTATTTTCACAAAGCTTATAAGAATTAAATGACTTTGACTATTGCCCTTGTGCAGTAGGATCAAAAGGGCCAAAGAGAGTCCCATGTTATTAGATGTGGTGTAAAGGGTATGGAAGTTGCACACGTATGCAGTCTGATCACATAAGCTTTGATTCTTTAGGAAACCAGGCTAAAAATAATTCCTTGTGACCCAGGTGGTGGGTAGAACATGTCTAGAGCACCATTTCCATTACAACTATAGCCCCATAGATTTACAAAACAAACTATTTTAATTCCTTGGATACTTTCAGCCAATATTTCCCTCCTCTGTCAACCTTAATTTCCTTCCCATTCAGATCCTTTTAGTAACCAGTGATCAGCATCAATTTCTTTTAAAAAAAGAGTTCATAGTTCTCTACCTCAATACTTTTTAAATCTAAGTAGTAGCACTACCCTGCCTCTAGTAATCTCGTTTCTTACCTGTGTAGTAACTGAAGAAGAAGAAATCTTGTTTTCTTGAGAGCAGAGAAGGATACAGAGACTAAGGTAGTAGGTCAGATATTCTTTAGGAACTGAAGGATGGTGTTATGCTAGGAAATGTGCATTATTCAGCAGCATTATATATAATTTCCTGAAGAAAATTCTCAAACTTACTACAGTTAGTTTGGGACGGCAGAGTTCAGTACAAAGCATGCCTATATTGTAATGAATAGGTGACAACTGAACCTGCCTAATCAATGTATTGCCAGACAAGTGAATAAAAGATACACCATTTCTGTAACAGGCTGCTGGCATTTCAGACTAACACATTATACTGATAACTGATCAGTCACATCTTCGAGTTGAGTCTGAATGTGTAAAAATTTGAATGGATTTCCACTAGCGCACTATGTTGGCATTTCATTTTACAATCTTAAATTTTATCGACTGCAAAGGAAATGAAACTAGATTAACATGGTCAGAGAAGAAGAATGCTTCAAATTATTTAGCTTGTAAATAGCTATTTAAGAGGACAGAAGGGACAGCAGAGCTGTTATTAGGCAGAAAATGTATGAAGTTGACATTTCTGATGTTTTTTAGGCTGACAAGTTTGAGGCTATCACTAATTTGTGTGTATTCCTTCTGGGGTTTGTTGTTGTTGTTGTTGTTTAGAAGACTAGAGAAAAATGCTGAAAATTGAATTAGAAAAAAACTACTATGGCAGTAAATAAGTAAGTGGTGGGACTGGCTGCTCTATCCCAAAGTGTTTAGAAAGAATAAATGCAATCCAAGGTTTCTCCCTCAAGTTTACAACATGAACTTCATCACTTCCTAAATTATTTTCCCCTGTGGTTTTCATTTGTATTAACTAGTTCAGGCAAAGTAGAAACTCTCCATCTCTATTCACGCTTGGTTCATGCGGATGGATGAAAATGCCATTTGAGATGATGTGCATCTGAAAGTAATTGTGAAATAGTAGAAAAGACTTTTAATCTTATTTGAGAAATAAAAAGGTCTGGGTGGTAACGTTTCGACTGCAAGAGTGTATTTAGTCCACCATCATTATTGCTCTGAATTCATTCCCACAGCACTTGGGGATTGATCCAAAGGGCTTTGATGTCAATGGGAGTCCTTTCGCTGACATTAATGTGCTTTGGATTAGGTCTTTAGAAGTCATAAATCTGTCTAGACCATAATTATTTCCTTGAAATTGTTCCTGATGATGTTTCTGCTCTTAGGGAAATTCGTGAAAGTCAAATTATCTCATGTAGCAAGATGCTCAGCTATGCCTGTGTTACTGATTAATATACAAACAAGGGAAGATATCAGATGCTAAACATACATGAAATGAAGGTCCTTTTACTTCTCTTTTTATGTTTGGATCAGTGTTCCTAAAATGACTTTTAGCTATACCATCGTAATAGGTGCTTGAGAGCTAGTGATCTAAATTTAGAAAAGAATGCAGATGTTGCCTAAATCATGTCTTTGCATTCATTCATTCATAGCAAAAAGATACTAAGATAATTAAATTTCAGTGATTTTTTGTGTAATATCCTTCAACTCACAGAGAGGAAATTTTTACTGACTTGCTGAGCTTTCCAGAAATGGAAACAGAATTTTTGCTTTTCATATTTTCCTTTTCTATGTATGAAAATGCAGTAAATCACTGCAACCACATCTGCCAGTTTTGGTAAGTGATACCTTTGGTGGCAATTAAAAAAAAAAAAAAGATTATTTGATGGAATATTTGGTAATGATTACAAAAATACAGTAATTGAGGGTTGTTTCCAGAAATCCAGAAGCAAGGCCTATAGTATGTATATATTCACATATATGAGAATAGTAACAAATTTGTGGAGTACAACTTGCTAAAATTTGATTTAAATAAAAAAGGATCTAATATTTTTTAATGTAACAATAGAATTTAAGTGAAACAACATGATTGATATGCATGGAGAAAAATTTTAAGAGAATGTGCATTCTATTCTTAATTATAAGACATTGAACAGAAGTGCTCCTTTTTGCTTGTTGCTTGACATCTCTAAGAAATAAGGGTTCCTTCTAGGGGAAACAGCAAAAAAAAAATCTAAATTACTTTTTTTTTTTTTTTTATGTCCGAGACATCGCTTGAGGTTATGAAAATTCAGTTATCTTGATAGAAGACACATATAAGGAAAAGAGCATAGAGAAATGTCTAAAAATTACCTTGCATGCATTTGCAGGAAAAAAAACAACATTCTGCAATCTGTTACTTTCCCTGTTCCTAGCTGAACAGTTCTAGAAAGATATAGAACTTACTTCTATTTATAATCCTTTGTAGTAGCTTGTCCATCAACTACAGCTGAACCGTTTATTTTAACTTTATTTGAGAGTAATTATGAACAGAAATAGTTTCAAGTCTCCTGGCCCCTTTCCTAAGTGTTCAGGAATATGGGTTGATTCCTATGTTTTGAGAGAGGAGTTGACTGCTTTTAGAAAGAAAAGTTTCATAGATGAATAAATCTAATAAGTATATTGAATAAATCTAGTATCTTTTCTAGAAAAAATTATTTTTAAACATGTTGCATAGTGAATGGGTTTATTACAGTATTAAATTAGTATTAAATGTTGTTTCTTTTTGAACATGTTAGCCTTTTCAAAATCAGTAAGTTTGTAAGAAGAAACACCAATGACAGAGTTCAACATATTAAAAGTACCAGCTGCTAGAATGAAGAAATTTTGAGTCCAAAGATTTAATAAATACTAGCTTTCCTTGATTTTGAAATGTTTCAATACTTATTTTGGCGTAGATGCTTAACAAATAACTTTTTAGTCTTCTTATATCATTTGCAGTCTTAGGAACCTTGATGGAACTAAAGAGTAAGAATTTTAGAAGTAAGACTTCAAGTAGAGTATTCTAATTTAAATATAAACATTAGAGAATGAGTATTGATATGATTACTGCTCTTAAGTTGGGGAGCAGCATCTCAGCATATATGCTCTTATAGCAAGTGCCTGGCTTCTCAGGTCTTTTCAGCTTCTATGAACATTACTTCATAAATCAGATTTTGGGCATTGAATATGTTGCATCCGTTGTTAAAGAATATGGACACATAAATGTAAAAACTTCCAGTTCTTACTAAAATTATTAAACTTTTAACTGCAATAAAAAAAACCCTAATTCCCTTTATAATAGACATTCAAGTAAAATGACCTTTCACGTTTCCATTTGCTAGTACTGCAATTTTCTTGTTTCAATTTTATCTCACCTTTCTTCTGTTCTTTTTCTTTCATCATTTCTTGCCTGCCTTTTCTTGTATCTTTGTCTTCTTTGTGTCATATTCAAGGTAATTTTTGGACTCGAGTAATTTCACAAGCATTTAGAGAAGGCGAACTCTGTCATCACCTGATAGGACTGCACTCATCAGCCCCGTTCCACCCAGATAGTCTGTGTCCACTTTCGTTTTACATTGTGATTAGCTATACCATTGGGCAGAACGGAGCCTTGCGATGTCCAGGGTTGAAGAACATGTGAGATGGAGCAGGCAGAGACTGCAGCTCATGACATCCAGCCACAGGCATCCAGTGTGCACCTTTGGCCCAGGAGTGGCCATAGTTTGGCTTATCTGGGCCACGGTGGAACATTAGAGCAGCTCCAATAAGGGGCAGTGCTCTTCCTTCAAAGAAGGGAGGAGGAAAGGATCTCGAAGAATTACTGATTCTGTTTTCATTCAGTCAGTGCTCTGCAGCAAGAACGAAGTTTCTCCACGAGTGGGCGTGTCAGAAGAGGAAGGCTGACGTTCCAGAGTAGGCTTTGCCATACACAGCATTGACATGTAAATTGAGCTCTGTACCCAGTAAAGCAAACAATTGCTGATGCTAGAAATATCCCTACATATGGTTATCATGACACCATCCTTAGTGCCAGTGCAGAAATGCAGTTCAAACTGATGAGGTCAAAATCAGTTGTAACTGAAGCTGGTTCCATGAAATGGTACACTATATTGGGAAGGTTTAATATACACCTTTATTGTATTTGGAAGTTTGCAGGCAAGTCCAAGGTTATTTTGGAAGTGATAATGAAAACTTGAATGGCACTCTAGTAGCAATGTTATGCTGTGAGTGCTAGCTAGTTGTCAGTATCCCGGAGCTCTGATGTGCTGTCATACAGAAGACATCGTGGATGCATTCAGTGTTGAAATAGTAGCAGCTTCTTTGCTATGCTATAGGATGACAACTCAGCATTGGTGAAGTAAAAATATTATCAAAGTCTTGTATGTGGCAGATTGAGGATATTATCATTAATAATGAGGAGCTGATGTCTGTAGAACATGCTGATAAGCCAACACTGGTAAAAAAAAAAAAAGAAAAAAAATCAAACTCTGAAAGTCTGTATGACTAGTGGTCACAGAGCTGGTGGAAAAGCGACTGCTAGCCAATCATTGCTATTCCTGTTAGAAATTTCTGATCTCACTCAGATTATCCAAAATAAACAATCTTAACATAGTCAATCAAGCTAATTTCAAATGATTCCTAGTGTAGAAAAATTGCACAAGCAGTTATGAAAGCAGAGCAGAAGTGACAGTAAATGCTTGCGAGAAGTGATGAAGGGCAGGGGGAGGTAATGTCTTCACCAACTTCAGGTGCAGCCGGAAGGTCTGCATAGAGATCAGATAGTTTAAAACTCCTAGAAGAAATTGAAGCTCAAGATCAAAGCTGCTTTAATCCAACTACAAAAAAAAAGTCCATAAAATATTTTATCAGTATGCAACATCTCAGTGCAGAGATGGTAATCTTTGCAGTTACTGATCATATTATTAACAGCTACCTAACACGGAGGTATTTTGAATACAAGATAAAATATTTTTGAGCAGTCAAGCTGCTTACTGTGCATCTGGACAGGAACTACAGGCAGGGCTTTGTGTCAGAAAAAATGATGGGCAAAGAACAGCAGAAGAACTTTAGCAACATCTAAATCAGAAATGTGCTTATGAATTTTGAAAACAGTTTATGGCCCTGACATCAGCATCACCGTGCTTCCCTATTACTAATAAGCACTTTTAACTAAGTAAAAGGAAATTCCTGATCATTGTCATGAACATTACAATGGTTTATTAAACTGTTTGCTTGTCATCTCTGACAAAGTGCTAAATGAAGTTCTACAGTTAATTGTCTAGAAACAAGGAGCAGCATTGCCAAGTGTAGTAGCACTTCTTAAACACTGTCAAATGTGTTGCAGAGCAAGTCAGCATGCCTGAATGGCAGCACTGCCAAATTACTCAAATACAGAGACTGATGCTTTGTCAGCTGTGCAAGGAGATGATTACTCTGAAATTCACAAGTACAAACTTTGCTTTCTTCTCTGACAGGAAGTTGTATGATAACCAAAACATTTTCAGAAAGACCCTCCCTTCTGGAAGGTCCATCTGCATATCCATCTGGTCAAGGTACTATTGAAGTGATTTTTGTAGCCAGGTAAATTCAAAGTGTAGGGAATGGAGTTACAACCCTTTATGTGGTTTTCAATCCTGTCAGCTTTGGAAGTGTGTAGAGGTTTTGTGCAAATTCAGCAATCTRGAAAGGATTATGAATATTCTCTGCATTTCACAGCGACATGGTGATAAAGGTTCTTGATCAGGATGGACTTCCAGAACCCTTTACTGTCAAAGAGTTCACGAAACAGATTGCATCCTTTGCCACTTTTGATTAATGTTTGATTTGTTTAGTCAACAGGAAAGGTATCCGCATTCAATACCATATAGATGGCAGAATATTTAACCTAAACATTAAATCAAAGGTCACATATCTTCTGACTTGTGTTACTTGCTCTTTGCTGATGACTGAGTATTGGTTACTCACACATATGTAAGCAGACAACACATTATTGACTGTTTCAGCCCCTCTGCTAAGTGATTTGGCCAGGCCATTAGCATAGAGACGTCCTGCTCTAACCTTGTTGTGGTGGAAAATACCCTGAGGCAGTAGCGTGCACTGACAATATATTACTGAAATTTGTGAGAACAACTCTGCTATTTCAGCAGCATACTTTTTTAGAACACCACAGTTGTCAGCAAAGTCATGCAGGGGATGGCAAAAGCCAATACAGCATTTAGGACTTTAAAACAGCATGTCTGAAATGAGTGTCATCTGGCTTCAAACAAAAATAAGTCTATTGTGCAGTAGTTGTGGCCACTCTTTGTATGGTTACAAAACTTGGACCAGTTATGGTCTCTGCATCAGGCATCCGAGCCATTTCCAATGTGCTGCTTTCGTGCACTTGCTGCTGAGGAACTGCAGGATGTTACTTTGAATGCTGCACTCTTAAATTGCTGTCAAATTGTCAGCGCTGAAGCAAAACTACAGTAGGTCCAGTTACGCCAGACCGAGTTCTGACTTTGGGCAACAAATTGCCTAAAGCCAGTTTCTATGGCCAGTTAAAATGCAGAGAAAAGCGCAGAGGTAGCATAATGAGGTGTTTAGTAGGCAAGTTTAAGGCAAATCCTCAGTTATGTATCATCAGCTTCTCAGTGTGTGAGATTATGACTGAAGATTTTTTGCTCTGACAGAAAATAAGTACTTATGCCATCATAGCATGCAACTAAAACCAGAATGACGCTGTATAGCATAAGTGAGTATGGTGGCGAAACAGATGATATCTGTACACTTTGCAATGCCATGAAAATGGGCCACTTTTTGTGACAATAGAACTAAATCCTTATGTATTTATGTAAAAGAGGCTTCATAATCACTCACTTTCTATCCCTGGTTCTGTCTTATTTTCTGATTATGCCATTTCAGAGTGCTAATTATGGGAGGTTTAAGTCATATTTTTTGTAAATCGTGATGTAAAGGTATATTTTTTTAAATGTTTTTTGATAGTGCCTCTTATTGTTGGGACCACTGGACAATAATAAGAAAAACAGATTGTTGACTATTTTCGAGAACTTTTCAAGGAGTTTTTGCTCATATGTTCGTGTTTGTAACAACAGTGAAAGGACTCCTCTCTTTCCATATGAGGTAGAAAGAGGAGGGAAATTTACAATTACTGGCATTAAAATTGCCTAAAAGTATGAAAGGCAGTTGATTTGTAAAAGTACAGACATGTTTTAATGTTTACCTTAATTTTTATATACACTGTCATCATCCAGATTTTCTAAATTGTCTGCCTGTTTCATTGACAAATTACAGTAGAAAATCTGTTTGTGCCTTTGCTGTTACCAACTCTTTTCAGCTTGGATTGTGTCATACATGTAGGTGGGAATGGATGGTGGCTGTTTGCAATGGGCACTACCTATTTATAAATCTACCGATTTCTTATTTTGCTTTTGAACAGAATTTAGAAAAACTCATTCTATATAAGTGGCTGGTGATTTAAGGACTAAGAGATGGCAAACTGATTTTCATTATACGGTTGTTCAAATATGAAAGCTGGTAATTTGGTTGCCTTTGTGTCAAAGGTTATTGCTTGCTGTGCATGAACTCTGGAGCATAATGTTGTTTAGCCAAATGAAGCAGCTTTGTTATTGTAGGTAGAATTCAAGCCTTACTGAAAAGTTTTATCTGTCTCAGAAAGTGAAATCAATTTGTGTATGCAGGGAATTGAGCAACAGAGATTACAGCCTCTTGCATGCTCATCTGAATAGTAGTGATGAAATTCAGACAATGTAATTTTATAGCCATGGAACAGAACCAGCTGAAAAATGAAGTATTACCCATAACATTTTGGGAAGTACCAATCTTTTATACTTTATTTTTAAGTAACCCATTTAAGGAACAGTTTTAGAAAAATACAATTACTTACCTAAAACAATTTGTTTTGGTGGAGGAGGAAGTCTGTGGTGCTTGGATAGAACATAATCTATCATCTTGATAGAYCATGGACATGCAGTGCTGCAGCTGTTTGACTTGCAGAACATCAGTTGCAGGACAGAGTATTCTGTTGCTCATGACTGGACTCCTGCATCTTCTTGTGTCTGTGATTAGAAAAGCTTAGTAGAGCCATCGTTCTTCAGGACCAGGGTAGTTGCATTATGTTTTGAATACGGTTTGAGGAAACTGGGCTGCCTCTAGGTTTAATAGCTGACTGATGACCCAGCTGTTGAAGCTGGGCTGGGCAGAATTCTGTCTGCCCATAACTTGGAGGAGACAAGGAGCAACAGTCTGGGCCCAGGTGCTACCTGCTGCATACAGTGAGTGCATACTGCCTCATCTGCCACCAGCCAGTGCATAGAGGTGGTAAGCAGTTGGGGCAGATATGTAGCGTGTCACGCGTAGAGGGACCCTCAGAATAAACCTGTGGGTCCCTTGAAGGAGTCCGACCTTGGGACCTAGCCCCTGTCACTGTGAGATGAGATCACGCTGCTAGAATGATAGAACAATGACAGCTCTAATTACGCATCCTCAGATTTGGAACAATTAGGAAGCGTCCATATGTCAAAGAAGACACCTGACTAGTTTTTCAAAATTGCAAGACCGAGTGACGGCTGCTTTTTATCAAGTGATAAAACTTCTTAAAATACTACTGCTTCCACATTTGAGCTGCTTCCTCAGCCTCTCTCTCTCTCTCTCTCTCTCTCCCTCTCTTTCTCTCTTCAAAGCAAAACATATGGGCTATACAGCATACTCCCTTCAGCCATGGATGGAGGTCTTTGAGCCCTGTATTTAGCTGTATTTCATCAAGCTAAATGTTGTCATTACCATCGCTGGCCACTACATAATAAGAAATACAAGATTTGCAACAAATCACCTTAAAGATATCTGCCATACTTTATCTGAGTAGATGGGGTATTGAAAGCTCTGACAGTAATGTTCTTCAGCTATTATCATCATTGATCCTGATCATTGACTTCATCGCTGAAGTTTGACAGTTTATACATTTTACTTTGTTAAAAATATAAGTTTAGCAATTTTGAGGCATTCAAAAGGTAATTTTGAAGCTTGTTTTTCCAGAAAAACATATGTGGTAATAGCAGTAGGTATTTAAATGTATTGCTTTATCAGTTTACTCAACACCATTTTGGTGTGAATAAGCTAGAGTGGTTCTGTGTCCCAACTCTAATCCAAGTGTTTCTTGGAGACTGCCTTTAGAGATATCAGGAAATGCACTGTTACTGATTTCATTCTGCTACATAGCACATAATAGTCATTCAGTGTGTAATTTTCTATGAAATGAATGTGCGGTTAAGAAGGTAGCATACACTTGTCATTGCTCATTTGTTAGGCTAAGAGGGAAATACATTAATGAAGGATAAGCTGACTGTAAGACTTTTATCTTTTTTCCTCCCCTCTCAAGATGTAGCTGTTTTCTGTTTGAATATGGTTAAAGCAGTTGGAACTGATTTATACTGTGGTGAATTCTGTAACCAAAAAAAAAGAAAAAATTGATAGTGCAGATTTGTTAACTCGAAAGTATGATTTTATATATGGTATTTTTGAGACAGAAACATAAATGAAAAATCCTGAAAAAGAAACTAAATACAGATTTAAGAATGTTAGCCAATTTAAAGTTTTTTGTTTGKTTTTTTTTTTAATCGTGCCAATCTTTGTGTAGTATTAATTTTGAGAAGTGTAGTATTTATTCTGAGAACTCTAGTGGTCTTTATCTCCAGACTGGATGCCTAACTAGATGTTTTACAGAAAAGTGAGAAAAGATATCATCATAATGAACACCAAAGCCAATACTTACATGATCTGGTAAGCAGGAGCTGGCTGGAGTTTAGCCTTTGATGTTTACATTTCTCCAACCTATTTTTAACTTGGTTAAGATCTTTGAAGACGTGTTTCTGTTTTCACAGGAGAAATATGAAATGTAAATGCGTGCTTTCATGCTTGTGCTGTCTTTTCCAAAAGCATTGTGTGCTTTGTGAATATATTGTTGTTATTATTACTACCTAGGTTAAACATGATGTATTTCTGGTGGGAGTTATTTATTACAAAAAAAAAAAGTTCTTGTTTCCATTATAATACTGTTCTCATTATGCCTGTGTGCTTTGCATGGTATATCAGAGTTTCTTTTCTGTGAACAAAACAGCTTGTTTCTTTAACAACACATTCATATAAAAATTAACATTGTACCTTGATTTTCAGCGCATGAGCAATACAAATCAAAAATTGTCAGGATACAGAAGAGCATGTATGTTTTTGTATCCGAATGATTTGCTCCGTTTCTTGAAATACGAATTCAAGGGTGAAACCTGGAACTATCTTGGTTCATTTCGCTGTCTAGCTGTAGAGTCCTCCTTTGGAACTGGACATCTCATCAGGATCAGTGTGTGGGGGTTTGGATGGAGGATTGCTCTGCTGTGTTTTTTAAACTAAGGAGCAAAAGGAAAATGCAGGTATTTTGCCCACGTAGAATGAGCATATTGTTATTGCAGTTGTGTGCATGTTGGACAGTAACTTACAAAATAATAATAACCAACTATTGTTTTTATGCTCTGAGGACTTTCCTTTTAAGATCTGGCTTTTATTCCATGTACTCAGTTCTTCCACGTTCTAATAATGTAATTATTAGTAAATTCTCATGGGTAGTATTGAAGAAAGATGCTGTCTTATGGATACTTTGAGATTTTTGAGACAAAAAAGGTCTCAGTATCAGAATTATTATTGATAATAATCCAGTCACCATAAAGTACACACACATCACAATAAAGAACAAGTGCCCATAGGAATGTAAGAGTAGCATATTTAAGTTAAAAGAAATTTCATATTAAAAAAATAGACTGAAATATATACAGTGAACTACTTTTCTTATGAGTAAGTCCTCAATACTTGCTTGATAGGGTTACTGTAAAGAGGATGTTTTCTGTTTTTCTCCTTAAAGTGAACATGAACACGTCAACATTTAACTTAACCACAAGTAGTATATGGATTGCATTTAACCCCAAATATATTTTAGACTTTGTGTGTTTTTATCATGATACAGATTTATAAATCCTTAATGCTCTTAATGCCACCCATATGTTGTTCTGAAATCCTCAGAAATCTGTAAAAATAAAAATCAGGAAGATAGTTATGAGCTCAGAAGGCTGAAAACAAACCTAAGCCAGTCTAACAGCTAAAGATTTGTTGGCTGGATCCTAATACTCCTAAACCTCTGGCATAACACATGCTGCCTTTGAGAACTCATCCCATTATATCTGGGCATCTTAAATCACTTTACAGAAATAAAATAAAATGAAATGCTCTACATCTAAATAGAAGGCATGATCCTGGCATCTGTGCTACTGCCCCAAGTGCTATCCTTCTGTGCCACAATCAGCAAGAGCTTTTCTTAGATTTATGCTTCTGGGCATATGGACAACTGGAAGTCATTTGGAGATGCCAGTTGTCCTCATTTTTTTTTCTTTTATCCTTATCCACTGTCAGCTGTTAGGAATGATACTAGTTTTACTCCTAAGCAGTATGCAGTCAGATTGCATCATGTATATTTTAGAGTTTTGGAAGGAAACCGAGAAAAGCCGTTACGAGTATTAGCATGTGTTGTGCATATACATGTGTTTTCCCCTGACAGAAGATGCTCCTATCTGATTCCTCAGCCTGTGCAAAAGCTCTGTCTCAGGCTGTTACATACACTTGCCTTGTACACGGCTGAAGACTAGGCAAAGGCAATCTGATGCTCTCGTTGGTGTATAGGCTTTCCATTTCCATTTGAAAACTAAGGTCTTTAAAAAGTACAGATCATTACTAATTTTGAGGCTACTATGCCAGTGGGAGCAAGAATTTCTGCTAGTCATTCTCTCTTTTGTTGTTAGTCTTTTGTTAGGCAACAATTGCTTCCCTCCTTTCACACCAACTATTCATGTTGCTGGGTTTTATTTTCCCATCCACAGTAMGTAAACTGATGCACCAGTACAGCATTATAATGAATTTCTATTTGGTTAGGCAAAAGTTGGATTGTCATGAGTAATCAAATTACTCCTCTGGAGACAGGATTTCTAAGTAAAGTGATGAGGTGAAGCGATTACAGCTGTAGCCCTTACAAGCATAAAAAGATGTGTTATGCTAATCCTTTGTGAATGGCTTAAATTGAAAGTGAGGGGAATAAAAAGAATGCTCTTGGAAGAAGAAGGGGGTATGAAAGGACTACTGTGCCATTTATTCCCTTTTCATTCATACTCTGTTGCTATAGAAAAAAAGTAGTGGTAAACTGGAGTGCTTTACCTTTCAAGTCTGCCATTCAAATCATTTGATCTTAAGCTGCCTGAACTACTGTGCAAAAATCAAAAAAAAAAAAAAAAAAGAGGAAGGATGGGCATAGCAAAAAGAAATATGTGAAGAAGTGCCAATAAGTGTAGGTTGCTTTTCTTTAGGTTGTTTAACCTGGTATGACCTTATCTCACTTTGGTATAAAGACAGCAGAGTGGAAGGGAAACAGTGAGGAAAGTATAATTTACACAAAACATTACTTTTATCTGCAAACATTTATAGTCCAAGTGTAAGTTCCTTGTTACCCCCAGGCTAGTTTCAAACTTTATAAGCTTGAGTTATTTTCTTTTCATTTTTTTCTCCTGTTAAACTCCTGTTAAACAGGAGTGCTTTAAATAGAAGTACTCTGTCTCAAATTAATACCTGAAAAGACTTTCAAAGGATCATCTAGGAGAGATAGCATGTGAATTACTGTGTAGTAATTAGCTGAATAGAGCAGCATAAACAACTTTCTGTTAATTGAAGAAGAAATAATAACTTTTAGTTTTTAGATGACCAAGCTGAATGTAAATGGCCAATGGTATAAGAGTATGTTATTGGGCACTTTTTCTTTTTTTTTTTTGATTAAGATTTCAAGCAGTTTTCATTGTTGCTCATTTTTTCCATCCCTCTGTAATTCTCTAAGAATGTTTACATTTTATGGTCATAGTTTTCAGCATGCTATCTTTCCAAGGAGGACTTTGGAGAAAGTTTGGGCAAAATTCTTTCAACTGTGTCTGCCCACAGGGATGGTTCAAATGTGGTGTTCTGAAGTTTCATATTAATGAAATCCTCCATTAGCTCTAAGTTTGGAAAAAATATCAACGGATGCAGGGCGTGTAGTTGTTTATTTTTCTCTGTCAAGTACCTGAAACTACTGGGAGTTTAAGAGCAGAGCTTTTGAAGGAAAAGGAGAAAAATTACAATTTCCAGAGCTACTTTGCACTTACCTTCCCCCAAATTCCTTGAGTTCAAGCTCCTTGGAAAGACACCTTTCCCCAATCTTTTATTGTTTTGCCCACATCCCGCTTGAACTTACTAAGTTATTAGCAAAGGTGAAAGACCTGTTTTCACTTTAGAAGCGATTTTCAAACGATTTTTGTTCGGCTCATCGTGGCTGGAGCTGACTCTTTTGTACAGAGACCCCAGTTTGAAAATGAAGGGGTAGCCCCCACCTGAACCTAGCTCAGACTCACTCTAATCTAAACTGCAGTCTTCACTTGTCTAATGTTAAAGACAGTAACAAAATCCCAGCTGAAATCTTTATCAGTAGAACATTTGATAGGCCAAGCTGTGGGAAAGGGCTTTGCAAAATGCGGAGCAGGAATCTCTTGTTATTGCTATCCCACTGCAGTAAGGCAGGCATGATGGCAAGGCTATGAGAAAAGGGTATTTGTTTTTAAGGAGAAAGTCTTCATGCAAATATATAATACGATATACAATGCGTAATAACTTATTCAGGGAACTGGTTACATTCACCTGATTTTGTTTTTTATAAATTATATTGATACTTATCGGAGTTTGGAGCAAGCGTCTGGCTCTTCAATTCAGTTCACTTTCTCATGTTTATTAATGAGCGCTTTTTACATAATTCATCGTACTTAATTAGTTTCTACTGAGAGAGTGAGAGAATCAGCTTTTTCCTGTGTAAGGGCTCCTGTGAAGGCCTTCTGACCCTCTTCTGCAGCACTTCTGATTTCCCTGGCTGGGAGAGTCGACTTCTGCCAGCCTGCAGTGATTCAGTGCACTGCTGCTCACCTAATGGGCATCTTCTGAACTGCCTGCTCTAGTCCTGGCATTTCTCACGCGTAGCATGTGGAGACTTCAAAAAGCATGTAAAACTGCTTTAGTCACCAGGACATTAGCCTTAACTGGCTGGAAACTATCTGAAAGCACATGCCACTTTAAAAAGCTTTATCTTTTAGGGCTACAAGATGAAAATTAGGCTTCTGGCAAATACAGAGCTTGAATTTGGCTGTTGCTCTCTCTGGGTTTTTCAATCACCAAATGTAAGCAAAGCTTCTTAAATATTAATGGTGTTTTTAACCTTGCCAAAAGTTAAGATTAGTGTAAAAGGGTTCAAGGCAATGAGCATTATTTTGAATTACAGTTCACTTATTAAATATTATTAACCTGGGTGAAATTTGGTTACTGTATTGCTGTGTAGTAAAATGTAATTTCCAATATTTTCCTCTGCCTTGAAAAAGGCTTTATGAGCTCTCAATAAACAGATATACAATCATCTGGTGGTGGTACTGATTTAATAAATATCTGTGAATGAGTAATTGAGTATTTTTTGGTTAGTGTGAATACATTTTGCTGTAATGAACATAGATAAGTTTTTTTTTTGCATAGGTTTTTATTGGGAGCTTAGAGCCAGTACATCTAACAAATTGCTGAACAATTTTCTGATAGATATTGCTTTTATGTATGAAAGTCTTAAGTTGTCATGTTTATTCACTATGAAGCAGAAAATAAAGAGATTTGAAGTGATCCTTTCTTTTACTGGTTTGGGTTTTTTAGACTAGTTGGACCACTCTATTTGTCTATACTGGCATAGCTCCACTGATTTCAACTGAAGATCCATTCTCAGATGCATAGGTAGCTGTTTGATTTCCCAGATCTCAAGGGAGTAATTGATTGTGGAGGAAAAAAAAAAGTGAAGCGAACTGGAACATTTTGGTTTTAAAAACTAGTTCACTAGTGTGTGAGTGTAAACTCCTCTGTGTTCACATTACAAATAACAACAAATTTAAAATAAGTAAGTGGACTCTGAAATTTGGTCCTTGCTTTACTTGCATATAGGCTTAATCTTGTTTCGATGTGTGCATTTGGTCAGTGAAGATTACTTTGAGAAATAATTTCTTAATGCTGAGAAGAAAAGTAAGTATACAGGCTTAAAAAGCTTGTAAAAAATAGCATGGTTAAAACAGTGTAAAAATTGAGGGTTTAGGTGCAGGAGTTTGACAGGGGAAGGAAGGTTAAATGGTGAGGTCTGCAGTGATGTTTTTCTGCTAAGTAGAAGGTAAAACTATTTTGTTCACTTCAGTTCCTTGTTTGTTTGTTTGTTTGTTTTGTTGTTTTTTAACTGCAAGGTAAGAGAGAAAGAAAGAGATGGGTGGCCATTTGTTACATATAAAGTTGAAGAAACAGTAGCAGTGACCAGAGTAATACGTATTACAAGGAGGTTGATCTGTAAATCACCACACACAGATCTGACAGCTCATTTCAGCCATGATTTGTAATGCTATTTGTGTTCTGGTTCTGCCTATCTCACAAAAAGGCAGACAATTTATGCAGAGTTGTGTGGTGGTGCGGAGTTATGTGCGTAGTAACATTGTAGGAGCACGTGTAGAGCATCTTGAGCTCTCATTGCTGACTGGCACAGAGAATAACCTTTCTAAAAGGCATGAAGTGATATTTTTAACAGGCCAGTGATCATGCCTTTTGAAGGAAGGCAAGAAGGAAGCCTTCTCTTTTCCTCACAGAGATCCATGTTTGGTTTCACTTCTCTGCATATCTGTTTTCCAGGCACTTCTTCCTTTTCTGGTTTCCCTTGCCATTAAATTTATCATGTTTCTGTTTTTCCATTCTGTATTTTCTTTCTCCTGTCAGACACAGGGCAGCTCCTTTAGCTGCAAGCAATCTCTACACTGCTAAACCCTAAATCACTGCTACCTTATCTCCATGCTCATTTTCTTATGGTAGGGTATCTCCCAGCCCAGGAGGTCCCTGGAGAGAAGTCCACAAGAAAATGAGGAGAGCAATCCAGGGAGGAAGTCAATCAAGTGCTGTAGGAAATATATATATATATATATATATATATATATATATATATTTTAACCAGGAAGTAGGCATATAAATTTAAACCTAGAAGGATGCTTTTTATCCTATTCCCCAGTAAATGCAACTTCAGCATATCAAGATGTTTGCTGGTGAGGAAGGATGGACTCAGCTGTTGTCCCTTCTCTGCTGACTTTTTGCACTACTTTGCATTGAGAACCAGGACCAGAGCAGGCAGACCTCTTTGTAGGCCGTCAGTGGCCACAGAGCATCTTTTAACAAACCAGAAAATGAATTTGTTGTTAAGTACTCAGGGCCAGATGCTTAAAGCTGTAGTCAAGCTGCAAAAAGTGCTTAGGGGCCAGTTCTGACTGAAACTTAGATAATCATTTCTTTAATTGACAGCCTTAAAAAAAAAAAAAAGCCTCAGACATGATTCTGAGTGAAATACTTTGTAGTAATTTATTTTTACCAGTTACACTGTATAAGACTTTTACTGTGTATACAGAAATGAAATGTGACTACTCACATGGACTAGGGCGCTTCTCTCAGTGGTGTAATGACAATAGGTGTATTTATTCCTAAATGGTTGGTGAGTTAACAAAGATGGTTAAGCTTCAATACTATAGACCCTCTGAGATTTATATTTATTGTATGGCGAAAACAAGTTAGTGTTATATGTAATCTTACATCAAAATTCACATTTTTATTTCCTGCTTTTTCTTCTCAGCATTTTTCTGCTGAAAAACTGTTAGATAACTGTTTTACTTCTTTTTCTTGTTTTGAAGTTGAATATAGTGCAAGTTGGCTAATGTTAGGTTAAGAAATGTATTATTATTCTTCATTTTCCCTTTTTTCCCTTTCTTGAATGCTTGGGGTATGCAAACAGTTTTATATTTAATTCTACTTTTGGGATATTCTGTAAGTAACAGACGTGACCATACAGG
Organism: Apteryx rowi; assembly: GCF_003343035.1. NCBI lineage: Eukaryota > Metazoa > Chordata > Aves > Apterygiformes > Apterygidae > Apteryx > Apteryx rowi. The sequence continues at coordinate 976,509 of NW_020449475.1, read as the reverse complement.
ATTGCACTATGTTTTCTTGTAATACTTATTAGTCTTGTTATTGCACTGTTGTCAGGCAAGAGGGTGCCTTATTTGTAGACATTGTCAGTGCACTGATTGGCTAATATGCTTCCTCAGGTGCATGTTTCGTTTCATATATGGTTAATAAATATAATAGTAGGTCTAATTTTTCACAGCTGCTCAAGTCACCTGAAGATGGCCTCTTGTTTTGGTTACTGTGGCTGAATGCAGCAGGGTAACTTCCCATATGCAGGTCTGAAAATTTTAGCTGGCTTTCTCTGAGAAAACTGATAGATAGCATTGCCCTTTCTTGGCTGATCTTTAAGGAAGAAAAAGCTGAAGTGAGTCGTTCATTAAAGTCATATCAAGTCGGTCACAAAATAAAGCCATTTTTGACTAGCTTGAAGAGAGGAAAGGCCATTTTCACTGTGGATGGTCAGGAATATCTGCTTATAAATAGGAGCTCACAGTGGAGTGGCCTATGTGTTTTCAAGTCACATTTTGCTTCAGGTGCAATTTAAGATGAGATATAAATACGTCTTGGCCTGTGTCTCTAAACACTGGAGCACATTGTTTTCATGCTATTCTTTAATTCAATTTTCACTCTTATTTTAAAATGCAAATTTGTTTTTGCTCAGTGTTAGACAAAGCTTGATGCCTCAGTATAGATATTTTTGCCATCTCATCTGTGAGAGTTCTTTGTACTCCTTCAGTTTGAGGTGATTTTCTTTTCCAAATAAATCATATTTTAATCAGATCACAACTGGTTAAAAACCCTGAAACCAGATTTAAAGCATAAATGCCAGTAGAGTAATCTTCTTTGCCAGCAACCCATTATATAAATCATAATGCAATATTTGTGTGTTATAGTTAGCTTCATTTATTTTGGCTTCCTTGTAGGTTTGAAATTTCTGCTGGATATATGCTTTTTTTTTCTTTTGATACAGTTGTATTTTTCCTAGGAAGCTAGTTGGGAAAGCAACAGCCCAAGGCATTTCCAATACAGAGCAGCTAATTTCATCCTCTGGATAAAAACAACTAAATGCTCCTCTAACTACAAAACATGCAGCCAAGGGGACCACAAATCCACTTTCAAACTGATATCTCTTAGTTCTGAATACTGCACAATAGAGTATTACTTTTCATATAGCCTGAATGCCTTTTGTCATAGTAAGCTTTGTGCAATTAAAAACTGATTCCTCTTTACTTTTTATGAACCAGTGTAATACCAGATATGAGAAGTTCATATGACTTTAATCATCTAGGCTCTTCATTACATTTAGTTCCCTTATCACTGTATTTTGTGAGTATTTTCCTGATTAATGGAAATAACAGAATGCCTCTTATTTATTTTGGAAGAGATTGATTAGAGTTTAAGATTTGAAGGCAACAAGGCTTATGTATGAAAAGAAAAAATGAGGAAAAAGGGAAGCCATTTGTTCAGAAAGTGGCAGTACACATTAACAGTCGTCTTTCTTGCAAGAGCCTGTTCTCTCCTGCAGTTCTCCTGACTGCCTCCTCTTTCTCCTAGTTGAAAGTTTCTTTGAAACTTTACTAACGAAGGGAGATGTGACTGTGGAAAGAGAGGCAATGACATAGTACAAAAGGCTTTTAAAGTCATTAGAGGTCCTGACCTGAACTGGCTGGTCAATGGTAATCAACCCAGAGCAGAGAACATCAATGTATTTTTTATTTACAGTCGTCATTTCATTATCTGAATGTTTTCACAGTGCTTATTGACTCCAACTCTAGATGTCAGATGCAGTAAACAAGCGTATAAACAGGCTTGCCACTTCTTAGAAAGGGTTTAAGGCTTAGGCATATGTTTGTTTTGGTTGGAGTAGCTGAAGATGTGAGAGCTTCCAAGCAGCCTACTGAAGGCTATTGTCTTCAGAGCAGGTAGACTGGAGTGTGCAAGCAGTGCCTTTGTGTCTTTGATGTTCTGGTGCAAAATCAGCGGGCCTAGCTTAAAGTACTGACATAAGACCTTTCAAGTTTGTTTGGATAAGGAGATTTGGGAGCAAATGGGTGGTTAAGGTATTGACTGAGACAGAACTTGCAGCATGCTGTGCTGTAGTGGGCAGCTCAGTAATATCTTCAGCTAGTCCAGCTAGATTTGGAAGCAGATATTTGCCTTTCCCTCAAACTTACAGACATCCAGGTATCTGGACACCTGTTAGAGCTAAGGAGTTCAGGACAACCTCAAGAGGTTTGACCGACCTAACTTCTGAGAGTTGGTGCTCTTCAAAGTGAAGATTTTAAAGAAAAGGAAAGCTCTCTGACACTGGTGTTGTGCTCCACATCCTATGTTGTTTCCCACCTTCCCCAGTGGATTCCTAAAGATGCTGAATAGTGTCAGGAAAGTATTGTATTAGCTGAAGAAGCTGCAAAAATTTTTTCTAGATGGAAGAATAGAATTCATGTGAAGAAAGCATCTTTGAATATTTAGGGTATTTATATTTACCTTTTCACTTTATTTGAAAAAGTACCAAATATTACAGGAATCATGATCAAATCCTGAAGGCTGACAGTGGTGACAGTAGCAAATGTAGCTGCAGTATGCTGTGTATTGAAGTTGGACTGGGAAGAATCTGGGATGCTAATAACTGATGGGTGCTATTAAAGACTAGTTTTGAACAAGGTACTTGATCAAAACTATGGGGAATCGGATATAGGGTGCCTCCTTGCTCTGTTCCTAGCACTGTATAGTCTTTAGTTTATGTGGTTTTGGAAAGACCTAACTTCAAAGGAAGAATTAACAATTTATTTTCATAGAGAGAGTTCCTCTATTTTCTCACCTGCTACTATTCAAACTGGTCATGAGTCAGAGGGATTTTTTGAAAGGGAAACACTTCATTTCTGTTTGTCCTCATCGCCTTTCGTCTTTTGATACCATCCTAGATGTTATTAGCATCGCATTTCTCTAACATAATTTTTAATCATAGGGAAATTCTGTATTTTGATCTAGTGTGAGTGTAGACTGGGTTAAGACTTTGCAATTTTGTGGGGAAGGAGAGGTGAGCTGTCCTTGCTTTCTTCAGTGTAATTGCATAGGTCTGTAGTAAATCTGCAATTCATATACTACCAGTAAATTATCACTTACAATTTTTATAGTTTCTTAAATTAGCTGAAGGTATTCACAGAGTGGTTTTTTTTCCAATAAAAATGGCAAAATAGAGCATTAGACATTCGATAGTAATATTTTTTCCTGTAAAACACGTTGTGTGCCTATATAATAATTATCATTATAATGTACTTTCTCTATTAAATTTCTTGTATGTTACCTTCCATAGTTTTCCAGCAGGGTAGAAAGGCACACAAAGATGTGCTATTTTGTATTATAATAAATTTCTTTCTAAGTTTAATTCTGAGCTAACAAGCTATGTAAGAGTAATTGTCAAAACCATATGATTTCTTATAGTGTTTTACATAACTGGAATTTTAGAATTAGTCATTTGAAAATTGATTAAAAATGTTTTTGAAAGTAGGCTATTATTTCAGGTTAGAACTTAAAAGTTGATTAATTTGTAATGTGCTCCATTGCTAACACTGTTTTTCTCAAAAATTAATATACGGCCATATTACCAAAAGGCCGGCTGCCTTTATATGTTTTCAAATAAAAAATGCTATAACAGTTCCAGCAGCAGACTCCATTGTACAAGGGCAGTAATCACAGTGACCTTAAGAAATTATAGCAGTCCATCCAGCAAATCAGTGTTAAAAGGTTGTGACCAGGTCTGTCAGAACATTAGGGGACCATTCTCAACCAATATCCTTTTCCAGAAAATCAGAGAAAAACAGTGTCTTAGACTCCATTGTGTAAGGCTAATACTTTGTAGCATTCATGTTATGTATTTTTGTTACTTCTTTTAGGTATCCTTTTCAAGATCTATTAACTTACACTATGAGTGGTGTGTTTTTTGTGGTTTGTTTTGGTTTGTTTTTCTTTTTTTTTACTGCTGTCAAGCTTTACCTCCAAAAAAACAGTTTGAATTGTATTTTTTGGTACACACCTTATGGAAACATTTGGTTTGAGTCTATTGGCTTCTGAAAGAACTGCATCTAATGGCTTAAGAGAGTCTTATTCTAAAAAACTGATTTTTTTCCAAGACACAGAAATTAACCTGATTAAGAAAAAAAAAAAAAAGTCCTTCTCTCATTTTTTCCAACATTCAAAATGTGCAGCTGTTATGGAATGAGACCTGATACTTTGAGAAAAACCCTTAGTATTGCCAACTCCTTGTATTTTAATAGATTCTGTAGCTTTCTAAAACCTGAGTTCTGGAACACATTAGAATCCCCATTTTTTCAGGGTAAGGCTCTAGTCATTGTGATGTTGGTGAAAATTTTGAAATGATGACCTGAGAGAACTTCAAAGATCTTAAATATATATATATATATATATATATATATATATATGGGTTATGGGGTTTTTTTAGTCTTTTACTTTCCTTTAAAGATTTGTTCTCGTTCCTTTTGGAGGTAATATAGGACAGAAGGAAAAGGAGAAAGAAGACTATTTCATGGATTTTAAGGTGAATAGGCTCTAGTTTACTCCTGGAATATATTTCCACCATGTAAATCCAGCTGCAGTTTAAGATCATGTGTTTTAGAGGTGAAAATCCCAGAGGAAAGCAAAGCCCTGGCTAGACCTAGTAAGTGCCATGACCAAAAAGGTTCTCCCATCTCTTTGCCAGTGCTGCTGCAGCACACGGAAAGGTTGTTTTCATCTGCCCTTGGAGTTTGCTGCTCCAGTGTGCTTTGAGAGGTGGCATTTCAGAAGCCTGAGCCCACATTTTTATCTCATGTCCTATCCTGGTTGAGACAACTGAACTAGAAGCTGACGGCGTAACTTCAGCTCATCTCCTTGTGTAAAATCTGTTGTCATGATCACTGCTCGTATTCACCCAGAGCTTTTCGTTTCCTTGTTCTGTGGATTTAAGCCAGACTTTTAATATTCCATAAGCAATATGACTGAAGTTATCAGCTACAGGGGAAGTGGTTGTTCCTTTCATCACCATTTGAGCTGTTCTGAATCTTGGGCAAACCGTGTGTTGTGACACTGCTGGGCAAACTGCACTTTGAAGGTACACCCACCCCACAGTCCCTACAGAATCTACTTCAGTTAATAGTATAGGCATGATGCCATATGGAGCTCTGGCTACCTAAAAAACACGCTTACTTCCTGGGTTTTTGAGCCAGTCCTGCCGAGCCCAGTACATTGTTGCATCAGTGAGCCAGCTCGCTCAAAGCCAGCTTAGTTATGTCTATATCAACTGCTCTCTCTTGCATTAGGATAATAACTTGCAAATTGAAAGCTGTACAGCCTGTCTATTTTAAGATGCACTGAAGATCTTCATTCCCTATACCTGAATCCTGTCCTTGCAGTGTTGTGAAAGATATCAAAGTATTTACAAAGTACATGCCCAAGTGGCAGATGTAGGAGAAATGCATTGAAGGCACTAATCTGTTCATTTAATATGACCTGAGGAACAGCAGGGCAGAGGTCAGGGCTGGAACATTGTCTCCTCAGCATTGTTCCTGGTTTAGTTCTGTTCATCTGCACGTGTCCAAGGTTTCACAGTTTGCAAGACAAACCAATTCAGCACTTTTTCACCTGATACTTCTCAGTCTTTTAAGGTCAGCTCTTTCATAATTGGTTATAAATTCATGGACATTACTGTTTTCAGAGTAATCATTGTGAATTTAAATTGCTTCTCCTTGTAAGAACCTTGTAAGAGTGAGTCCTCTTTAACTTTAGTACTATTCCCTAGTAGCAAAAGACACCTGATTCCCCTGCCTCTGTTTTCCTTGGAGCTTCCTACCAAAATAGTACCAATCAGTGGGCTGATTTGAAAGTCCAGAGAGTAGGAAAGGTGGGACTGTTTTTTTATTATAAGTGACATATCAAAACAATATGTATCTACATTTGTGAGGGCTTAACAATGCTGGTCAGGAACCAGTCCTTTATGTGTATATATATATAAAAACATGTATATAACATATTGGAATTTCCAGGTAGCATTCTCATTATTACATGGCATGATATGTTGTGCTAGTTTGCTTAATTAAATTAAAAATGCATATGAATATTTATAAGCTGCATGTTGATCGTTTAACAAGCATCGAGTAACATGAGCTCAAGCTATTTTTCTGCATTATCTGAAGCAGGGTGTGTAGGCAGGTGGCCAGCTGTTTACACGGTACCATATTTGTATGCAGAGCCACCTGTGGGACTTTCTGTGCTTACCTTCTCTGACATCTTATGTCATCCCAAATCTGACCAGAGCTTAGCCTGAAGCTGTAGTTACTTCATTTTTGTATGTGGAGGTGTCCTTTGGGAGGGATCAGAAATCTCTTCCAGAAGGAGCCGGAGGGACCCATGGGTCAGTGCCTGTAGGCTCCATTTCTGCAGTGATGGCCTTTTACAACCATACCTACCGTTTTTGGTATGGAGGCTAAACTTATAATATCACAAAGCTTCGGGGCCTGGGCATAGCTGTTAGCTTTGGTAACGCCTTCACCCTTGCCCCTGCAGGGGGGTGCACGTGAGGACGAGGTTTGGCTGCAGGATGTTGCGACAGCAAGTGAGGTAGCGGCCACAGATTTTCTCTCTGTGTCACCTCATTCTGCATCTCCTTGAGCACTGGTGCGGAGCAGGGAAGCTGCTCGTGGCTGGGCAACCCCCTCAGCTCCAGCGGAGCCAACCAAACTCTTTTCTCTGGGGCTACCACAGACCCTTGTTACCATGGTGATACGGATAAGCCTGACACTTCAAAGCACAGTGCAGGGAACCACGTCCTCGGTTCAGAATCAAATACAATTTTTCTTTTTAATTCTGCTATCCTGCGAAGCTATAATTTAGAGTCCTCAAGGCAACACCTTAGGTATACCCAAACTCTAGCAAATCCATAACATCGCTTCGCCTTCCACAAACTGTGCTCCAGAAGAGCAGCTTGTTGGAAGAAATTGTGGGGGCTCCTCCTTTCCCAGTAAATGCTTCCAGCCATATATCCAGCTTATGACTACTTCTTCCCAAAAGGAAGGCCAGCCGTCTACCAAGCTGTTGACTCACATGAAGAAGTCCGTAAGACAATGTCGACTGTGAGCACTGGTCGCTGGAACAAGTGGCACCTCCCATTCCCTGATCCGTGTAGGAGCGCGTTCAGGTCTTTTCATCAGATCGAATCAACTGAGACTTTTTTTTTTTTTAAAAAACAGGAATTAGGCTAAAAGGGGTTAAGGATCTTCCCTCTCTAAACTTGAGTTCATTAACTAACTTTCAGGCTTATAAAAATGTCCTTAATTACTCAATGATTAGCACTGTGGCAAAGCAATAGCAAACCAAAACTGATAGAGGCAGGATTGTCTTTTGGGCAGATGATTAAAACACAGGGCAGACCAGTGTGAAAAAATATTTATCAGAGAATCTCGCTGTCTTCTCAAAGAGCTCTTTGCTCAGGTGGTAGACTGACGTATTGCCAGAGCCGGGTGGAACACCAGTTTCATTTGATGTTATCCTGACATTACCTTGTTGAACCCATTCAGACGTCTTTTCCGTTTTTAATTAAAAGTTTTCGAATGCCACATAACAAAGGTGCAGAACAGATTATCTCGAGCAGACTTATTTTGAATATCAAGCTATGCAGCAATAACAGTAATTTGTGGGAATTCAAAGATGTGCCGCAAACAGAAATTAGTATTCAAAGAAAATACAGTGTAATAAAATAGTGGTTTTAATCATGTATAAAACAGAGTTTCTCCCCTAACTCAGACAAAGGAAACCTGGCATGAAATGCTGTGAATGTTAGAGTCAAGCAGTATTTTGAGAAGGTTATGTATAAAATCTTGTTCAAAATCTCTGATTTAAAAATTGGCTTTTAGAAGACTGGCTATTCACTAAATGGTGCCATACAAGCAGCCCTGCAAAATCCTACCAGGATTTTCTGCTTGAATAATTTTGTTGGGATGAGAGAGTAGAATATCATTATCTTTATTCCAACGCCATCTCCTCAGGAAGGTATAGGTGAATAGATTTTATGCTGAGTCTCATAAATTTTCTGACAATTTTGCAAGGCTGTGTGTAAATTCTGAGCTACAGAAGGAAGGAGAAGACAGGAAAGCAATATGTGCCATGACTGGATTCCTTATTCTAGGGTATACTTTAAGAATTAAGTATGGATATTAAATAAACACTCAATTTTAGAAGAGGGTGTTGGATTTTTTACATATATTTGATCAAAAACTTTATAAAAATTTTAGAGAAATTAAGTACATTAGAAATTTTTGCAAATAAGATGTATTCAGTTTGCTGATTGGTTTTAGGAGGAGGACTCTACCTCCGAGATTCTTCAAAATTTTATTATCCTTGAGAGAGTTGCACCAATCCTAGTCTAATTTAGCGCTGTTCACAGTCAAAGTTCATGGTACTGTTATGGAAGTCAATTGACTAGATTTTTTCCTTTAGGATCTATAAAACCGAGAAAAACTGTTTCTTATGTGGTGATTATTATTGGCAATCTGGAGCCAAAATCACTTGATGAGGGATTTTATAAATTTTGTGAATGGGACTGTGGAATATGATTGCTGTTATTGTTCATTAGTTCACAAGAAAAGGGAATGAATATGTTGCTGAATCAAATTCACCTCTCCCAATCCAGCTGATAAATCTTTTGAATAGACAGCTATTCCTATAGAGGGGAAAACAGTGTAGTCCCCCCCCAATTCAGATTAGAAACTTTTATTTCAAATTTTTATGCAAGAAGCCTTTGCAGTCTTTGAAAACAGTAGGAATATCTCTATTGGTAAAGATTTTTAGGATCAAATTGTGAAAAATGTAGTAATACACAGATGTACAAGGATGTTGTAAAGATGTACAGCTGACTTTTTATATGCCGTATTAGACTAAGGCTGGCCAAAGAAATGGCCAATACAGTGTCTATTTTTCTAGAATCATCATTCTTTTACTAAATTGTGTTTCTTTTTCAAATTGATAAAGTATCTTTTAATACAGCCTGCTGCTCAGTGTATAAAAAAAGATTCCAACACTGCATTGCTAGGAAGGAATGTTAGGAATGAGAAAAGCAGGAAGTTTTTTTAATATCTTCAATAATGCTAGTTAATTTTTATGTTATTTAGAAATATATGGTAGTATATAGTAGTTGAAAATTGAATTATTTTGATATTGACAAATCACCAGAAGAGAAACTGTGAAGTGGTATTACCTAGTCTTATGTGGTATGCTTTGTTAGCATTAATGTAAGAAAGTCATTTTCCATGAAGAAATGGAGAAAAATAGAAATATGAAAAAATTATAGATAATTTTAACATACAATGAAAAAGAGGTGCATCACAAAGGAAAGGGTTATGTGTGAAAGGACTGGTCTAGTCAACTGGCCCTTAGGAACCTACATAAAATTTCAAACCAATGAATTTTCAAAAATGGAAAAAAAAATTGGTTTATGTTTTCATTGAATTCATGAAGAATAACACATACTCAGATGGGAACCAACACAGAAATATTAACCTGAAAACTGTGGTGGTGTTCGTGTAGTTGAGTTGCTCTGTTTGGCAAAAGCAAGAGTTTGGCCTACAGAAGAACCACTTAGTGAAAGAGAAGTCCTACCAGTCTTGTAGTCTAGAAGATATGAGAGCAAATTTTCAACTAAGCAGCTCTAGTCCCTTGAACAGTTAGTAGCAAGAAGATACTGTCTTACAGCAGCAGTTTAACACACAAGCACAAGGTTTCTATGTTCTTGTCCTTCGCATGTATACATGTGAACTCACGCGTGCCTGTTACGATACACTCAAGTCTGGAATATGGTGCCATGTCTCTAGCAAGGCTGCATCGTTATAAGTCTGGTGTGTGCTCTTACCTGATCAAGATTTTTGTGTTTTCCATAATTGCAGGAACACTGCTGCACAAGCACCACCCAATTAACCCAATTATATACACAGAATTTTAAAATTTTCTATGTAAATTTCATTCTTTATATATTTCATTTTGTTGCAGGTACAGATACTTTCTTAGACCAGAAGAAGAAATGAATCAATAAAATAATGAAATTAATGAATCAATAATAAAATAAGCTATCAAAATAAAACACAAATGATATGAAATACTTTCAAATTCCTAAATTTCATTAAATTGTACTGTTACATTCAGTGACTTCCTTAAAACAACACACCATATTGCATACAGTGCGTGCACACACACACACAAATAATATATTACAGTGTGATTTTAGATCTATAATTGCTTTGAATTATATCCAGATGTAACATGTAGTCCAGAGAATGCATATATTATCTGTTGTTGGAAATGTACAAAGTAGAATCCTGGCTTAATTTAAGTCAAAGGAATTTTGCTGTTCATACTTGAGAAAGGGGTAGCATTTTGCCCATAGGTTTTAGCATTTTGGATAGATGAGACTCAGCCACTGGTTATATGCTTGCTTAGTCTGTGACTTTTCAATATCTTTTTTCTCCCCTGCTTTAAGACTTTGTGTTATGTTTCCAGTGGGCAGTAGCTTTATCTCCTAGCAGTATTAAAGCAGACAGTGTGAGCTATTGCCTCTTATTTCATACCCCTTAATGTAATAAAACCACAGTAAATGAACAAGCAGTTGATATCCTTCTGGCTCTCAGCTGTTGTTCTGAAGACCTGGACAGAAAGCTGTATTTTGAACAGTAACCAAAGATCTGAGCTCAATTATTTTGTACAGAATATTTAATAAAACACTGCTGCCTAAGTTAGGAGAATAACTAAACTCCCTCAGTTACCTTTCTTAAAGATTTGCTGAAAAGTATGTATCTGATTATCTAAGATAACTTCTCTGAATGAAATAATGTCACGAGTGGTCAAGAAGTATTTTGAAACAGTATTCTGAGAAACACCTATATTACAGCTAACTGTAACAGCAATAAATATTGTATCGTTCTCCACAGAAGCGTGTTACAAATCTCTAATTCTTTATCCTGTACTCTCTCATCTCTCACTAACATTCCCATGAAACCACCACCATCCTTATTGTGGCCCAAAGTGTGTTCTTTGGTTGTATTTGAGTCTACGACTTTTGAAGTGTGTGTTCAGGTTACATCTAATCCTTGTGACTCATATTTTGTTGTCTCTCAAAGACCTGGCCTTAAATCTCGATCTGCACAACTAAGTCTGTTATTCAGGCCTTTGCTTTTGCAGCGTGACTAGCTCTTACCTTTTCTTGGCCAAAGCTACCCTTTTGTACAAATGTTGTACTCATGGTGATTCAGAATATAGTAACTGTGTTCCAGGATGCTCCTCTCTCTACTCTTCCCAGGTCCTCGCTGTTTCTCGGTGTCCTGTATGTCAAATGTGATTTTTCCCGTTGATGTTTAAGACCATTTATAGTTTAGCTTTGACTGGCCTTTTGACTCTGCTATCGAACGTTCATGTTTATCATATCCAACCCAGCTAACTGTGGATTGCCAGTTGATTCATTTTAAGTGTTGAGGACCTTGAACACCACCTTCTTTCAATTCCACCTCAAAAGTCACCCCTGTCGTTTCCTCTGTGAGATAGCAAGCAGTCTTATCATGTGTTTATCTGACATTAATTCTAGTTTGCATGTGTATGTATGCGTACACAGGAACACGTTCGCCCACCCCTTATCTGATCCTTACTCTTACCTCTAGACTCTTCAATGACACATATAATATAAGCAAAATATCTAGTGCTGAGTCCATGCGGGTTTTGTATGCAAATGTGCATACAGGCATGCATTTACAGAAGGGAGGAAGCAGTATTTCTCCATGGACATAGTTCAAGCTGTAAGGAAGAAAGATGATTGTGATGATGAAGTCCTATGATGATGATGATTAAAGCACCGCCAGAGCTCTGGCTTTCTCCTCAGTGGAAGATAGCACATTCCTAACTCAGAAAGTTGTTTTGAGGATAAATTGTTAGTAAGTGGTTCAGATACTGCTGAGATGGAGAATACAGAAACAAGTAACAAAGAATTATTTAAAACAATAACATGAACCCTCTCCCAAGAAAAATTAGTCATGCTGCACATTGAACCCCAAACAGAAACTTCCTGAGTAATAGGGTAAAATCAGAAAGTATTAAGTAATATTTATCACTGGTATTAACTTATGCTAATTTTCTGAAAGGAACATTGAGCAAATTTTTAAGGGAGTGGTAGTCCTTCTCTGGTGTGGCTTTACCTAGTTTTTTGTTCTATTTGTTTTGATTGTTTGTTGAGAAGCATTTTAGTTTCAGGGTAAAGGATATTTTGTGTGTAATGACATAGGCATGATACCAAGAACCTTTAAATACTACATGTGCAGGTGCTGTGAGGAAGGGAGAGGTTAAGCGGAATCTCCCACGTTCCAGTTGGAGAATAGGAAGGGAAAACATCAGAAACAGAGGGGAAAAGAAGCGTGTGTGCTTGCGCCTATTAACAGGGGAAAGACAAAATACTAAGCCACAGGGTTAGAAAGTAAGAAAGAACTGGAAAACTGAAGAGCTGTCTGCTGTTTTACAAGTAAACTCCTCGTGGGATTTTACCCCTGGCTGAAACTTATTTATACTTTTTGATGTTTTCGCTAGGCTGAAAAATCCCACGTTCCTGATCCTTTGTACACTAGACTGTGAAGCAAAAAGGTGTAGACTGAATGGCTGTGCACTTTGAAATGCTCTGTTTTCCTCTCTACTGTAACCTATGGCCTCAGCCACTCAACTGTGTTAGAGTGGTTTCATATCTGTGTAGAACAGGGACTTTTCAGGATTTATAAAAAGAAATAAAACTACTGCTGACTCTGAGCTTGGATTTGTGCACGGCCTCGTTTGGAGAATCAAATTTCTATGTCAGACTTATGATAAAAGGGATTTACAATGTAGAATGCAGATCTCAGACTAGGTGCTGTAAGGTAGATTAATAAACAAGGGTGGGTTGAAATTGGGTGGAAGAGAGAAGGACTGGAGTTTAGGGTCTTAGCTGGGACTTGAGGAAGAGAGTTTAATTTCCTGTTTGTGAGTTATTTATCTCCCTCACTATTCCATGTTAGGTATTCCATGTTTAATGTGTGAAAAATAACAGTAAAGGAAGTGATGATGATTTAGTTGATCAGATTGTCTCTGGTAAAAGCATACTTCTGCTTTGTAATACCACAACTTGTTGGGAAATCTAGATGCATATACACCTCTTATTTTACATATGTGAAATTATATATATATGTGTACAAATAAATAAATTATACACACACACACACATATTATATATATACACCTGTGTATACACATGTATATTCTTGATGTTGCAAACATGTATGGTATGTATATTGAAATTTATAGTATGTTCATATAGATATGCGTACATGTAGAAACACATGATGCATGTATCTATTGTTTGGCTACTCTGTTAGCATACACACATTTTTGGAAATTATTGCCAATGATAATTTTCAAGTCTCTAGTACTTGCACGTTTAAACAACTTCTTTTTTGATTCATTTAGCAGCAGCAACAGAAGAACCCGAGGTGATTCCAGATCCTGCTAAACAGACAGATCGAGTGGTGAAAATAGCAGGAATAAGCGCTGGAATTCTGGTATTCATCCTGCTTCTCCTCGTTGTCATATTGATCGTCAAAAAAAGGTAAGAAAATTATCTGTGCTGATATCTCTCTTTTTTCCCCTCTGTGTCAAACAATGATAACTAAATGATTGTTTTTTACAGGTCATTTTAAAAAAAAAATCAGTAGCAATAACTGACATTTAGCTTTTGGATGCGTTCTTTGTATTTCCTGTTGTTTCTACTCTGATTCTTGTAATGGATATACAGAGATTATATTTGGGATCTAGTAGCTATCCATTTTCTCACATTTACTCATTTCCAAGTAGTTTAAAATTGGAGTTGGGTGAATGTACAGAATATTAAAATGGGTGGAATTAAATGGATCCTTTTTTTTTTGAAAAAAAAAGAACTTATTGCACTTTTCATGTTGTAATCACCTAATGAATTTGATGTTTTTTATATGCAGCTCTAATGAGTTATTTGTATCCGTATGTTGTCCACCTTGCAAAATAATGTAATTTTATACCTTTCTGCTCTTGTAAACCTACACTTTTTTCTTAAAAATCATATATCACTATAAAATTATCTAGTGAGTCCTTAATGCATGAAATTGTTTAAAAGTGTATTAATCTGAATGAATTTTAATTTTTAGTTCATTCTTAGAAAATAATCAATAGCGCCATCTTCTGGAATTATAAAATGTTAACTCAGCACTAAGCGCTAATATATGTAAATTGTGCTACACTATTGCTTGTTCAATTTTTAAAAGAATGTTGGCTTTCCAGTACTTGTGACCCTTTTAACCTGCCATAAAATTTCATAATTCAGTTCTATAAATCTGTATTCATAGCATTGTAGCTACTAATATAAACAGATTTCTGTGCACCCTTTCTTCTGCCCAGTCCCTTTCACAATGCCCAAACTGATTCATCCTGGAGAGAGTGAGACCTTTGACTTCTAGTGGTTTGTGCACTGCATTCCTTTTCCTTTTGCAGAATTCTTAATAAACAATATATTTGTAAATGTTGCAATGTTTCTTAGAAATATAGCTTTCTATTATTTTTAAAGGTTAAGAAAACATTAAAGTTGTGCCTAAGATCATACTATATGTTGTAATTACTGGTTTCCATTAGATTTTTTTAATTTATTGCCTCTTTACAATTATCCCTGGAGATATATAACTTGGAGAAGAAACGTCTGCATTAGAAACATTAGGTATGCCTATAGTGTTCTGTGTTAGTTAGCTACATATGTGATTTTTCCCAAAAGTGCTTTTACTTTTCTCTGTTGTTTACCTCTGTGGTTGAGAATTAACACATATGCAAAAGATCCAGCTCATCATATCCAAAAAGACATACAATCAGGCAATTTATTTGCACAACTTCTGAAGAATGAGAACAAGAAGTTGTTTTTCAGCTTTCAGGAAGAAATATCTATTTTATATAATTATTGCAAGATATGGGCTGGGGAGTATCATCCTCTCACTGTATGTTGCAGAGTTCCCCTCATGTTTAATAAAAGACTCTGCATGTGTGTGTGTGTGTGTGTGTGTGTGTGTGTGACTCCCACTATATATTGTCAGTCACTTCCAGATGGGATTGACTGGCTTTTCAGGTTAAAAAAAAAAAAAAAAATTGTAAACATTCATTGAGTTCTTGTTTACTTTCCTTTTTACTTCTTGCATTCAGAGTCCTTTTAGACTTTCACTATTGAATTGTTTGATGAAAGTAATTATGTCAGTAAAATGATAGTTTAAACATTTCCACTTCCCCCCCCCCTTCCCTTCTCTGAACCAGGCAGTACCCTGTTAGAAATGCTACCCAATCATCTTTCTAAAGTACATAACATACCTGAACTCCTATACTATTTTGCATTCAAAGTACGTGGAAAATTAATCTGTTTAATGAATCTTTAATGTTTGGTAATTTTTCATCATGATAGTTTAATTGGTTGTCTATTGAGTATATTATTGGTGTGTCATTTTCCCCCCCTTAGGGAAAGTGGGCAATTTTTTTATATTAGCTTTAGCCAAGGTCACTTATGAAAAGTGTAGAAAACCTTTGTATACCGGAGTTAATTCAGTCCATCTAGAGAATCAGAGCAAATTCTTTAAGGCCAGGAACAGTTGTAATAACGCCGACACATTCACACATACATAAACACACTTCAGTTAGTTGTGGTGGAACTGAAAACTGATCAGTTTTAATCATCTTCTGTAGCGTACATATCCACTGATCCATAATGTAGTATCCCTTTTGGTACCTGAATTGACCACAACTTATTACACGGAAAAGTCAATAAAGATGATTTATGCGTTTTCATTGGTTTATTAAGTCTCATGCACCGACATAGATACCTAAATCTGATTAAATGCGGTATTACATTTTATTGGAAAATGGAGTACTAAGCAGTTTTATTCATGAGCTTGAGATGTTTTATGCTTTGCCTGATCATTTTGTACAAATTGATTTGAAGTTCTACTGAAAGAGACTCTTACCAGCTCTTACAGAGTTTTGCTTGAGTAATCAAACCAACTAAGAAAAGGGATACTGC
The DNA here is from genome assembly GCF_003343035.1 of Apteryx rowi. Taxonomy (NCBI): domain Eukaryota; kingdom Metazoa; phylum Chordata; class Aves; order Apterygiformes; family Apterygidae; genus Apteryx; species Apteryx rowi. The sequence continues at coordinate 960,406 of NW_020449475.1, read as the reverse complement.
ATCTTTAATGAGCAATGCCATTTTTATTTTTAAATCATTGTTGGACTATTTTCAAGTGTACTTCATTTCCTTCCATTTGTTTACCTTCCATATTTTTAATGCTTAGCATGAATACATCAGCATTTCCAATTGTAAGATTTTCAAAGATAAAACATATGTTTGCATTCAGGAAATGTGTGGTATATATGTCAGTACACACATGTATCAGTTGTAAATGTGCATTCTCTATAATGTGTGTACTCATATAGCTACATACAATACTTATACAAACATATATGTATGCACCTGTGTACTGAAAAAGACTTTAAAATGAATGATATGAAATTTAGCTGTTCTCTGATTAAATGTATTTATTAATTTAATCTTTATTTTTTGTAACTGAAAAGTAAAAAGCATCATTTACTGCACAAGATTTGTACACAGCTGTTCATTTGTCATGACATTTAGGTGGTAGTCATTATATTATGCTGAACTGCATGTTGAAAATACATGATCCATTTAATTTTCAAATTTTTGGCAATAAATGAAAACTCGGCATGTAATTTTCTCAAGTGATCTTTCTAAAAACCAAATCATTTTTRTATGCTAGTGTATTTTTTTTTAATTGCATGGCAAAGTAAGGCTAGTTGATGCATGAGCAAGTTGAAATGCTAACCAAAGAAACATGAATTTTTTCAAAATTTTTTTAAACGCACATTTCTCTGCTTTATTGAATGTGACAGAGTCACGCTTTTCATTCACCATTGCTTCTCTTTTTCCACTGTCTGTGATTTGCTTGCCAGGAGGAGCTACTATTCTTATTCCTACTATCTGTAAGTAGAATACGGGTGACTTACTATTTTACATGTTTTAAAGATGCAGTATCCCTTTTAAAAAAAGAAAAATAGTCTTTATAATTTCCCTAAAGTTTTATTGATAGTTACCTTTCATTAGTGTCAGGTTTGAGAAAATTGCTTGTGTCATTGTTTCTGTTATTCTTACCATGTTTTTTTTAAAGGGATATTGTATTTAGTACTGTATATCAAGACTTTTGCTTTTTGCTAGTTTTTCCCATAACTATCATTTTAGTTGATTGTAATCATGATTTAATTTGCATTATGATTCACAGTGACACATCACACTAAAAAATCTATTATAATGGCTACCCCATTTATTAGCTAGATAACTGCTTGTAAATCACACATTATTCTTTCTTAACATGCCAATTGAGAAGTGATCCTACACAGCACTTTTTCTGTGCAAATCATAGACAGGCGTCAGACCTTTATAAATGGGTCGCTGTCCTACCATGTCTGCTGCTCCAGGTAGCAACATTTTTGGATTTTTATTTTTTGCAGGAAGTTCTTCTGTACAGAGATCTTCATCTGTTGCTTGTGAGGTGCTCTGCACACACATTCTAAAGCATGGATCTTAACTGTATAGCATTGGTTTGCAGAAAGTTTTGCTTCAGTGTAGCAAAATTGAATTGTTTGTATGTGTTGACTAAACGAGTTTTTGTGAGGGCTGCAATTGTTTTGGCTGTGAGTGAGCAAAGCAATTGCACACATTCTTCATTTTAAATAAATACATAAAGCCCTTCACTTCCGAGAAGGATCTAAGAATGCACTCCAGTACTTGGATGAACTGGTGGTGTCTGATAATGATGCTCTTCCACATTTTTAAGCAGATTAGTTGACTTCTTTAAATAAACTTAAAACTGAAAAAGCTAAGCTGGTTTAGCTAACTGCCAGTCCCTGTTTTTTTGTAACAAATTATAATTTCCTTGTTAAATAACAGCTGCTTCAGCCAGAGATAATTAACTGCACAGTTTCGTACTATGATAGAGCACTTTTCCCCTCCAGCTCCCACTGAAACACCCACCTGCACAGGTTTGGGCAACTGGATCCTCTAACACATAATGAGAATCATTTACACTTCCGTCAGCCTCGAGTACTTGCATAATGATTTGCTCAACTATGCTGAAGCATAGATTGCACGTGCCTTTAGCTGAATGAGGGAAGAAAAAAAAAGCACTTAAAAAAAAAAAAGTCAAACCTACAGGGAGTCAGGAGCTGTTAAACAATAAAACTGTCCTTACACTTCCCAGCTTTCGGTTGCGGTGCTGGAGCACAATAGACCTTTTTAGAAGTTGAAGCAGAGCATAAGAATTAGAAAGTAGCTACTGTAATAAGCTAATAATTTGAAAGCATTAATGGCTGTTGATTTATTTAGCATAGCTAGCAAGTTTTGTTACAAAGTGATGCTTCAAAGAGGGGCTTAATATACTTGAGAGATGAGATGTAATAGTCTTTTTGTTCCATTCCTGAGGTGGCTTTAGAAAAATAGGATCTTTCCAAGTGAGAGAAGCTTTCAGTGTATGGAGAATATCTGAAGGGCTTTGAAACTTAAAAAGCTATCTGAACTAGAAATGCCAGTTTTGTGAAAGCTTTGAGAGTATTAGAACCTAGTTATAAAGCTCAAGCAGTTTCAGTTTGGGAAGWTCTATTTGTATTCATTTAAAACATTTGTTCAACCAGAGTACTGTTTAAACCAACTTTTCTTAAGTATTCTAAAGATGAACGTCTGGAGTAAATGTTATAAAATACAGCATTTTAGGGGAACATCCAGCTGCCACTCATTTTTATTTTTCACTGAACAACTAATATATACAGAATTCTCATGCACAACACAAGGCTTTGATGAAAAATAATAGGTTTAGAAACCATCTTTGATATTTCTGTAACAAGGGTGTTATTAAGTAGCAGTTAACCAAGTAGTCAATCTGTAAAAAGTTAAAAAGAAAATAAAAAAATCAAGACTAGGAGTTTGAGTAATGAAAGAATATTCAATACTCTCAGGCATGCCTTGCTTTGTCCACCTACAGTCTGCTTTGTGGCCCCTGTGTTGAACCAAGACTGCTGAATCAAGGAACAGCCCTCTAACGCAGGGGAAGAAAATGTGCAAAACAAAGCAGAGAACAGCACAGGCCATTTCCCTGTTTTCTGTGAATGTCCCAGGATGTAAGAAATGTATGAATTGATTATTTATCCTGGTATTCTTTTTGTCAACTATTACAATGCAGCACAGAATATTAGAAGTTAGAGAATACAAGAAAGAGCTAGCAGTCCTTTTATCCAGAGAAATGTAAGATAAACACTGTAAAAACACTTAACAGGATATTTGATTATATTTTATGCAGGAAAAGTTCATGAAGCTAAGCTGTGTTTTAAAGATATATTTTTGAGAATGCATTATTTTCAGTGAAGATTGTCTCTTATATGGTGTCCAATTTATCCAAATAAGCAAGTTGTTTATCTATTATATTGCAATCAGAGCTTCAGAAGAAAATAGGAAGAAGAGATTAAGAGTATAAAATAATCTAATGTATGTTACAGATACTTAAAGAACTAAGGTGCACTTTACACTAATATTTCTCTGATGAGTACTTCATACTACTTCAGATACTTGCTTCAAGAGCATTAGGCTTAAAATGATAATTAAAGTCTACTGCCTGCTTCCATCTGACTTCTAAGGACAGTGAAAGTCACTTCCAGTTCTTCATCAAAAGGAAAAAATTGAGAGATATTTTCTAAGAGTGCACTTTAAGGGCACTGGCTGTTAATTTGGGCGTTTAGTTATACAGCTTAGCGTGGTACTGATGTAGCTGGGATAAATTCAGAGCATAGTCTGTAACGCCAAAATTTAAAATGTTCCAAACTGCATGGTAGACTTTTTTTTATGTTTTTTATAAGAACAAAAACTTAGTGTCAGGAACAAAGATGATGTGATATCATGTGATATCTTGCATACTAGATAGGAGGAACAACTTCTAACGTAACAGATAATATGTATCCATATTGAATAATTATGTTTGTTTTATTGTTTCATAGTATTTTTTGGCTAACAAAGTAATTTAGATGGTTAAATGGTTTCTTCCTAACAAGGAAAGCAARTGGAATGAATTATCCGTTTATAAAATCAAAACACAGATTTAAATGGAGATGGTTGATAAAACTGTATGCACAGATGCTTCTTATTTATCATTTCAGTTAAAATGTAATTATATTCACTAATTTGTTTATATTAGTATAATTACTCTATAGGAAGAAAAATATTACCAGGGTACAGTAGTTAGAAATTTCATTGCAACATTTGTGTGTGTGTATAAAACACATGATCATGAACTCTTTTTAGCAGGATGCATAGTTTTATAAATCTCACACTGGAAAATGCGTACCCCTTGAAAATCAGCCAGACTTTGCAGTCCCTCTTGCTCACTCAGGACCTTAGATGATTATTATTGTAAGCATCAACATTTCATCAAAAATTAAGGTGCTTTGGGTTTTTTTTTTTGGCTGGGCAGCAAACTTGCTAAGAAGCGCAAAGATGCTATGGGGACCACCCGACAAGAGATGACACACATGGTGAATGCAATGGATAGGAGTTACGCTGACCAGAGCACCCTGCATGCAGAAGATCCCCTTTCAATCACATTTATGGACTCTCATAACTTCAGCCCCAGATGTGAGTACAACAATGATAGATCTTCCAGAGTCTAGTTGCATGTAGGAACAGGGAAAGCAATTTATTCTATTTTTTCAGGAAAACAGTTCTAAACTCTGCATATTCTAGGAGCTCCGGTAAACACAGAGGTTGGATTGGAATGCTCATATATTATCTTTATCGGGGTATGGCCAATTATTTAAATATTTTCATGTAATTTGGATATGTATTGGTACTGTTTCTGGAAGCATTCTATTAAATTCTGAATTATAGTTTTCCATCATGAGAATATTTAATATCAGTATATTAAATATTACTAGTTTACATGATGTCTGTAATGAATAATAATATGAGGTCCAAATAAATTTCATTCTTTTGGCAGTCAGGTCACTATAACAAAAGGAAACTGCCAATTTTTGTTGCTGTTTTCTGATGTTTAAGAACAAGCTTGTTAATATATCTTCAGATTTGCTCTGTATTTGTATTTCTTTGTTGTAGACTTGCCAGATGTCTGGATTTGACAGAGGCAGTTTGGGTTTCCAAATGTTAATTGTCTGGGTTAGAGCTACCATTAAAAAGTCCAGCTATGCTGGTCCCACAGCATCTGCAGCATGGCTTGCGCAAAAGCAAGATACTTCGCTGACAAACGCTGAATATCTCAGATGTAGGGTGTGAGTTACTGAGGGGACGTGACCCTGCCGTGGAGGGGGCAGGAATCAGGCCTTCCTACAGCAGTGTGGACTTCTGAGTTTGGCTTTAATCAGATCTATCCAGCCTGGGCTGCTTCTGAATTGCGCTGTTTTGGGAACGCCACCCCTTTTTCCATCTCCCTTCTCCTCCCTCACATCCTGCTTGCAGGATGCTTCACATAAGGTTGTTCCTTCCTTTAAGGTTAGGTTCTTTCCTGATCATTATACTGTTATAAGAAAAACAGAGTTTGGAGGAGTGTTGTTCTCCAGGTTGTTGAAGCTTAGCAACCTACAAAGTGGTAACGTTTTAACTATCTCATAACCAGTTATAAATGGGAGTTTAGTATCAACCACTGTTGGCCAGATGGGTTTTAAGTTCTCCTAACAGTTTTTGTGCACAGTTTTGGCTAGAACTGTTTGAAAATTCTCCAAAGTTTGATGTCTCATTGGCACTGAAATTTGTGGAGACAACTTTACAAAACCAGTTCGATTTGGATTAAGTTGTGGTGGATCCCAGGCAAAGTATCCATCGGAAACTGCCGTGGCTATTAGCAAGTCGGGGCTGCCAGGCACTTGGGCAGCCTTCTGCATGGACTGACATGAAGCCAAGAGCTCGTGAGCCTCAGCCACCACAGCTATCCTGGTTGGTTGGCAAAGAAGTTTGGCATCACTGTTTTCCAGCTTCCTAGGTATGTGATTTTTTGGGGTGTTTGAGGATTCAGTTCTCTTGACCGTCATGTGTTCTGGGGCAAGGAACCCTTCAGGCTTCCAGGGTTTCCTGCTCTGGTACAAGCTATGAGGCATAGTGCCTGAGAAATGGAGCTCTATTTTGTCTCACAGAGCCTTTGGTATTTTAATTTTTTGTTCCAGATTGGAACAAAACTGAATTCTGGATTCTGCCATTCCTGTCTAAAACAGCATATTTTCCCCTGCATGGTTCTAGTTATGATACAATTGATAAAATTCTATGACGTTTGTTCAGACATCTACATCTGTATATCTGTGTTTTTCCTATATTCATCAGGAGAAATATCTTTGGTATTGCACATAGAAAAGCTAATAACTGTAAATATGAATATAATTTTCTGAATTACTTTGAAGACTTTAAAGGAATAACATTTTATTTAGAGATGAATTGTTCAAATATTATATGAGAGGATGGGTATAAAAGGAAAGGAGTTGGTTCTATGAATGCGAGCCTTTATTGTGAAGCAAAGGAACAATAGTAAAGGAGGAGCGCTTTCAAAAACTAAAATGTATGTGATGTCTTTTTTATTTCATTTCAGTAAGAATCCCTTTGCCTTTACCATTACATTTCTGAAGTCCAAAATCACTGCCTTTCATTCTTCTTTTATTCAGGATGCATTCTGGAACTCTGCATTCATTCTATTTTTCTGTTGTAACAAAAGTAATGGGATTTAGTTATCACTTGAAATTTTATTCTAAGTATATTGTTTTTATGATTAAAAATACACACATTGAGGGTAATGTATTTCTTCATGAGCTTTGTTTTCCTGCAGTGCCCAATGATCCACTTGTGCCGACAGCTGTGTTAGGTGAGGACCCTAGTCCTTCATTACCCATTCCTGCATGAGTTTCATCTCCTTGCATGGTTGAATGTTGAAACAGCTTGTTTTATGTAAAAGATAGCTATGCTGTTATCAGACAATATTCAGCTCTACCCTCAGTTTATTTATTCCAAATTAAACTTGGAATGTTTTATTCTAAAAACTGTATGTTCTCATTGAGAAATTATTCCTAGTCTGTGCCAACTGAAGAATAAATGAGGAAATAGGTAAATTTGACATACTAAAGTATTTCATCCCAAAGCATTCAAAGTAATTCCAGATGAACTGACATGTGAAAGTAGAACTCTCCTCAAAGATAGTTATAAATAAAATACAGATCCATATTATTATTTGGCACCCAAAGCCCAATTTTCTAAAGTAACAAGAATGAGAAGAACTAAGAAGAAAAGGGGAAAAATTCTGTAGTGTCCAAAAAGAAACAGCAACTTTATTTGTAGGTTCTTTACAAATATTCCCGTACTGGTATGTAGATTTTGCATTTCAATTGACTGTAATTATGAAACTTTCTCAACCTTGTAATTACTTTAAAAAGAAGAAGAGATGTTGGGAGTGGCCACTGTTTATTAGTGTGTCATACATAACACTGAATGCATTTGTTTTAACAGTTTAAAAAAAAAATACAAAGGTGAAATTGTAATTTGTATCAAAATTCTTGGTGCCATAAATATAATGAATAGTGTATAATGAAGTGTTATATTTTAGACATTTGCTGAGGTTATTTTAGGGTAAAAAATAAATGTCAAGTAGCAGACATGAATATAAACTGAGGTTGAAAATTAGAGTCCTAGAGATAATGCTTGAAGGGATGTTGAGACAACTTAATCCATCCTCTGATTTGAGATAGGATAGTATACCAGTAATCTAGACTGTTTCTGACAATTGTCTAAGTCATTTTAAAAATTTTTAATGAAGAGAATTCTGCTCTTGCCGTGGCATGTTCCAGTGCCTCACTCCTCCTAAAAGCTTCTCCTAACTAGACTAATCTAGACTAAATCTTCATTGCTGTAAATTGAACCATTTCCTTTTGACAGACTTATAGAAAATGTAGAAAACAAAACATCGCTGTCCTTTTAAGTCTTTTCCACCTTGAAAGGCTTTCGTGTTCTCCTCTTAACTGTCTCTCTCTCAGTTGAATTAAACACAGTTCTTTTAGCTATTATCTTATAGCTGATGCTTTTTCTAAACTTTTTATCATTCTTTTCCTCTGAACACTTTCTAACTTGTAGCTCTAAGTCTTAAATTGTGATGCCCCAAATCACGTGCACTTCTCCAGGAGAAGTCTCAGTACTGAGTAGAGTGGAATAGTTACCCCTCGTGTCCTACTTGTAACGTCCCCGTTACCTGAAACGTATTTTGTCCTTTTTACTGCAGTCATGTTGCTGACTTGTACTGAGCTTGTGATCCGCTAAAATCCCAGTTATCATTAAGTAGTCTGTTACTCCATTTTGTAGTTATATGTTTGAGTTATTTCTCTTTCCTGTACACATCATGTTGCTTTCTTTGTTTAATTCACCCTTGATTTTTTGCTTTGTTTCTCAAATAATCAAGACAACTTTTAAATCTGGTCTTGTACTTGCAAAGTGCTTGTGGTGCCTTCTCACTCAGAGCTCTCGGCCTGTTTTATCACTGAATTTTCTATCTTGTTGTCCAAGTTATGGGTAAAAATATTGATGCAAAGTAGACCCAGGAGGAGCCTCTGGAGATCTTTGTTTTAAAGTGTCCCCTGAGACTGACAGCAAATCATTTTTTGTTACTTTGTGAATGGTCTTTTGGTCCTTTTCAAGCTGGTGTATACTCACCATGTGGAAATTTTATTGTCTGTATGCCACCTGTTTCTTTTTGATAATGTTGCAAATAACATTCTCATGACTGTGATAAATGTCAAGCATGTTAGTGCATTAGAAAGTTTATAACCATCAGAGCAGTTAGATGCTGGAGCATTCAAGTTCGGGGCCCCAAAAAAACTAATGAGGTAGTTTAAGAAGAGTTTATGAAGAGAGATGAAATGACATGGCTGCCTGAAAGAGCAAAGGATTAGATTCTGAATACTTACCAAAATTAATTATTAATCAATTGAATAACAGTTTATTTTAAAATGGGTCTTTTCCTGAAATGCTTCTAAGGCTTCTTGTATCCTTTAGCATTGTTTCAGGCTCCTAAAATCGACATAGGTAATGTCCAGTGATACTTGTAATGCTATTGTAGGTTGCGTTTAGGCTAAGTATGTTTTCTGATATCCAAAAGTTAATCTGTTGGCTCTACATTGTGATAGACAACCGTGAACAGCAAGCCCTAGGCGTTAACTGAAGAAGAGTTTAATAGTTCCTGTTTGTATTTCCATCTATTGGTGATGGTGGTGTTTTGTGTGTGATAGTCTACTGGTATAAGCGAAGCATTGCTCGTTGGAGGAGATAAAATTTTTTGTTCCGTTTACTGAAATAGTGGAGAGAAGCAGACAAGTTTTTGGGCACCCCATAAAGAAGGGATTGGGTAGCTTTAAGTTTGTTCCTCTTGAACTAGATCAGTGGGCCTATTCCTTCTCCATATAAACTTTACTTTGTTTAACATCACAATACAGTTTCCATCTGTTTTTATTTACAGATGAGCAAAATTTTATGGGCCCTAAATTATAGCAAATCTTATTTTATATGAAGTTGTTATTACTTTGTAGCTGTACTAGATTTCATTTTCTTCATTTTTAGGTTATTAATGTTGTACTCCATTATGCGTGCATTAGCACTGAGCTAGTATGACAATTTTGCTTTTCTCAAGTCCCTATCATTACATTGATGGCATAATGTGGCCCTTATATTTTTAAAACTGCTTTCATTGTTACCTATTGTGAAGCTTTAACAACTTTTAATGTCATTTTTCTTTTAGTCATTTTCTAATATAGTCCTAAAATAAATTTCTTATGTTCTGTTCACTCATTATTTTTTGCTGCTTCAATGGGTTAAAGTGCCTATTACTGGTAAGTATACTGCAAGGAATGGGGAGAACTGCAAATCCTGAAGTTTGAAATGTGTATGATTTCATATGTGTAACATTACTATAAAAAGTGGCTGGTACATGTCACTCACATTATTAGGCAGTTTAATGAGGCATAAATGTACTGAATTTAGCAACTTGTGTGACAGTTCAAAGAGTCGGGGTACTTACTAGGAGCTCTCACTTCGTACAGCATTAACGAGTTTTGCATTTTTGGCAGAATTGCAGAAAATCCGTCCTTGGGTTTTCCGTTTTCTTCCTAGAGCGTTTTACTTTCTACTCTGAACTCTTTGGAAGGAAAATGATGGACTGATTGCAGAATCAGTAGCATATGAGCAGAAGCATATGAGGAGTCAGATACCTGCTTCTCATTTCTGTAGTTATTTTCCAAAAAAGTTTTCAATTACATTTTTTTCTTCCTGTGTAAAATCATCTGAATTGCTGATTGCTAATTTAAAAAAAAATGCTTCACAGAAGGGATTGACTAAATGTGATCACTTCAGGCAGTTTTGACGTTTGATAAAAAGGTCTGGATAAAAAGGATTAGTATAACATAAGACATTGGAAGAGAATTCATTCTTCATGTGGAGTAAAAACTGCAGCTGAACTCAGCACAATATTTTTCTATTTTATTCTCTATTTTCTCCATTTATTCTTTATTTAATTTTTCTATTAAAGGATTAAAATAACTACTCTGAAGCGTTGATTCTTCTTTCCAAATGGACATAGTGCTCTGAAGTCCTAGCATAATTGCTTCTGTTTTTCACTGTGATCTCAATTTACTGTATGTTGGCTTTAGACAAATGATGTGCTGATACCGCTACGGAGTTATTCTAATGTATTGTTTAAGGTGCAGTATTGCTGTTGATACATACTAGCTGTAAAAAAGTTACTTTGAGGTGATAGAGATTGGAGTTCCCAAGTACATGAATGTAGTAAAGTTCTGTAGTTTCAAATAAAATGCCCTTCAGACATCTTTATTGCAGGATGAGAAATTGCAAACTTTTGTATGTGTTTGCAGTTAAATTCCTTTATGCACATTACAGTATTTATGTGCTGGATAGTAGTTTGCATTCTCAGAAATCAGATATGTTTTTGAAGGAAGAGGCTTGAGAATAGGTGTTGACATGCTATTGCCATGCTGGTACCTAATTCATTGATTTCTTGTAAACACAGATGAAAACCACAGTGCAACAGCAGAGTCCAGTCGCCTTCTGGATGTCCCTCGTTACCTCTGCGAAGGCACAGAATCCCCATACCAGACCGGGCAGCTGCACCCTGCCATCAGGGTGGCTGATTTACTGCAGCATATTAACCTAATGAAGACCTCCGACAGCTATGGATTTAAAGAGGAATATGAGGTGAGATCTTCAGCGGTTTATTTGCAAAACATTTTGCAAGGAAAAATCCCTTTGAAAGGTACAGCTTTTTGTTTGCATTGAATTACAAAAGAATGCAACTAAATGTAATGGGTTGAATTGAAAAATAAAGAAAGATAAGCAGGCATTAGATTCTTCAATATGTAACCCAAAAGTGAAAAAGTGAGTGGAGTCCCAATGTTTGAGCCACTGCAGGTTACAAGTGCCTGGGAAAAACACTAACTATATTCTTTAAGGCATAGGAGACATGCTGCTGAATCTTTTTGAAGTATTATAAGAAGTTGCCACCGTTTTGTCACCATGTTTTAGTCGAAACTCTGTAATTAGTTATGTGAGCTCTCCTACCCCTTTTCACTGCAGGTCACCTGGATTAGGTTAAAGTGATGGTTGAGCCTGGCTGGTTTTGCGCTGCTAGAAGTACTCTAGTGATTTATTACATCACCTAGCTAGGGCAACACTGGGACTGAACTCCATCTGAGAAGCAGTAAAGAAGTACTGAGGGCAGTAACTTCTTTAGAAGTTCTAATTAGACCTGCCTGAGCATGTCTACTTACATCCTTAATTTAAAAATGAAAACAAAAAATTCCCAGCACTGAAGGTGAAAGATGAGTACTGACTCATTTCATTTCTGATCTCTGAATCTGTTGAGATTCTGCAGGATTAGAATACGAGGCAGTATACACAGTAAAATGTGAATGATACTGCCAAGGTCACATGCAATACAGCTAGGTTTAAAATGAGTTTTATCTGAGTAGGTAATCTGTTGTGATTCAATTTTGAACCTTCTTCCTAAAGCTGTCTGTCCTGTAATATAAGGACTGGAATAAATAAATATGTGTTTTTTAAATAAGGTTATTTTCTTTTCCTCTCTTTACTTAAACATGCTTCCTTATTCTCTGCCTAACTTTAGGGCTGAGCGCAAGTATCAGCTGGGGGAAGTATTAACCAGGGGGAAAAGCTGTCCCTGATTCCATTTAAGGTGTTGCCTACTTTCTGTTTCTTGTATAACCATACATGACATCTTTGCCCTGACTTGGGCTTCTGAAGGCACATTAAAGTTTTGCTTCTATGGCTATTGTGTACTTTCTGAAATGAGCCTATTCAGGTGAGGATAACAGAACACCTGAGAGGAGAGACTATTATAGGCCTGCAATAGCTGTAAAATATCTATGGACAATGAAGAAAAAGCTGAGGAGGAATAAAAGCTTTCTCTGTCGTTACCAGGACATCAAACTCTTAAGAAGAGTTAGAAAATGTAGAATAATTTTGCTACTGGCTGGAGGGAGGGGTATATAGGAAAACAACATGGGCAATACATATTTTCAGAGGAGGTTTCCTGATTGCTTTATAGGAAGAAAAGTCATTGTACGAAGCAATATGAGGAAAGCAATGCAATATTGTGTTAAATGGGCTAATATATTGTGGTGCCTTGTAAGAAGGATTTACCTGTGTTTTCTCAACTTACTGTTGTTTCACCATAACGGGGATGTCCGTGCATGTCCAGCCTTCCAGCAATTCCAGGATTTGAAATCCCCCTGGAGTCCATCAGTGACTTACCCATTGACCCTAGCAGTCCCAATGAGAGAAAGTCTTCCTTTTGCTCTAGATATATTTCTATACCATAGTGCAGCCTGGGTGACGAGGGCAGACAGGCAAAACTGAGCTTCCTTTGTGGCAAAGAAGTTCTTTTAACCTGTAGGTTAACTTTAGTGAAAAGTTAACGGTCCCAATGTTTTCTTTTGGAACATTTTTATTTATAGAGTTTTTTTGAGGGACAGTCGGCTTCTTGGGATGTTGCTAAGAAGGATCAAAACAGAACAAAGAACCGCTATGGAAACATCATAGCATGTAAGTATCAGCGCGCTCGCTTTTACTGATAGACGTAGTCATGTATTACTTGAGCACTGTTCTTTCTTGAAAAATGTATGGTGGCATACCTGCTTACCGCCTCAGTCGGGGAAGAATGACAGTGCCTTGTCCAGAATTTTTGTTGTCCTTCAGACTTTTATGTTCATTCATCTTTCTTCCTTTTATAATTTGGGCTGAAGTTCACAATTTTATCTCTGTCGTACAAGCTATGGTGAACATGTAAAAGTGGCAGCACTCATTTGAATGCTAATTCTGTGGTAGTTTTCTACAGGTATAATTTATTTCAGGTTATTCTGACTGCTTCAAAACTTTTCACGTTTTATGTGATTTGTAGCTGATGGGATTTATAGCTGATACATCTGAATTGCAGTTGTTTAAAAGTGGTGTGTTTTACAGAGGTGATTAAGATCAGAGAGTTCTGACTCCTGTCTTTCGGCATAAAGTGTCGATAGTTTGGATTCATCCCCTGGGATAATGCAGTTTATTACTGTTTTACAAAGGCAATTGAACATATAGGCATGAAGTTACTGGAGAAGCTGCTGAACTGATGGTGCTACCTGTTAATCAAATCCAGGTGATTGAAAGTGTGTTGCTGATGGCTACTCTGTAGCTTTTTTTTTTTTTTTTTTTTTTTTAATGTATCAATATGAGCTTAAACAGGCTGGTGTGGAAGTAAAGAAGCAGTAAGCAGGACTTTGGGATTTCTGGATTGCCATCGGTGCAGCTGATTTTGAAAGGGACTTTGAGCAAATGATGTGGATTCTTTGTGTCTGTTTACCACATGTAATGGTGTGGCACCTGTCAGCTACACTTGATGAACCTTAATTAATATTTTTGAAGTAATTGAAGACCTCAGACAAAATGCTTCTTTGCAATTCTGTGTAAACACTTACCATTTAAGGGTTGTAAATAGTTAGGTGCTTATGCCAGCTGATTTTGGCTTTCTAGGCAACATAATATCTCACTCCATAATATCTCACTTAAAAATCACGCTTAAAAGAGACACCATAACCACTTTTGTTTTTTACAGATGACCACTCCAGGGTGATTTTGCAACCTGTTGAGGATGATCCATCTTCAGATTACATTAATGCCAACTACATAGATGTGAGTGGATTGTACAGCTTTCTCTCTTTCATTTTGCCAGCTTCTCTCTATGTGAAACTTTTTGCATGTTATGCCTAGAAATTTATTGAAAGCTTTCTTTTATTAAGAACAAAATGTACACTTTCCTTGTTCTACGTCCTAGTACTCACTGACATTGTTGTGCTTTCTTTCACATCTGACTTTGGTTTGGGCTGTAGATTTGGCTGTACAGGGATGTAAGTACCACTATATGTGAATAACAGCATCCTATTGTAAATATTTAATATAGATATTGTTATTAGTTACTTTTCTATTTTTGTCACTAGATATCTATGCATGCCTCATCTAATTTCTCATCTGTTCCTTTAAAAAATGTCCTTCTGTGTGAATATTTTTGTACCTGATTTGAAAAGATTTAGACTTTTAACATAGTTCTGAATATTGTTAGATAAATGAGGTATACCTCTGTGTTAAAGAAAATTTTTGCTGTTCACTTAATTTTTTTTGATGGTTTTGGTTACAAGATTTTATTTTTCCCCTCCCATTTATATGTGAGAAGCTGGATAGTATGCTGTACTGTAGTTGTTTTGAAAATGTATCTTGTGAAGTAGTTGTAATATATGTTTGGGAAGAGGGAGGGATTGATGGCCTTTTGGTTTTTGTCTGTTTTGTTGAAAGAGTTCAGCAATGTAGGCAAACTGAATGTTTAGCTGATGTTTGTCTTCAGGTGCCAATCTGGATATTACAAAGTATATATACACAAGCATATATATAAATATTTTAAAGTAAGAAAAATTTTGTCTTTTCTGCTGCAGAAAACTCTTCTCAAATTTGAAATTTCATACTTTAATTAAAATGTGAATTAAAAGAAAAACTTGATAGGAACAAGAAATTTCAACAATTTCTGCTCTGTTTTGATTAGCAAAATATAACTTTATCTAACTATGGAATTCAAAGTAGTTTGAAAAATACTGAAATAGCTAGTGCAAGTGTTCTAAAACACATGACTTTGGTTACTTTTCTTTATAATTGCACCTTGCTAATTTGTCCTGTCCTCTGTTAGTTTATAAATTATTTAAGACCCTCTAGATCTCTCAGAATATAAAAATTTAGCTACACGTATAGCACTGTCTTTTTATTTTGATGTTTTTATATGGCAATCTCTGTGATGTGTAGGCCCATGATGTTTTGCCTGGGGCTTTAAACAAGAAAAGTCTCCCCGATTTGTAATAATTTCAGTTCCCTGAGGACATTGTTTTTCTTATTCAGAAGTAAATAGAATCCCATTATAACCAGAGAAGAAGGCTACAAGTTAAAACTGGCACTTTACAATTTTAAAGTGACACTTTTACCTTGTTCTGGGAAGCATTACTGAGTGTAAAAAAGCGTAGCCCAGTATTCCACTTTTACAATTTGAAGTTGGAGCTTGATCTTAAGAACTCTAGGAGACAATTTTTAGTAATTTGATGTAATCTTGGCCTCTTCTAAAGTCAAGAATAAGACACTCAGAAGTCTTTTCATAAACCCCAGTTGGCTTAATAAAATTGTAACCTGATAAATAATTGGAGTTATTTCTCTCACTGTGAAATTCTGTATTGTTTTCTCACCAGCAATACTAAAAGTTTCCTTGTCTAAATGGCTAACGCGATGCTGGTGCTGGTCGAAGTATATTCTCAATGATTTCATCAAGGGCAGAATCTCTTTGTCTTGTAGTTTGTGTGCAGATGATTGACACTTAAATCTGTGCAGTATAGCTAGCAGTGGAATATATCCAGCTAACTGGAAAGGCTTGGTTGTGCAGGTCTATCTATATATATGTGTGTGTATATTCTTGTGTGTGTATCGCGTACAGTATAATACATGCACACTTTGTATAGCAGTGCAAAATACATTGCAGAGGATTCTGTTGCTGTAGGACCCTGATTTAGTGCCCATATCACACTGTTCAGCTCTAGCATTGGAAAGATCTGTCCCTGCTATTTATGGCTTGAGTATATACCTCTTTGTGCTTTGCAATAATTCTTTATTTATAAGAAAACAAAAGGTGTGTATTCATTTCACATTTGTATGAGCTGGAAATGATGATTGACTATAGAGATAATCTGGAGGCAAAGATAATTTGTACTAAATTTTAAATAAATGACCCAATGTATTGAGCTGGGGATATAATGTGAATAGAAGACTAATTTGTAGGACTGGTGAGCTGTCTAGAATCCCCCTTCCTGGTACACTACAATGTCTGTTCAAGTCAAATGTTATTTCCACTTTATCTGTTGCCATTAAAACCTTTTCAGCATTAACAGTCTTTTTTGGTTTTGAGCTTCATGCTGCTCTTAAACATTGGTTTGTTCTGAAAAGGTTGTCTAGAGCTAACAATTCTGTAGTATGTTATGCTTTTATTTTCCCCTCTCTGTTAGTAATATGGTATTCAAACCAACTTATATTGCTGTTCTAGGGATATCAGAGACCAAGTCACTACATTGCAACCCAAGGTAAGAATCTGCCAGCATAAATCAAATCTAATACGCGTTTGCTGTGATGTTTAGCAGAGTTTTGGTAAAATGGGAGTATGTGAAAATAAAGCATATCCAATATTGTGAGTTGTCTTCTTGTGTTATGGTAAATCAGCATAGCATGTTCAGATGGAATGTGAATAAATGCAAAAATTGCACTAATTTGTCATATTAATTAGATATTGAGTAACTCTTTCAGTGATAAATTCAGCTGATAAAATCAATAGCTACAGCTGTAAATTCCAGTTACAAAGATGAATAGAGAAATGAGGCACATGGACAGAGAAAAGTTTCAACCTGCCTTGAGGCATTTTTCTTCCCATATTACAATGTATTATTTTACTGTTTATAATTTAGTCCAGGACTGAGACTGTGAAGATAGTAATGATAAATTAAACACTAGCTCAGCAAATCTGGGTAAAATATGGGCAAAGAGGGACAAAGCCTTTTTGTAGAAATAAGAGAAGAAAATCTTTGTAGTGTAACACCCTGCTAACAAGAAGTGGGGTTGGGGGGGGAGAAGAAAAAAGTTACATTTCTATGGAAGTTAGTCATTTTGTATTTCTGATTAAACTTCTCAAAATAAGGAAAAACAAATAGCCTGGTCTAAGATTGCACTGAAGTATCAGAGGCTATGAATTAAAGTAAAAATAATTAGATTTAGATGTGTCGTTACTTGATCTGTGAGTATAATCAGATAGCTGGCTGGAAATCTCTTGTTATTTGTGCCTTCAGTTGACCAGGGGTGCTCACAAAAAGGCAAACTAAAAGCCCATTGTGAAACAGGATGCTTAAAACTCTGTTCACATTTTCTTTATTTTTGTTTAAGGGCTGTCTATAATAGTCTCTTTCTATGGCAGTTAAGTCTACCTTTGTATTTTGAGATCTCTTTTAATATGTAAATCAGTTGCACATTATGGTGTGTACAGGGCATGCAAGTTTATTGCTGCCTTACTTTTCAGCCTTTGATCTGGCATAAGAAGAAACATGTTTGAGTCTTCAGGTGTGTGTTTGTATTACACACGCTACAACTGACAATACTGCTACACCGTGGTCAGGGACCCATTTCTGAAATGGTTATAGTGGTATAAAAGCCACTGCCCCTCACCTGGACGTTTGGTGCCTCTGCAGCAGAGCAGGAAGCAAAGCTTACATGAGTGCTTCCCATTTGCTTCACAGAAAAGTAGTTAAGTTAGTTTAAACACCCTTTGGTGGTAAGTTTAAATGCCCTTCAGTGGCTCTTTGTGCCTGCACACTTTGCAGGGAGCAAGGTGGATAGTGCACACAATCTTTTCCACCAGCCTTTCTCACTGATATTTCACTCCGGTACGGGTACGCCTTCAGGGACTGTCTGAAGAAACTCGCACTTGGCACATTATTTAACAAATGTAAAACAAAATTAGAAGTTTAACAGTGTGTGACTACGTCTACAGTTGCGTCCATGTACTTTTCAAGCTACTTCTGGTGTTTCACTGCGTAAAACACATGCTTTTAATATCTTTCAAGTGGTAATTCAGTTAAACTGGGAAGCTTCAGCATTGGTTAGAAATAACAGTGTAGTTTAGAAACTGGGATGATGGTATGATGATGTGGTTTTGTGCAGCTTTCATCTTTGAGCAAATGCATTTGTGTATGTCAGCTCCATAAAGTACTGGATTTTATTTTTATTGCTTGCTTTGACTGTTCTATTATTACACAGTATTAGCTGGCATTTTTCTTACAGGTCCAGTTCACGAGACTGTATATGATTTTTGGAGAATGATATGGCAGGAGCAATCGGCTTGTGTTGTGATGGTCACAAATTTAGTTGAAGTTGGGAGAGTAAGTTTTCTTCTTTTTTCCACCCCTTTTATATGCTATAAGCCTAAGGAAAAACCTACTGACAAATGATACTATTAGCAGAATATGGGAGGGTCTTGTGAAGTACAGCCCTGTATCTGAAGAGGAGCGGCAAGGGGAAAGTTCATAGTCCACACATTCTTGAGGGTTAAAGCAGTGTGTAAAAACAAAGCAAACTTTTGAAGAGCCACCACAGAAGACTGATGCTCTGTTACTTTTATGAGTAGTGAGTCTGAATCCAAAATTCATAATTCAGCAAAAAATTTTGTACATTAGATCACTCAAATGAGCCTAGGAAGTGGATGAGAGAGCAAGTATGCTTCTATATCAGTGGCTAGAAATCAGCAAATTATTTACAGTTTAGCATTTACTCATCCCTTGGGGAGTAATCTAAAATATCTAAGATAACTTACAACAGTTTGATTACTGGTATGAAATGCATCCCACTTTAACATAAGTGGAAAATGTCTTCGATAGCTCAGCACCAAAAAAAAAAAGTGCTCATTTAGAAATGAATTTGGTGTCTGAGTACAGCTGTGTAAAATAGCATAAACTCCTTGCAAATAGCTCTTAACTTGACAGAACAACCATTAGACTTGAGCCATGACAAGTCACTTGAATGCAGGGTCGTTTTGGAAATAAGGGCATAAGTGTGGTATAATGCAAAACATGCAGTAATGTTTTCTCAAGCTTTTATTTCCCTTTGGTGTAAGATTCTTTTGTGTTTTGTATTTAGGTCAAGTGCTACAAGTATTGGCCTGATGACACAGAAGTTTATGGTGACTTTAAAGTGACTTGTGTAGAGATGGAGCCACTTGCAGAGTATGTCGTCAGGACGTTCACTCTCGGAAGGGTAAGCACATTTCAAAAGGCATCAGTGAAATATCATTCCCTGGTAACAAGGCATGTGCAGGAGAGTATGTTTGTACGGGATCCTGTAGAAGACCAAAACCCTCTGTCCACTTAAGAGGTCCACAGCATAGGCAGCCTTAGCTCAGTGCGGGAGTAATGCATTGCATCAGGGCTGTCCAAACACGCACGTCACTGTGGGATTTAGAATTGCCAAAAAGTGTTGACCGCTACCCTCCCCTCTCTTGTATTCACCTTTCCTCTCTCGGCGAACTTCCAAGCTGGGCTGAAGTACTTGGTTATGAACTGTTGTGCCTCTCATTCGTCTCTGTCTGTTCTGTTTTGATAGAAGTGAATGTAGCTGAGTCGATCCCACTTGATCAAAGGATGAAATGAGTCAATATAAGATCTGTGATACAGCTGTGGTCTTCTGATAAATCATTGTACTTGCCTGCAAATGTTGCAGACCATTGCCTTAATTAGCAAAACTTGTGAAAATCAATGCAAATTGCATCTAAGTATTGGGGGGGGGGAATCTAATGATGCAAAACCAACATACTTTTATAGCAAATGTAAGAATGATGAATTTAAAAATGGAAAAAAAAATACAGTAACATCTTTAAGCCTTGTATGTAAAGCTTTATGTGAAAACCTTGTGTTAAAAGATAGCAGGAAAGGTAGTTTCTGCTCTTGATAAAGGATGGCTGGCAGTTTTGGAGCCACATTAATATTCTGTTGTAAAAGGTGTCTTCTTTTAAAGATGGATTGCTGTGTTTTTTGCTCTAAGTATTTGTTGAAAGCTGAAATGATGAAGACAGCATGTAGATTCTAACAGTGTTATTGATTCAGAAGATATCTCGTGTGTGAAATATTTGGAATTTTGTAACCTTTCTTTTTGCTTTTTACAGAGGGGTTACAATGAAATCCGTGAAGTTAAACAGTTTCATTTCACTGGCTGGCCGGATCATGGAGTTCCTTACAATGCCACAGGCCTGCTTTCATTTGTACGGAGAGTCAAATTATCTAACCCTCCTAGTGCAGGGCCTATTGTTGTACATTGCAGGTGTGTACAGAAGAGGTAGATTCATTTTCCACGACTTCGTATGTGAGCCTTTATACTAGTCTCTTGCGAAGCATTCATCATTTTTGAAGTGTTTTGTTTTTGTTGTTCTGTTTTTGAATTGCATAATTCACACTGCAAGCAGTAGGATTAGGCTATCTACAACAACGTTCAGAAATAACTCAATTCTAGTACAGTTTTCCTAAATGGAATAGTTGGAGATTTTCTTTCTCCTGCAAGAGCTGCATTAGCTAAATCATGGGCTTCAGGCTATCATTTTAGGTAGCCTACAAAAAATTTGTGACAGCACTCTAGAATGAAGTGTAATTACAGCTGCTTTGATAGTTTGCTGTTATGTATAAAGTCTGAGAAGATTATTAATTTAAATCTAAGTAAACAAGTAGATGAATGAAGATGGAATGAGGTTAATGGCAGCAAATACAGCATGTTGTTTCCATGTAAGCTTTGCATGGTTTGAATTTTGGGACACAATCCTTTGCAAATAGAATTTTCTATCAGAACCATCAAATGTTTAATTACATTCTGTAGATAAAGTTACTAATCTTGTTCAGATTTTAAGAATTCACTCTGAAAAAACTATCTATAGCTTTATATAAAAACAAAATAAATCAAGAGAAAATCTTTTGCATGATGACAAATGTGCTGCCTAAACTGATTTAGAGTTTGACTGTACACTTGAGTTTCTTACTGTAATATTTCACTTGAAAATTATCCTTAGTTTTATCAAATAAAGAGAAGGTCTGTTATGTTTTGAGCTATATGAGCTTAATCATCCTCCTGACTTCAGTTTAACTAACAATTTTTTTTACTGTAAGTATTGGCCTGGATGGTAAATGTTTTGCTATTACTTAATGGATCAAATCTTATGAAAAACGGTTGTTCATCTCAAAAGATCTAAAAGACATTATGAAGAAGAGGAGGGAAGATAAAGATTAGGTAATGGTTGTGATGAAAGAGAATTGAATGGCTTTATAGAAATGCTCTCAGTTTAAAGGCAAGTTTATAAAGTTTGTAGATGTTTTCATGGGAAAATTCTTAACGATATTTACTGATTATTTTTAGTGCTGGTGCTGGACGAACAGGCTGTTACATTGTGATTGATATCATGTTAGATATGGCAGAAAGAGAAGGTGTTGTGGATATCTACAACTGTGTCAAAGCCTTACGGTCCCGTCGCATCAACATGGTACAGACAGAGGTACGGCAGTTTCTCTTCAAAGGACCTGTTTCTTTTTCAAATGTGCTAGATCAGAATTTTGCTCTTACTTTGAAAACAGCAAGCTCCTGGCAGTGGACCTGGTGAGGGGTTATCTCTGTTAGGAGGCATTCCTGATTGCAAACAGCTCCCAGAACTAGGATCATGTAGCAAACCTGCCAGCTCTCTCTGTCTTCATACATGAGTACCCGCCTAACTTTGTAACAAAAGGAAAAGCAAGGGGGATTTTTAGGCAAGGCCCTACAATAGTCCTGTCTGGCACATCTATCCCCAGCCCCAATACCCGTAATTCCAGGAAGGTAATTCCAAAGTTGGAATTTCACCGTGTTGCTACCAGTTTTAAATGCGCTTTATCCTTTAAAGTTTGTGCTGTTTTAGCCTCATTGTTATCCATAGCATTTAGAGGAAGCTGGCACAGTTCATGCAGTTTGCTGTACAGACAAGACATATGTTATTCCTAACTCTTGAGGTAAGTAAATAGTATAGATGCTGTGTAAAAAATGACTGGAGACCTGATTGAAATAATCAGCTATCTAGGACTTGGAATATCTCAAGACAAGCCAGAAAAAAAATGGGAAGAAACACTGTTCCTATTAGAATGCACTTAAGTTTATTACTGGCCTAGAGCCAGCTATCAGAAGATTGGTGTACTAGCTTGCACGCACCTAAGGAGAATGCAGCATGCCAAATAATTGCTAATCACAGGTAGTTCTTGCAGCGTTTTGCACTTTCTGCTAGTATTACAAGACTGAAAGCTATTTTAAAGAAGAATATGAGTAAAGCCAGCAAGTCACTGGCATACATGCAGAAACCCACAAGCACCACAAGAAAACTGAAAACGCCCTGTTAAGTAAATTGCTATGCCTGGGCTCCTAAGTTTTACTGAGTTTAAATTGCCTCTGAAGAAAACAACGTGATTAGCTGCATCCCACGTATGATGAGAGTTTGTTGTGCTAAGGCAATATCTAATGGATTGATGGACGCTACCTTGAATGAAATTTATAGTGTTGCAGGTGATGTGTTTATCCTAAAGGAAGGAAAGATCCCTTGTTTCTAAATGGTTATATATATTTTTTTCTTTCCCTAATTTGGTAGGAGCAGTACATCTTTATTCATGATGCCATTCTAGAAGCTTGCCTGTGTGGAGAAACTGCCATTCCTGTTTGTGAATTCAAAGCTGCATATTTTGATATGATTAGAATAGACTCTCAGACAAACTCTTCACATCTCAAAGATGAGTTTCAGGTATTTGCAGTTCTTCCTAACTCTTCTTGTGACAACAACCTTTTTTTGCCTCTGGCTACATTTAATTTATTTTAAGGGAAAGGATTTTCATACCACATATATAATGTTTCGTCCCTTTTTTTTTTGTTCCACAAAATAAAGCACCCATGTTTACATACTTTGCAAAGTTGTTTTAAAACATGGAATACCCTTCTTTGAATAAAGTTGAAGTAATTATCTGGCTGGAATAAAGAGCACTGACTAGGAATCTGAGAGAGTTTTAGCTTGCATTTGCACAGCAAAGGCACAGTTCCTTGGGACTCCAAAACATCCTCTTTGCTTTATTCCTTTCGGGAGGGGTGATGGCACATGGAATCCATTCAGCGGCACAGGGAGTGCCTTTTGCACATGTGGTTTAAGTCCTCTTGAAAAGCCCGAGTCCAACTAGCAAACTGATCAAAGCTCTTATTTGCTAATGATTCTTCATGTTTTCCCACATTGCAACATTTAAAATTAATAACTCAGTGAATGCTGAGACTGTTGCCTCTGAGTTAGACGTGCTGGAGTATGACGTCAGCCTCCTGTGTTTCTTAGACGCTGAATTCGGTGACCCCCCGCCTGCAAGCTGAGGACTGCAGCATAGCCTGCTTGCCAAGGAATCACGACAAGAACCGCTTCATGGATATGCTGCCACCTGACAGATGTCTGCCTTTCTTAATTACTATTGATGGGGACAGCAGCAACTATATCAATGCTGCTCTTATGGACGTAAGACACTATCTCCTTTGTCTGCATAGTGTGCCATGAAAAGCTGTGTAATAGGAGAGAGAGCACTTGCAGGTTTAAGAAAGGGTAATTCTTTCTTACTGTAGTGCCCATTAAAACAGTCTTAATAAAGAAGAGCAGGAGGGGGAATGGGTAACCTCTCCCCCCCCGCAGCTTGTGTTGTTTCTTCAGAAGGTTTGATATCTTAGTCTTCTGCATCCTTGTGTGACCCACTGGAAATCTCTCCTTTTCAATAGCGTTGTAGACAGCCCTGGTCTCCAGCCCTCCAAATCTCAAATCTCAGCAAAATCTCAGAAATCTGCTGTTTGTCAGGAAATAGAGACTACCTACCTGAGCATTAGGTTACTATTGTTATTTTAGGAGAAAGGCTATGCGTGTTGAGGGAGGAAAGAGAGAGGAAGAGGAAAAAAATGTTTCTTTGGCAGATTTGGGGATAGGGGATTTTTTGGTGTTCATATTTTAAATTGCAGCTGTTAAAGATCCTGGGAGTTTGAGTGGTGGTGATACCATCAGGGGAAAAGGTGAATTAATGAAAAGAATGGAAGTAAACCTGTTTATAGGTGTCTGATCAATAATACAGTTCATCACACAGGTGCTGTTATGTGTCTCTGCCTGTGTCTACCATTAGCATTTTCAAAGTTAGACCCCTAAAGCCATGTTTACAGTAAACACCTAAGCAAGTGGCCTGATTTTCAGAGTATCTCACTTTCCTCAAAAAATGAATTACTGTCAGAAACTGAGGTGTCGAGAAGAGATGCTGGAATGAAATGGAAACTAGCAGCAGCAATCATCAGGACTAAATGGTATTAGTCCTGGAGGTTCTGTCTGAGCTAGGAAACATTTAAACTGCTAGCAAAATACAGTCCCTGATCTCACAATTAGCTATTGTGCCAGGAAAATAGAGGAGTAGCATGTGTGAGACCAATCTATTAGAGAGTCACTGGGGCTGAATGGATGAATTACAGAGCAGCAAGCAGAATTTTGGTAGCAGCTAAACTGTTTAAAATTGCAGTTAAAATTACATTAAACACCTGGATGAAATGGATGTGATATGGAGCAAGCACCTCAGCTGTGTGGAGGAGCGTACTTTGGTGAGAAAGGGAGACAATGCAGGCTGAAAGGCTGTGTGTCAGGAAGATGCTGAGTGTGTAACAGAGTGTGGCAGGCAGGGAGAGAAACAAAAAGCAATATATTAATGGATGAGCAATCAGATGCAAGTACGGAAAGACAGAAATGGTAGTAATAGAAAAAGGGACCAGCACTGCTTGTAGTTCTAAAAAGAAAAAGAAGCAGCAAAATTAAGCATATGCATTGCCATAAGGGAACATAGCAAGGCTGTAGATGCAGGGTAAAAATTGTGGGTAATAGAAGTTTTTTCTTACCCTTTTTGTTCTGTTTTTGTAATGCTCTTTTATTCAGAGAGTGGGACCCTAGAGCTGGGCGAGAAGAGGAGGATTTACAAAGCAAAAGAGAAATTGAAACCTTTCTTTTTCTGCAGTGTACTGTGTCCCTATCTTCTTCATAAAGATGTCTGCTTCCCAGTGTGACAGCAGATATCCTGTGTGTTCTTTTTGAAAATCCGACTCTCTGAACCTCAGTACATTCTCTTGTCTCAGGAAGGTCCAGAAGTGATGGGGAGGAGGGCTAGGAAAGCATCAGCTAGCACACGTTTTATTCCTTGAAAATATAAGGGAAGAATCTGGAGTGGCTGTTCCTCTTTGCTCCCTGAACAGATCTAGGAAGTAGGACACAAGCTGCATGCCCACACTACTATCCAGACCTGCTTCCTGCATTACAAAAAGGTAGCAAATGTAAGGGGAAAAAAGTTGCTGTCCTCCTTACTCTGTTGTCAAATAAGTGCTGATCCTAAAGGCATTAATTGGTTAATTTGTTATCTTCAAAATTTACAGCAAGTGGAGGGGTGAATAAAAGTTTTATCTTTTTTCTTTCTGGTCCTCAAACTATGCTCCTCAAGGATATGTCAATATTCTACACATGAAGATCCCTCATCTCAACCTCAAGCAAGCGGGCTTGCATGCCAGAATTAGTTTACCTACCCTTCCAGGTCCTTCTCCTAGGTTAATTTACCCTACTTAGATCAGTAAAAAATAACCAAGCTGCTTTAGATACAAGCATAGGTACTAAACACTTAGCAGGGGCATCTCTACATTGCATACTGCTGTCCCACAGCTTCATCTTCAAATTGGACGCTTACATTCCCATTCACCTCCAAAAATATTCACCATATTACTCTGTTTCTCAAATTAACCTTTCAGTTTCCTTTACAGTTCATATCTGTATTCCTTCTTTGAAGAACTCTTCTGTGTATAGTTGCAAATTGCCTGCAAAAAGCCTCTGTCTTCTCCTCTTCTGTTTGCTGCTAGTAATTCATGTGCTGCAAGGACTACCCCCTCTGCTATTAGTTAATCTGAGCCAACCTATATAGGGCTGGAAATCCCTATTTGCAGCTGTGCATACTGCAGCATAAAGAAAATAGAATTGGCTGTCACAAGAGAAAAATGGTACTTTTGCCTAAGCACGTCATCCAGCTATTTAACTTCTGCTTTCTGGTGGAAATTAGCCCCAGTACTCTTGATGCTCAGTTGTCCGATTCAGTAAAAGTTGTCATAAGCTAGGCATCTAGTCCCAGTACATTTGCAGCCAATGCACTGCTTCATTCTTCTTTGACTTTGTTACTCCTGTAGCCTTCTTTCAAAATAACAGTACTGCTTACAGATAGGGACCATAAAATGTGAAGAGTCTTCTAGCAGAGTAATTAAAAGTTTTTTTGTTTGATGGTAATGCTTTGGGGAGCTTTCTTGAAAGTCTGCTTGATATTATGTCAAAGATAAACCTTTACTGAACAGTAAGGACTGTTTAAACTTCCTAAGAAAAAAGTGGTGATCTTGTGGTTGTGGCACTCAATCTCAGGTAGAATTTGAGATTGAGCTTAATCCCCAGTTCAGTCATAGAGTTCATGTGCAACCTGGTGTGAATGAGCTAATCTTTTCAGACCTCTGTATCCCTCGCTATAACACGGGGAGCAAGCTTTCTGCTTGGTCTCCCTGACACAGTGACTAGAGCGGAATTACCCAAGCCTCAGCTCAGCAAAGCCTGAAGAGCCTCTTCAGTGCCATGTGCGTATCTGAATTTAAGCAGAACTTAGGCCTAAAACAAAGCAGAACACGGGCCCGAGCAGAGCAACCTCTTTGTTCTCGCTTGAGACGACAATGTATTTTTAACAGCAGCTTTGATGATATCTGGTGTATTTGATGTCACAGCTTTGTTCTATTTATATGTTATTTCTGTTGCAGAGTTTGTATGGAAGTTATGAAATACTTCCTCTACTAGTGCTAATAAAATCGTTTGCCTTTACAGAGCTACAGGCAGCCAGCAGCTTTTATTGTCACGCAGCATCCTTTACCAAACACTGTGAAAGATTTCTGGAGATTAGTGTATGACTATGGCTGTACTTCTCTTGTGATGTTAAATGAAGTCGACTTAGCACAGGTTAGTCTGGGGTTTAACTTTTCCATGTACTGTGGTATTCATTAATCACTCTGGACCCTCTACCCARTCGAAGCGTAGAGCAGCACAGTTACTTTACAGTTACTCTGTTGCTCTGCTTTACAGAGACTAATTAACATTAGGTGCTCAGTAAGGTGTGGTGTCTGCAGTGGAATAAGACAGTGCTGAAGTTGTAACTTAGCTTTTAATTATGCCCATTTTGCTCTGGCGCAGGGCTGCCCACAGTACTGGCCTGAGGAGGGAATGCTGAGGTACGGCCCCATTCAAGTGGAGTGCATGTCTTGTTCCATGGATTGCGATGTAGTAAACCGAATTTTCAGGATATGCAATCTAACAAGAGTAAGCATTATCATAACAATATTTAACTGTTTTTAATGCTTTCTAGGCTGTTATGGTTTTTACTTTTAAATGATAATGTTCTTCAGACATTAATCAGAAAAGAGTCAAGCATCGATATCTAATACTGACTTCTAGTACTTTTCTTCAGCTACATAGTAAGCAAAGAGATCGTTAAAGTGAATGACTGCTGTTCTGTAATGCTCTCTGATGGCTACAAGATGTATGAGAAGTATTCTAAGTTTGCTCTCTGTGCAGTGAAAGAAAAATCCATGTAATGAACATATAATGACTGGTATTTAATTCATAGCTTTCATAAGACATTCTGTGTGATGAATCAGGAAATGAAGGACTTATGGTGCTTTTATAACCAGTACCTTCTTCGTTTTAAGGTGCAAGAACCACAGCTTAGAAGACTGTGACACTTTACAAAGTAGAGTGTGAAAAAACTGAAAGTTCGTCTAGCTCTAAAGGCTTCTGCATCGCTTTGCCTCAGCCTACATTTACCATCTTTTCCTCAGCTTCAGTAACAATGCCAGTCTTGCATACTTTGTAGTTCTTTCACACATTGCACCCTGTGTCTTTTGCTGGCTTATATTGCTTCACACTGTCTCAGCACCTTCTCAAACCCTGTTTGGTAGACAGTGTCACCTTCTCCAGACCACCTCTGTAAATCACTTATTTATGTTGCCAACAGTTAAAGAGTTATAGTTGTGTGTGGCACAATCTGTACAGTTAACCAGCAATCTGGTTAAATTACCCTTGCTACTTATATCTTTCATTTAATACTGAACTTGCAGACCACCAGTTGTGACTTTTGGTATACTTTTAACTTTCATTAATGTTGAAAGGTAGCCCTGGGGAAAGCAGAGACTGCTGTGTTTATAAGCTTTTTTTTCTTTTGGTCATATTTTGATTTTTCGAAAACCAGAGGTCAGTTTGCATGCAGCCAGTCTTTTATCCAAACCTGTTGTTTATGTTCAAAGTTAAGAAAAATCTTTTCAGCTCTTCATACTCTATTTAGAAACTACAGGAGGTTAAGGTGTAGGTGCAGTGGTAAATATTATGCCATAACACTTTTTCTGTTATGTGTTGAGATTTCCTAATTTCTTTTTGATTCACTTCTTACGTTCACTTTTTCCAGAATTTAACAATGATGTTTTTAATAGATTATTGATGCTAAGGGTGAATACACAGAACCGAGGGAATTTGTCCATTTACAGGAAGTCAGAATGAGTTGCATTAGTGATTGATAAACTGTGATGTTGTTTCAATGTAGTTACTTTTCTTTTTAATCTTTAATTCTGCTCCTTGAGTCCGAGTCATATGAATTCACAGAGAGCCTGCCATACAATATATACATGTTGAAATCTGTCCGTAATGTAAACACTTAGGTTTCAAGTTGATCTTCTATTTTTTTTCCTAAACCTACCTGTAAAGATACTATATTGACCTAAAGCCCTTTGCTTTCCCTCAGCCACAAGAGGGCTATCTGATGGTCCAGCAATTCCAGTATTTGGGATGGGCTTCTCATAGAGATGTACCACCTTCCAAGAGATCCTTCTTGAAGCTAATTCTCCAAGTTGAAAAATGGCAAGAGGAATGTGAAGAGGGGGAGGGCCGGACCATCATCCATTGCCTGTGAGTAGTTCTGGCAAAGTCAGTTGCTGCTCCTCAAACTAATGCTTATACATTAGTTCTTATTTTAAGCTCCAGCAGTATTCTAATAGCTACATTCTTTTGCGTATGTCCTTGTTTCTTAAAAAAGTACCTTTGGTACTGTAGATCAGCCTTTGGCCAACTTTCAGGTTTGTCTATGTAAGGTCAAGGTACCATGGGAAGGAGTATTGTGGATATGATACTGCAGTGATAATGTGTATTGTTTCCTTCTATATATAATAGCATGTTTCTCAGGTACAAAATGTGTACAGATTGATTTCTTCTGTACAATTTGATTTTTTTGCAGGTCTTTAATGCTGAGTGCCAACTGATTATTTTTCATGTACTTCTTGCATATCTTCTATTGCATTTTTTCCTAAAAGGCTACCATATTTTGAGTTTTTTTAGACTGAAATCTATGGCTATGTGAAATCAGACAAATGTTCTGTAATGTAGTAAGTGATCCTAAAATATTGTTGGTAAATGACCAGTTGCTGCTAATTTAGTCTGATATTTAAAAAGATGGGGAGGAAGTACTCAGTTCATTAAACGCATTACCAGCAAAATTTCATCTAAAAAGCTGGCTTGGGGGTTGAAAAGACAGTATCTTTTCCTTCCTGAACAGAGAATGACCAGTCTCTTTCCTACCCTATTTAAATATAAAGTTTAAAACTTAGAAATTGAATTATGCATTTCTCCTTCCTTTAAAAAAGGTTTCTATTTAAATGCTCAGAATTACCTTGTGACTGCAATAATATTTGGGAACTCTTTCCTCCCACCCTTCCACAGTATCCATGGGACCATCCGGCTAATTTAAACTTAACAAGAAAAAGTGCCTATCCTAATTTCTTTGAAATGAAGATGAAAATAGTTTGGAAGTTTTCCCAGAGGTCAACAAGATATCAAGTCAGTGATGTCCAGCGTTAGTCTGGCTTCATAATCCTCCTACCTGAGGGTGATTTAAATGAGTCTTCTTCTAGAATTAAATGGAAAATGTTGTACTTGCTGTTGAACTTGGGTTTTAATTTTGAATGCGTACGTAAACTAGGTTATAGCATAGCTGGGTGGCATAGTGGACTCTTAAGAGCAGAATTCAAAATAAGTTGTTGAGCGCAAGGTCAGAAATAGCAAATGTCTCAGTCCAAACCCACTGGAGCTTCAAGGAGATAGCTGAAGACTGGTCTTCTGGAAGTCATGAGTCACTTGTGCTTACAAAATGAAAGAACTGATATATATATATCAGGTGCTCTTTTATACAGTCGTGATATTTAATTGGCTATTTTCCATATGCATAGAAACGGTGGTGGCCGGAGCGGGATGTTCTGTGCCATAGGCATTGTGGTTGAAATGGTAAAAAGACAGAACGTGGTTGATGTTTTCCATGCTGTGAAGACTTTGCGGAACAGCAAGCCCAACATGGTCGAAACTCCGGTAAGTGTGGCCTGCTGAGGTTAATGCAGAGAGCCGGGCAGCCAGAGGACTAACAAGCTCAGTGGCCAGCGGTGGCTCCTTTGGGAGTGCTCCTGCCTGTGCTTCAGGCACTTGTGGCACTCGTTCTTTGGGCTGTTGTGTGAGCTACACACCGGGTCCTGTGTTCACAAACTGCACAACCTATGTTGGACTTCAGTTGAAACAAGAAAGGGACCTGTTTCTTGGGGTTTTGGCCTCCTATTGTAGTATATACTGGTTATATAAGCTGGTTATAATTCTTACCGTGAGCATAATGTTGGCAAATGTTATATCCTGTTGTGGAAATTTATTATATGTACACACTAGTTAGTATCGTAAGAGGCTAGGCTAAACATTTCTTGTAGTGGTTCAGCACTTTTCACAGAAAACGTTCCAAGTTAACAGAACGCACTTTAGTCTCTCAAAATAATCTGGTGTATTTGAAGCGAAGTTGCAGCGTGTTCTGCTCACGCAAACCATCTTGAAATTTTACAAAGCCTTACCCTTCTTGATAGGAATAAATTGTAAAGTCCAGATCAGTAGCTGGAGATGCAAATATTTTACTTCTTAATAACAGCTGCTGTTTTGGAAGCTATTACTCAGATTCCTAGTAGTAGAAATAATACCTCAGAACTTTAAAATCAAAGACATTGTGTTTAGTATGTTGGAGATTAATATATAAGCAATATAAACCTGAATTAGCAAGGCAATGAGACTAAATGAAATATTTTTACATACACTACCAGAACTCGAAATCACCTTCTGATGAATCTTTATACCTACAGTATGAGTGTGTATCTATCCATGTGATCACTTCAGTCACCAAAACTGAATGTTGCGGAAATGTTGTGGAAAAATCATTAGTCTCCTGAGTGGATTTTTTTCCTTCTGATAGCTGAATGTGAAAGCAGGTTAGACGGTGTTTAGGTGTTTCTGCCATTTGACTCTCACATTGCCAGCAGCCAGTGTCACTTTTCAGCCAGATGGCTGCCTGCAGCATAAAATTCAGAGATGCCAACTGAAATTAAAAATGTTTTGCAGTTTATGCATAGTGAAAATTGTGAACTTGCATAGTGAGCAAAGTGGCTGTAGCTGCCTTTTCACATACTGCCCTTTTTCCAGGTGTGAGCATTTGCTAAGGATCAAGTAGATTCTGTGGCATGGTTTGCTTAATTATTGTTTATCATTTCCATCCACTGGCACCAGATAAATTAAAAAGATAGTTAAAATATTATCAGGTAGAGCATCCTGTAGCAGCAGTAGTATCAGTCTAGTTATTGCTGGTTTTGCTGCAAATACTTTACACTCTGCTGTGCTGTAGACGTCTGAGACACAGTATATTGAATTGCTGCCTGGATTTCAGTTCACTGCTGTGAGGAAAATGGGTCAGATCACATGGAAAATTACTTGTGTCGCTGTAAAGAGAGGAAAAGGTATATTGTGTATGTTTCTGATAAATGATCTGTAAACTCGTATTTAGTTTCAAAATGGTCCTGAATTCCATTGTAGTTTTAATCTGCAGTTACTGAATTTCCGTAGTTAGGTGTTTCTGTGTTCTGTGGGTTTTTATTCAGAACTCTTGAACAGCAGCAGCTGTTGAGTCGTTAGTTAGAAAACAAACCAGGAAAACCAATATAACATTGTCATGTGCCCTACATTCAGCGAGATGATCAGATAACAAAAATGAGCAGCGCAATAAAACCTTTAAGATATCCCCACCACTTCCTGCTGATGGATCACACTGGCTTACTTTGCAAACACAAATAAATCACAAGAGCAGGTTCATTTTGTTTAGTTGTAAGGGCAGTAGGGATTGAATTTATTTCCTTGGTTTTTCCTCTCCTTATTGCCGCCTTCTCTCTCCTTCTCCCTCCCTGTCCCCAGGTACTGTCTCTAAACAGCAGTCTTGTTAAGGAGAAGTATTAAGCAAGAGGAGGTTTGGAGCTTTACTGCTTTAGCTCCTCTTTTAAACGTGTGTTCTGATCTCTGACATTACATTACGACTACTGTAAAAGTGGGCTGCGGGCCCAGAGCAGCTCTCTATCATCGCTCACTATTCCCAAGCTGTTAGTATCAAGCAGCAGGCACTAGTGTTAGCTACTAAATATCAGCTAACTGAAACATAAATTAGGCTTGAGGTTCTTCACTGCAAGCATGCTCTGACCAATAACAAGAATTTCTTGTGTTTGATAACTAGCTCAGAGGCTGAAAAAATCAGGGAAGGAAATCATTGCATTTCATGGTCAGTTTTTCTTTATGCTTTATTGGTTAGGCTGAGTTTTTAAATCAGAACTAGTAATACGCTTGTGTAATAGAAAAAATAAAAAAAAACAAGTATGTCAGGCTTGAAGATGAAATAGCACAGTAGTTAACAAACAGTATTCTTGTTTGTAGATATCACTGCTCTTTAATGTTTTAGAATTGTGATTTAATTTTTTTCTGTTTTTGTTTTTTTTTCTTTTTCCCCTTAAAGGAGCAGTATCGTTTCTGCTACGATGTTGCACTGGAGTACCTGGAATCTTCTTAGTTAGAATGGATGTGATGACGTTCACCAAATATATGAATCTCAATAAGCTGTTTTGACAACAGTTCTTGATCCTGTGAAGAAAGATTTTAGGGGAAGAGGGGGGAGGGGGATTTTAAATTTTAAATGCAAAGTATTTTTCATATGAAGTTGTGTATCTTAATAAAAGAACTCAATCTGTTTCTATGCCTGTATACAGTATCAACATTTAGTGCCACATAAATACTGTTTAATGAAAAACAGAGTCAGAAGAGATTTGCGCAAATTAGGACTTTTCAGTGTTTGTATATGCAGCCGTCTCTCAATTACGATAGAGCGACCATCTGTTGCATGTATCAATATTTCCTATATGGTATTAATTTTCTTTCTTTTTCCTTTGATACATTGTTAAAGTAAAATAACAGTGCAGATTGATAGTAAGGTTCATTCTTTATACGTTTCAAGTGTTGCATATATATATATTATATATAGTAAAAAAACTGGCTTATTTTGTTTTAATGTGCAATGATGGCTGGATCACATAAAGATCTTTATAAAGAAACTTAAACATAAGCCAAAGACTCAAGTGTAAATATGTCTATATGGAGAAAGCACATGTATTTATTGTTTACTTGCATTCCTTTTTTGATGGCTGGAAAAAGAAGAATCATTTTTCTCGAAGAAAGCTTTTTTTGCTGAAATCAAGTGTAAACAATTTTTGTAGTTTATTTTTTGTATGTTTTAGTGTAAGTAGAAGACATACTTTTTATGCATAGACCAAGAAACATTGGTATAGTGGTTTTGTTGTGTACATGCTTGTGATTCAAATCCATGTAAATAACTCACTTATAGAAGGTCTTTAACTACAGGACCAAAATCAGAACATTTTGCTGAAAATGTATAGTTTTTCACAGCTGCATTAGTTAAATACTGATCAAAAGACTCTAAATGGAAGGACACACATCAAAATGGCCTTGCCTATGACTTGCACAATATTGGAAGTAAGTTTTAAGCACCATTATAATTTTAAGAGATCCAATTGTTTAAAAAAAAATTCAAGCACAGATCAACAGGACAACTGCCAGACAACAAGATAGCACTAGGTATGCCCTTCAGGGTAAAAAGTATTTGTTTAGCAAACTGTAAAATTAAGCAATGTTTATTTTGATGTTTACAAACATGTAAGCTCTGCTTCTGAGAAAGCAAAATTTGAATAAAATAATGCCAGATTCTGATTATGGTGATGGTGTACAAAATATTACTGTGCTTTTGCTTAGCTTGTATCCATTTGTTCACAAGTTTTCATATATTTTGCCAACTAAAATCATTCCAGTCTCTTGTTGGTCTTTTTTAGAAATGACAGTAAAATAATATGGTGCTTATAAATATTATGTAAAGTAAGAGTGAATTAAACTTTTATTTAAAGATTATTTTATATCATTTCCTATTTTGATAACTTCTTACTTATTGTCATTGATAAGGAGTCATTCTTGTCTTGGAAGAGCTACGTATTTGGATAAGGAAGATCTCAGAAGGAAATCATACTGTTTTTCACTTCAGTATTTCAAAGAGTATTTGGAAAGAATCCAATTCATCTGCATGAAAACAAAAACCAAACATAAAGTTTCTTTCTTTACTCCAACACATGGACCCATTCAATAATGTAAATGACTGAGAAATATTTATACAATTACTTCTTTTCAGATTTTTTCAATGCCCCCATCAATATTGTACACAGATCCACCTCTTCCAGATCTACCCCCCCCAAAAAAAAAAACAAAAAACCCAGCACAGATTCTTTTCTTATCCAAAGCAAGGTAAACAAGTCATATTTGAAAAAGTTTACTAGATCTGTCTTCTTAATACTCAAGGAAAGGGAATTATAAGTTGCCTGCAATAGAATTGCAACATCTCCCATCTTTCTTTATGAGGTCATGGAACTTCAAGTGGCATTCAGCTAACTTTGGCTGTTGAAATACTGTATATATCATCTAAAGCTAGCTGTCTTCTCTCCAAAATCAGTGGAGGCAAAGCAGCACCTCCATGGACTGATTCATCCCACCTGTTAGGCATCTGTCTGGATTTAGATGAATTGGGCTCTGAAAGAGCCTTCCTCCATTGACCGTAAAGGGTGTTGAAAAGATTACACTAGTCTAAAAGTTTTGTCTAATTTTTCAACAGTTACATGAGATGAATAGCTCTTAAGACTGTGGAATGCCAAAGCCAGAATTCTGTACTGACCAGAACAATTTTTTTAAATTATTTCTTTCCTGATCAGAAATGTGGCATTATCATTCGGCTGAATGAATAGTTATTTTCAAGGACAGCTCTTATGTTGGGAATGGTGGGGTCCATCCACACCAGAAGTTCACAGTGCTCGGTAAGGTCTTTGGGTCCGACTTCCCTTGTGCATTGAGCACAAATGGTACAAATGCCAGCACCGACCTTGGCATCACAGCATACCAGAACAGAAAGGATACTGTGCCTGCACAGGAACTCTGTCCAAAAGTTATTCAGGTATTTTGACAGTCACATAGTTTCTGTAATTCAAGCTGATCCTGGCAACTGAATGAGCTTTGCAGTAGCTAATGGTTGAAAAACTTGTGGGAAATTCCTCTTCGTAAGGCCTGGGAAAAATATGGGGAGGGAATGGACTGTGGTGCGTGAGAAGCACCTCAGAAATATCCACCTACAGTAATTGTATGTCTTGGTGTCCTTTAGACAGAACATAATATTAAAAGCAGCTACTTAGAACAAATTCAGAAAGAGGCAGGCTGCTTTCATTATGCCAGCTCTTTTCCCTCTTTTATCCTGTGCAGTGGCAGCAAATGTCAGCTTTGTTTTCTGGGAGCATCAGCTCTGTTCCCCAGGATAGATGCTGCTGCAGTATCCTTTTCTTGTGCCTGTGCAAGACACAAGAACAAGAGGTGGGGAGACTGTGCAAATCTGCCTGGTAGGTAGAAGAGGCATTTCCCACAAACAGTGTGTGCAGTGGAGGGAGAGAAGGGTTCCCTCCCTTGGGCCCTTGAAGAAGGAAATGTTTTACTCCTTGGGGCAGTGAAAAGCCACCAGCGCCAGTATCACAACCTGCCAGCAGCTGCTGCCCTAGAGCAATCCATGGATTTCAAGACTCCTCAAAATCTTTCTACCATCCTTGTTGAAATATTAGTACAGACATGGCCATGTGGCTACAAGCTGCAAGTTTCCTGCATTCTGCTTTCCTCAGCTGCGTGAAATGAAGACAGGACCAATGTAAGTGGTTCATACAGGATGAGCAAATGGGCATCAAGTCAGAATACAAAGAAGAGCCGGTAAGGACATCATCCATGGAGGAGTGTGTGAGGATTCAAATTTGAAACGAGTGAAGTTGAAACTGATTTAATGTCACATAATGAAAGAGGAACCAAGAGAGTGTGAAAGATTACCCAGAATGTGATTGTTCTGTGAGAGAAGTTATTCTTTGCTCTAAAACTGAGAAGTGATGATTCCAGTGTCCTAGTCTCTGTAGCCACTAGTGAAAGAAATTTTGAATGCTGCTTGATGGCTTTGGGCACTTTCCTATCAAACTGTAACCAAAGAGGTAACTGAAGGATGTGTTCAAACTATCTGGATACTCCTTAAATAGGCATATTTTAGGATCCAACACTGAAGGACCATATCAGGCCTGAAGCACCTAAGTCCTTGGAAGTGCCTAAAACTGAGTGATACCCCTGTCTTAAAGAGTGAAGGTTCCCTAAAACAAGAGCTACTAATTATCAGCACCCTGTATGAAGGAAGAGAGAGGCTTTCTTTTTTTCTTTAGCTCTGTGAATTTGCCTTCCCATGTTCATAGTGACGCAGCTCCAGCAGAAGAAGGTGTGAAGAGACCCAGTTTTTGAACTCTTCTCCAGGAGCTGAAGGATCACACCTTGGCTGGTTGATGAGGTCCTAGAATTTACATTTCCTACTTTCTGGGTAAATGCTGTCATCAAGAAATGATGGTATTGAAAGAGGCTTCACCTTCCTGGAAAGCTGTCACAGGCATAAGCTTGAAGCTTAGTATCCCTTAGTGTATGCAAGCAGTTAATGGGATTTATTGCATTTAGGAAGTCAGTCAGATAGATAAAAGAAATATGTAGCTTATGGTATGTCTTCACCTTGCCCAAGGTACTACATTAAGAAACACAATATTGCTTAGTGAAACATGAAAGTAAAAGCTACTGCAGGAGTTTATTTATGTGCTATTTCAAATAGGTTAACAATTTCCAAAATGTAAGTTCTAAAAAAGTGAAGTGAGGAAACAACAGTAGGCAAGTGCTGTGTCACTGAGCCTCCAAAGTGAATTGAAATGTTAAATGACAAGAAAGGGGCAGTCTGAGAGAAATTGTTGCAGAATCATTGCATGGCCAGGACACCTGGACTGATAAATGACTACATAAAGGGCCTTTTTTAAGCTTCATCCTGCTGCTGTGTCAGAAGAAACCCTGAGGTCTTGAAATAAATGTAAAAGCTGCTTTTACAGTGCCCTGCTCTGTTCTGAAAAGTAACTCATTTTCTGCTGTACTTTCCTGTGTCACGTAGAGGTCTGAATTGAGTTAAGTGATCCTAATCTCACAAAGGAACCTTTGTGGTGGTTTATTGCTAGTGCTCTTCCTTTGTTAAATAAGCAAAGGTCTTGTAGCCTTTGCAGATCTGGGATAGTCAACGATATCTGTGAATATTCAGTTATGTCTTTACCCTCTTGAGTTAAATAATCTGTTAATAACAGCTTCTGTACATTGAGGATGTGATTTTCAGAATATGCATAGATTTAGTCCCATAAACTTTCCCTTCAACTAAATGCAGCAAAACTTTGCCTTTGTTATTTTTTTAATTTAAATAATAAGGATCCTGTTTAAACAAAATCTGGGATAATGACAATATAGAAGAGGTGTTTCTAGATTATTTTAAACTGGCTGGATGTTTTTCTCTTTAAGTTTGACTGAAAGAACAATGTGCAATGGTGGTTGTTGACTGGCATAAATATTATTTTGCCCCGCTTTTCACAGAAACGCATTATTTCCCTGCTGTTGGGTTTGGATTCCTAATTTATGCAGAGGCTGACAGGTATGATGACAGGCACAACAGGATGCTTACCTAATAATAAAGTTTATTAACTATGTCTTGGCCAACAAAGAACATATGTTTTTTGTGCCTCATTGAGATACAAAAGCTTGATTTCAGTAGTCTTTTGTAACCCCTTCTAGCTTCCATCTGGGTCCAAAAATAGTCCTGACTTTACAAATTATATCAAGATAAATAAAATACCCATATGCTGAGAGATTTCTCACCTCCCCACTAAGTAAGCAGAAAAAATGAAGACCATATTAAAAAAAGCAGCAGTAAAACCCCTCTTTTGGATGAAGCAGCACTGAACCAAAACATGTATTTTTGCAAGCTTTGGACTATCAAGGAGCTTTTTGGTAGTAAGCACAAAATGGCATCTGGAAAAACACAGTACCTCCAGATTGTAAGAGTACGAGCATATTTTTCTGCCAGGTGCAAAACAGTGTGAACTCTTCCATTTTACATTGGAAAACTTTTGTCTTTCTTTTGTGTACCTAATCATTTGTAGAATAGTAACTAAAATGACATGGTATTTTGCTGAGTCCTAAAATTTTGAAGAAAGTTATTGTCTTTTTATACTACGATGGCAAACTTGAAACTAGAGATTACAGTATCTCTAGCATTTCTCTCTGGAGGTAACCAAAGTTATTTTTTGTTTTGTTTTTCCCCCCGAACTATGGAAAGGTTAAGCAAAGTTTTGAAAGACATTTGTGGTGTTAAAGGTTGTGTGTTAGGATTTAAGTCCCAATAGGTGAAATCCCAGTTCATTTGAGGTCAAGGACGTAAGTCTCACTAGTCAGATTTCGTTAATATGTATGATCCAATTGCTAAGTCCATGGGTGGGCACAAGAGCCGCTCCAGACTGTGGGTCCTGAGGGGTTATCTTTAGCATGGGATCTGGTGTTGTAGCCTTTTTCCCCAGTTTCAGGATAAAGTTATTATGAAACTTGTTTATGATACAGATTAGCAACACAAAATTACCTTGGTTTACTGAAAAAGTTGTTATGCTTAAAACTGCCTGCTGAAAGGGTGTGTGTGTGTGTGTGTTTTCACTGTGAGATAGGCAAAAATCATAGATTTAGGAAGCAGTGGTACTGCTACAACTTTTTCAGTTGCACAAAATCGTATTATTGAAGTGTCAGTTGATGCAGTTTAAACTGTTAAATAGGTTGCTATTGAGTTTCATCTTCTGAAATGATCAGGGTTTCCAGCTTACCTGGCCTTAAGAAATACGGCAGTGTTTGAACAGTCCTCACAGGTCAGACAACTTCAGGGATAAGAATGGAGTGTAAAAGGCATAGCATAGGTTCATTTAATATTTCTCTTCCAGCAAGATGAGCTGGTTCAGCTAGTGTGACAGTGAGCTGTAATTACAGCTGTGAGAAAATAACTGTGTGGTTTTGTCTGTGGCAAAGGCTTTTAAAATTTTCTTAAAAAAAAAAAGGTAGTGCTGGCTTTGTTTCTACTTTACTGTGCCTTCCTTTCAGGTACCTGTTTACTTCAAATAATAGCCTTGCTTAATACAGACCCTTTCTATAATGACAGTGCTTTAAGTAGTCAGACTCAGAGTCTGTAGCACCCTCTGTTTCAAATACAAGTAAACTGTTTGTGTGGATTAAAGGTAGCATGCAGAGATGATAGATGCTATAGTGCATTCAGGGAGGAACTGGAATGGGCAGAGGCCTAGGGAATAGATCTTGTGCTTTTGCACAGGGAGATTTATAAGCTTTGTGCAGGAGAAAGAGAATAAAATAGCCAGTGAATTGATAGGGACCAGTATGATTATAGGAACCATCACCTGTTCTCTGGTTACTTGGATAACAGCACGAGAAGGTACTGGTATTGAATGTAAGCATGGGCGGGATGGAGAGTATCCAAAATTTAGACCAAATGGGGTTTTCCCAAAAGCAATACATCTGTGAAGTATGTGGCAGATGTGAGTTGAAAGAAAGAAAGAAAGAAAAAAAGAAAAAGAAAAAGTCCTGAGTTCCTCAGTTGGTGAAAAAGTCCCAGATATTGGGTGTGTGTTGAGCCTATGGTCAGGCAAGGCTGAACAGATGGTTTAGGCCACTGAAGATGAAAGATACTGAGCAAAGGAT
The DNA here is from genome assembly GCF_003343035.1 of Apteryx rowi. Taxonomy (NCBI): domain Eukaryota; kingdom Metazoa; phylum Chordata; class Aves; order Apterygiformes; family Apterygidae; genus Apteryx; species Apteryx rowi. The sequence continues at coordinate 920,157 of NW_020449475.1, read as the reverse complement.
AATATCAAGGGAAGAAATGGGTGGTTTATGTGAGCAGCTCCTTCAATAAAGGAGAGATCAGAGTAGGTATCATGAAAGAAAAAAAGCTCCCCCCAAAACAGATTTATCAGATGCAAGAGACTTGAGGATCAGCTCACATACCTCAATTTATTACTGGAGATTTCCACATAATTTTTGGATTTGGCAGTTAATTGCCTTGATGCCCACAAGGTGCTTTTTTTGTGATACTGTGTTTGTCACCTCTGATCAAGAAGGTAGAACAACATTGTGGTGAGGCTGAACGTGATCATTCAGATATTCCTTATCTTAGTTTTGAGAACAAGCAACAGATGAAAAGTACAAGTAAATGTGGCAGTAAGTTATAACTCAAGCATGATTTCACAGGCATGATCCCGGTCCCTACCCCAGTGTTGATCCAGACTCAAATGTTGCTTCACAGGCCTGTTTCCAATGATTGTTTTTTAATGTAATTGTGGTTTGATTTTGTTCATCTTTTCTTAGAAAAAGAAAATTTATATAGAGAAAGGCAAAACTAGAGCCTGGGGGTGATGAGAGGGGCAGCATTTGGGGAGAGATTTCTGCAAGACAGCTGCTTGACTGCAGTCTCAGGGGAGCCACTGTAAAGGAAGATTTCAAAGATGAAGAATTTTGAGTGTCTTGAAAACACAAGCCAATTTGATAACATAAATAGCTTCAACATCCATTTAATATTTTGGGAAAATCATAAAGGGTCTGTGTTATTTGAGAGGCTTGGGGTGGGGGCACTCCTCACACACATGCCTACGCACATGCCTATGTTTTGCATACCTTCACTTTTAAGGCTTTAAGCAACACAGCTGTTTGGTCATGCAAAAACTCATTTTATCACGGTATCATGATGCGATGCTTTTGCTTCCAGTTTTCTGGTGAGATATCTATTCTGGAATTGCCAAAGGCTACACAAATATTTAAGGAGGGCAGATATTCTTCCATTTTCAAGATTGCATGCTTTTCAGTTTAGACTTTACAGTGATCTTTGTATGTCTTTGCTCTCCTACTYTTTCTGCAGATTCTGTGTCTTAGCCCAGGCCAAAGTGAAACAGGCAAGGATGGGACATAGTAGTACCTCCACAATGAATTTCAACATTTTAGCAGAAAAGATTTCACATTTCTAATATCTGGACACAACACATCCCATGCTCTGATCTGACATTAGCCAAGATGGCTTGGCATCTCTGAAAGCAGGCGCCTTGCTGTTTGTCATTTAAAGTCTGATAGTGGTGTTAATCAGGGTGACAATAAATTAATTACAAAGGGGAGCAACTGCAGCTGCTCTTCTGTCCCTTTGATTGCTCCTCTCAGTGGGGAGGAGGTGGAAAAGCCTGTTCCTTTCCAAATCTTAACAGGTCTGTGGGCTTACAGCACAGGAAAAGGTTTGGTTAGTGTTGTGTTTAGGTGTTTTTGATTAGAAGAAAAAGATTAACACAAAAACGTATGGGAGGGTTTTGTTAACTCAGTAGAAGATCCTAGGCAAAGGGAAGGGAAGTAGAAATATCTGGGGTTTAGGTAAACAGAACACAAGTAAAACTGGCATTTCTCTCATAGCGGTTGCTGTATATGCTGTGCTACAGTAAAGTTATTTTAAAATACAACTTAAACATTAATGAGTGAAGGGAGATGTGGCAAAAATCAATTTCCATGCACCTCGCTTCCAGTTATGTTACGCTAGCAGGTGTCTGTGTGGGAGTGGGAAGGTGTGCTCTTGTCTCTGCCATGACGTGGGGTTAAACACCTGGCCCGGAGGACAGGCTTCAGAAATGTGGTGTGCTGGGAAGGCCGTAACTGTCCAAACTGAGGGGAGGGCCAGCCTTGCTGCAGGCATCTCTTGAGATGATTGCTCTTTTCACTACTGTCCAAGCAAGGAGAGAACCATGGTGCAGACAGCATTGTCCCCTGGAGGAGGAAGACCACAGGGTGCAGCATACTGGTGGGGGCAGATCATAGGGCAGACCTGGATGAGCAAGGGGTTCTGGTTATCTGCTAGTTTTAAGAAGTTGACAGCATCCTCAACTGCATGTTATAAAAGGAACCAGCAAATTTTCTTCATTTTTTTTTTCAACCTTCGGGCTGTTTCTGCTGTAACTCTGCTTGCTTTGATTTTTTTTGTACTCTCTTCTATTAAGATTTTCAGTTTTTGGATTACGTTTCTTTTTTTAAAGATTTTTTTTCCTTTTAAAGTGCCCTCTTTTATACGATGTACTTAAATTTTCCTTGTCAAGCGTGTCTTCAGCTACAGTGTGTTGGTGGGTTTTATAGGTGAGCAGAGAGCAGAATACAGAAAAAGAAACAAGCAAAATACGTTATTTGTAAAAGTGGACTTTGGTGTAAGTGATGGCTTTCCAAATTTCAAATGTTATCCTCTAGCCATAGGAAGTCTGTTTGAATTAATATGTTGACATAATTCTACAAGAACACTTACAAATGCATTCCTCAAAGAGATATGAAGGGAGCTGCCGACTGTCATTGTTCAAGATGTGTCTAGCTATTCGTGCTGGCTGTTCATTAGATCTCACAGGGTGTTCAGCACCAGAACACCCATAGCAGGTGTGAGGAGCCAAGGGTGCTGTGCAGCCCCATGGGCTCTCAGCACCTGCCAGCTTGGGGCCTCTGAAACAGCATAGGGAGGAGCAGTAGGAAGTGTCCAACTGCTGCACTGTGTACTTCACCCATGAGAACATTTGCTACAAACACATTGAAGGAGATGCCCAAGGGTCACAAATGCTCTTGGATGTCAAATAAATGTGGATGCAACGAACTGAAAATGATAGGAAATGCTGGCAGAAAAACTTAAACTCTGAAGTGAGAGCCCCAGGATGTTTCCTTACAGACTGTTTGAAATCTCAGATAATTTAAATTAAGTCTGTAGAGAAGGATGAGGGGAAAGGGCCTTGGTTGGATCTCAGAATATGTTCCATATTGCAAGATTATCTATGAAAAGAAATGGATGCAGTATAAGCTACTCAGTAACTTACTGATACATGTGAACTGTAATGAGATTTATTAAACATTGGAAGGGCAGACAAGAGAGATGGTGAGATGGTGAAGCTTCTGGATTAAGTATCTTAATAGGAAAGGGTTAAAACACACACCAGAGAAGTTAGAGCAAATGCTACCCATGGATTCTTCAAGAAAAAGATGTTTTTTGCAGTCTTTTTATAGGTTGTTCTTGAGAAAGAGACCCTGTGCTTCTTCCTCCTCCACAGTTGAGAAGACAGGCTCATTGGCCAATTTGATTATAAAATACGTTTGTGTTCCAGCACTTCTTCTCTTCCCAAATTAGTCTCTGAAAGCTAAACCTCTCCTGGTGGGAAGTGTCCTGCATGCTGTTAGTGAACTTCTTATTTCTAGTAGTTTACCATAAAAATGGCATAGAGTGTAGCATTGCAAAAGGGTGTCTTTTGCCAACTATTAGCCATTAAAAGTACTGTGCTTCTCTGTTGTGTGAGGCAGAAGATGGCACGTATGCTGCCAATGAGGACCTTAGAGTGATCTTTGGTGACAACCCCACTTGTAGACAATACTCTGCTCTTGAGCAGGGAGAAGTGGGGTGGGAAGAGAAGAGCAGCATGTGGGTGCTTCTCTTTGATTGCCTCAAGGCAAAGATACTTTGCTTATGATAGTCCCAGATTTTTGCATGACCAAATTTACCTGATTTTGCATTCTTCCCAAAAGTAAAATCTAATTGCATTGGGACCCTTACCTGAAACCAGATAACTTTATAACTGGAAAGGAAAAATAAGCGTATGACACAAACAACAAAATAGAGCATTAGTTGTATCTGTGCTTGTGCCAAAACGCAGACATGTCTCGCCACTCCCCCCTCCGAATCAGGCCTAATGAGAACAGACTGAGAACTCCCTTGGCTCCCTGCTCTCTGCACTGGCTGAAATTCTTGTGGGTGCCAGGCGGTGAGTTTGCTGCCTGTTCCCATAAAATGAGCCTTTAGCTGTTCTTTATTTCAGAACTTAGTTTTCCACAACTTAGACTTTTTCAAATCCCTTCATTTATGTTCAGCTCCCTGGTGTATTTCCAAAAAAAACCCAAGAACAAGCTTCACCAATTACTAAAATCTTTATACTACTTCTTCCTAAGAAACAGCATGGGACGTCTGGAATGTGGCCATAGGATGCAGATCACTTAAGCAGCAAATGCAACTAAAGCTTTTATATGGCAAAGTAATAATAACCAAAATGCCTTGCATTAATGCCTTGGAGTAATATCAATGCCTTGAAAAAGGTAGGAAACTAGAATCAGTTTAAAACTGATGTGTTGGCAAGTGTTAACTGCTCTTTATATGGAGCCTTGATTCTTTGATGAATACCCAATTTTGCTGTGGAAATGGTATGCTTTTAGACTGAGCTTCGCACACAGAGTGGAAGTAATCACAATTAATATTGTTCTCGAACTTTCAAAGCTCTTTTCATATTCAGGCCAATAAAATAGTGTGCTTGCTGGATGGTATCTTTCTGTGTACCTTTTTTAGAAAGATTCCCATTAATGGTTAAAAAACGTGCTTGTTTTTGTAGGTATTTTTAAATGACAGATGATATTCCTGTTGAATACAAATGGGCAAACATCTTCAGTGCCCCCACTTCACAGTTAATTTGAAAGCCAGACAACAACTTTGTCATTTAAGATAAATATTGAGCATGACAAAAAAAATCAAGGTAACTATTATTAAAATAAAAGCTTTGTTGATTTCTTGGCTATTTAGACTAAACTCTGGGTTCTAATGCTCACATAAAAATCAGTTATTAGTGTTCTTTCTTTCTATAAAGTAGACATTAGAGAGGTAGGGAGTGTGAGATGCCAGTTTTCATTCTAGTTCTGTTAAAGCTCTTTGCTGTCAGGGAAAGTCAAACTGTTTTGCTTCCCTTCTGTAGAAAATTGTCAGTTGATAGGTGAAACTTCAGGAATAATTAGTGAAAGTAGATGTGTAAATTCCATTGGGGAAATCAATTGTTCACAAATATATTTAAATGAATTCAGTGTTCTTTTCTTTGAACAGTGACAGAGTGTAAAAATTTATTTTGGATTCCTTTAACAGCACCTAGAAACCTACATTGCCTCTTTAAAAATAAATTACAGCACACCCCACCCAAGAAACCACAAAGGGAGAGAGTGATATTTAAAATTAATTCAAAAAAATTCTCCAACATGTCTCCAGCTGTCAAAAATGCATTGAAGATATGCCAAACGTATTTCAAAACACTTTTTTGTAATTTGAAGGTATCTCCAGTAATTTTTCCTGCCAAAGTAAATCTTTAATGGACCTGTACTTCTCTCTAAAACTGTAATGTCTTCTTTTTTTTTTAAACCTGCACTCTCCTTCTCTCCTGAAGAAAACAATCTACAGAAAGCAGGTGCTTAATGAAATCTGCAGAGGTGGTTGGGGTTGTTGTTATTGTTGCTGTTTTGTTTTGTTTTTTTAAGAGAGAAGAAAACTAGTTCTGTGGTGGCAGCACTCAGGTTAGGGAGATCTGGGCTATGGAGAGGGCTTTGGCGATCTGAACACAATTCATGGCTCTGCCATAGATTTTCCGTGAAACCTTGGATAAGTCATAATTTCTCTGCTTTGGGTCTCCCCTGCAAAGCAATGTCTCAGAGTGAGTACAGAAGATAGAGGCTAGAAATGTGTGATATTTGCTTAGCTATTGAAATGCTGGTAATAATAATAAAAAAAAAAGTGGTAACGCTAATTAAGGGTCACAGGTACGGCCCATTTTGTATAAACATTAACTGTTTTGACAGGTTCCTCTTTGTACTGGAAAGGCCCAGAATTCCTGGTGTATTAACATTTGCATTCTACTTTATCTTCAAAATGTTTTCTAAATGCTTATGAATCAATCCTCTTAAAGGCAGGTAGCATTAATTAATGCCTGTCGATAGATGGAGGAATTTTTAGCTTGAGATTTTGAGTCAATACAAGTGCAGGGCTTAGAAATCTCAGATCACACCAGTCTCTCTGTGGTTGACTAATATGTTAATAGAGCTGCCCGCCTCTGCAGCACTTGAACCTTTCAGGGTTTTCAGTGTCAAATTCCTACACAGTGCTAAAACTCTAAATATATTTATTGAGATCATGATGCTAATCACGCTTACCAAGAGGAGGAGAGAGGGTCCTGGAGATATGTTTCCGATAGTTTACTGATGTATTCAAAGCAATTAGTCCTTCTTTAAGAAACTTTGAGAAACGCATGTCTTTACAGGACTGTAACTTAAAACAGCACTATCAGCAAGGTGTTTCTATGGGAAGTCATGACCAACAGAAAGCCGTAACTCTTCCTTATTAAGAATGTATTTCAACCCCTATTAAAATCAATGGAAAGACCTTTCTGACTCCAGTAGGGGCAGAATCAGTCAATTAAATGTAGGAAATACCCACAGGTTATTATTATTCAGTCCATAAAAATAGTCAGCCAAAAACTTACTATTTTTTCAGAAGGTGATGTTCGTGCATATGCTTCAGTTCTTTTAAAAGCACTGGAGGATCCTGGTTCTTCAATAGACTGTTCACCAGAGTCAAACAACCCTCTAGGCTCAGGAGCTTTTACTAACAGGCTTTTGTTTGCACCTGCTAAGCCATTTAAATTTCGTATTAAGAGCACGTCTAGGATCTCTCTGCTGAGCCATAAGGAAACGTCAAAGAACCCAAAATGTAGTTCTTGAAAACAAAGGAAAGTTCACAATACAATCACATGGCATTAAAATGTTCCAAGTTTTTAAAACCAGAAGAAGCCATCACAATTCATTGGGGTGAATGCCTGCATAGCAAAGGTGTTAGGATTTTCATCCAGTCATTTTTGTATCAAGTCCAAAAACATGGAGCTGAGCAAGATAATATCTTTAGAAGGACTTATTTTATCTTTGTCCAAGGGCTTTGACTAACAGTGAAGTAGTATAAAGCCCAGTGGTTAATCATCCTTGTTCTTAAACATGGTTCCGTATTTCAAGTTTTAGCTTCTGCAGGATCTTGCTATGCCTTTGTATGCAGGATTAAAAAGCCCTCTACTAAAAGCAACTCATCCAAGGGGGAATATGAGCAGGGCTGCATGTGGAAGTTGGAATGTTAAAAAAGCCCTCCTTTTTGATCACTGAAATATGAGGTGAGCATATTTCACAAAGGCGGAAATTAGAAGCAATTGTTGCAGATGCCAGAGGATAAATTACATAAATGTTAGGCTATCAGAGCTTAGGCTTCTTTGGAAGGAATGATTTCAGTGTTTTGGAGGTGATAGTCTGGCCTTACTGAGGAAGTGAGCCCATCTATCTATATGTAGAGAAACAGTAGGGAAAGCTTGTGTACAGAGATCCATTATCATGTTGTAGCTCTGCATTGGCAATTAGATCTTTAGCCAGTTCAGACTCTGTCTCTCTGGGACTTCCAACAGAGCCAGGCATGCCATTGTATGGACTGGACTTTTTGTGTATGATGGGGGCAGGTGATGAACAAGCAGTCTACTGAGATCATCAGTTTATGTAACATGAGTCATTGCAAAGACACTGCTGTCAGCTGAGTGTCCATTACTTCTCAGATGGGCTATATAAAACCTGCGCAGTCCTGCCAGAGCTGGTGCTGCCTGAGAGAGGAACATCCCAGACACTGAAATCTCTGCTTCATGCTGGCTTCCTCTCTGGAGTGGCCTCATTGTAATACTGTTCAGCCCTACTTAGCTGTCGAGCCAGTTGACAATGATGGTGACACTACAGCTGATCTCCACCTATAGGAATGGATGACCTCTCTTCTTTTCTTTATCTGAACTGTTCTTGATGGTGTTTTACAGTGCTATATTTAGTCTCAACCTAAATGCCCCAAGTGTCCACTTGTTCCCTTGGGAGATTATTTCACAGCTCAATGCACTTGTGTCAAGGAGAATTCCCTACAGTTTAGTCTGACTTTATCTTTAATGACAGGTGGAGTTTCTGCCTTACACTGGGAAAAAAAATACACACACACATACTGAACTTCCTGCAATACCTTCAATTTGATTCAAGTGGTAGCATAACCGTTCAATATAAACCTCAGTCATATCTGCTTCCCAAGTCTTAGTTGTTGCCAGTTACCCTGAAGCATCCACATCTTTGGAATTATTGTTCTGCCAGCTCAAATATCAAACACATTTCCCTTGTTATAAACACAAGAGAAACACAACTCAATAAATTGGGCATATCTCCCTGCTGACTTGCATTCCCAGGAGAACCTTGATGCCTGGTTTCGTATTTACTGGACCATTTTAAAGATTCCCTTCAGCAAGCTCAACTAATGCTGTGGTTATAACTGAGAATGGGCTGGGCTTAAAAACAAAAGAGTCACAAACATTCACAAATTTGGTATTGATTTTATTTGAAAACTTCAAACACTATTTTGGCTTCATGAAAATGGGTGAGTAAAACAAAAGACTGCTCATCAGCATTCTGGAAAACTATTCTTGGGAACAGTTTTGCAAATTCTGTGGTTTGTCCATTCTTCTGAGTTAGCTAACCACTGCTTTTCAGGCTTATTCCCCTACAGCTAGTTCGTGGCCACTCCCTAGGGTGTGACTCGGGAAGGTGCGCATGTGGTGAAGAGGGTGTGCTGCCCCGCAGCCCCAGTTCCTGTCCATGCACATGTTTCTTCGAGGCCAAAGTGGCTGCCTGCGGCTATATGGGGACTCCCGGCCACTTTGCACTTGCAGGTTTCGGTGCTGGGGTCGACCGGCACCCTGGTGTTGGCTGGAGGGGGTGGAGTGACCAGAAGAAATGCTGCTTCCCAAAACCTGCAGGACCCAGGGGATGGGGAGGTGCCTATGAACTCTTCGATTATGCAGAAGGCAGTAAGTTGGAAAAGGAGGTGTGGTAAGGAGAGGTTTGTGGCCTCTCTTCTTTCAGTATGGGAAGAACGGGCTCAGATTTTGCCTCCTCTCAGTCCAGTCTACATGTATTTTACCCAGTTTGTCTTTATCTTCAGTATTGAAACTTCAATTAAGCGAAAGGAATTTTTCCAAGTCAAGATCCTCCTGTGAATTTAATCTCTGATAACTCAAAAAAGTGATCTCTTTTTACCAGCAGTTCATGATGACAATGTGCCAATCTTCCACTTCAGGATGAATGATGGTTTGGAAATGGCAAATGATTTTTCTCTCTGCACTTTGCATTGCACAGCAAACTGGAAAAAGCTCCTGCAGAGCATTGGGGAGAACAGATGAGTGTTTCTCATTTACTGCTCTAGGTGCTAACAGAGATTAGGGATCATCTGATAACACATGGACAGTGGGTGGCATTACTGATTTGGATTGCAATTTTGGAAGAGTATATGTATATATATATGTGTTCTCTCATAGCAACTAAGTTGGTTTTGTTAGGTTATGTGGTGAAAAGCTGGTCTCCACACACGTGGAGGAGCCCCGAGGAGCAATGGCAGGTGGAGGGACCCCAGTCACACCCAGGGYTGTTTCAGGGGAGGGCTCAGCCCAAAAAGGCTCCTTTCCACACCCGCGGGGGCACATAGAGCCCAGCCCCAACAGAGGGGGCCTGAATGCCCCGTTGAAAGGAGGGCCCCTGCCGGCCTCCTGGGGCACCCGGCCCCAGGCTGGGGGCAGCCACTGCCATGGGAGAGGCTCTGCAGCACTGTCCAGATGGGGCCACCCCTGCGGGGATGGGGCTTGGCACAGGGTGTGGGGGAGCAATTCGGGGTGCCAGGCTTATTATGGGATGTTTAGGGGGGAATCAAAGGGGGAAAGGGGTCAAGGTGAGTTGGGAGGAACAAGGTGAGTGGGAAAGCAGAGGGACGAGGGGAGAAAAGGGGCTGATGGTGTATCGTCGGGGCTGGTGAGTTCCCGCCTCTGGCTGTGCCTGCCACTGATCCCTGCTGCCCTGGCTCCTCATTGCAGCCATGTCTGGCTGTTTTCCTGGGTGAAGGGCTCTGTGTGTGTTTGTGTGTGTGTGTGCATGTGTGTCCGTGAGTCCAGGGTCTGCACCAGTAGCTGGTGGGGACTGTGGTCTCAGGGTCACACGCTCAGGTGTCGGCAGCTGGGGAGACTGGGGAGACTGGGTCACTTGCTGCATGGACTGAGTGTCTAAGGCCAGCTACTGCAAGGATTCACACTATAAGTTCATATATATATATATATATAAAAATAAATAAATATATTTTTTTCTACTAATGAACCTTCCTCCTGACCAGTCAGAGAGGGAAACAGGACGAGGCCGTTGGTGCTGTTTGTGTGAATGCTGAGTGTTTTGGTCTGTGTGACTGGCTGTGCCTACATGTGTATATTGTGTATGCGTGTTTTGCGTGTGTGCCTCCTGGGAATACAGGCTCAGGCTCACTGCTGGATGGACCTGGGGGTATGGAGCTGTGGCAGCCTCACCTCCATTGCGTTACCAGATTTGGCAACTCCAACAGGTTTTGTTTTGATTTTTCTTGTACAAAATGACATACCCCTTTGTACACTTGCTTTGCCGGGGTCAAATGATTTTGAAACTAGTTGTTAATTTTTACCTCTATTTGCAGTCCATGATAAATGGGTTTTGTGGTGTTGTTCCTGGCAGTCTTATCAAGTCGAAGCGCCAAATACAAGTGAATTCAGGACCATTAAAAAGTGGCCTTAAGACGTCTTTTTCCATAGATAAAAAACACGTGGACAGGTAAAGCCCACCTTCTGGTAATGACAAAATACCTGACCAGCTCAGCAGGAGCAGGTATGTCAAGAAATTGGCTTTGATTCACCAGAGTTGCTCGCTTAATTTTTAATCATGTAAAGCTGTCCCACCTAAATAGCTGAAACCAGTCATGCACTTCAGTGCTCTGTACCCTATAAGAATAAGCTTTTTACAGAGTGGGTCTTCCGATTACCACATTACCACTGAATGTGAGTAACTTCCTCTCCTCTCTCCCACATAAATTATATTTGCTTAATTTTAGGTGTGTGTTGTTGGGAGGGAGGAAGGAGGGGTCTTTTGTGTTAAAACAGTCAGTGAGAAGTTGACTGTGCATATTCTCTAGCTTGGCTTTTACTAATACCTGTCGCTCCTAGACCCAAAGTCCTGTCACTCATCTTGCCTGCAGCACCTGCAAAGTTAACAACTGGCAGTAGCGAGCTCTGCACCTGCAGTCTCCCTGCTCATAACCGYCCTTTTGCATTCTCTGGAGCAACACTTGCTAAGACCAAGTAACAAACTCTTCCCACCTCCCACCTTGCACCTTAGAAACCTGGGTACCTGCTGTAAGCATTTTATCTTTTAATATATGAGCAAGCTTATATTCTCTCCTGTAAATTATTACATATAGATGTAATGCAGCTAAAGAGCTGTTAGAATGTAAATAACTGGTTTTCACGCTCACTGTTTTGTCATCATGCTTCCTGCTTTCTCTAACACCTTTGGGAGACAGGAGAGCAGTAGTAGGGAACATGAAATCACAGTCACTTCAGTTTTTCTGGTGACCTGATTCTGCTGCTTGTTTGCTTAACGGTCTTGCTCTTCTGAGAAGTCCTGCTGAAATAACAACACTTGATACGGCTGATAATAGTGGAGCTGGGAACAAATCTGGGGGTTTGCCCTCAATGCAGTCTGATTTTCACGAGGTACTGAGCAATAACCTCCTAGAATTCATTCCTTATTGCAGCATCTCAAATTTGAACCCCCACTTCCTCCCAAGTCATTGGTCACATTAGAAAACCTTGGCCATTTTGCAAAACTGCATTCTGTTTTAATGCCCGTTTACAGGACAAAGTAATTCGTATTCTATTTTTATATCTTAAATCCAGCTACAATATTTAAGGCAACAAAAAGCATCAGAACAAAATGGTTTAATTTTGTCTCTTCAAAGGGTGTTTGTGGTTTTGAAGAGAACAAATAGTAAACTATTTTGCTCTGTTCCCCCCCCCCCCCCAGAAAAAACCCCAAACGTGCTGGTTTTTCCTGCTTTAGGCAGGGTTGATATAGTCAATATTTTCTTTTCATGAGGTCAGTATTTCCAGGCAGCGAATCAATAACCATCATCAATGAGATGGAGTTTTGTAGCAAATCCTCCTGCCCTCTCTGAAGTTCAGTATCCATAGCAACCCCCGGCACTTCTTCGAGCCCAGCGTGGCACCTACACAGGCACAGGTAGCGAACGCCTAACGGTGGCAGCTGGTGCCGGCTGTGGTAGTTTCACTCGCTCCATGTCTTTCCTCCCACCTAACCCTCCGACTCTCAGGCTGAGGAAGCGGCCACCAAAGTGAAAAACCAGAAGTACCTCCCTTCTCCTCTTTACCCCTCCCCTTGGTGACGGAGCCTGATGGCTGTCCCAGGTGCAGCATGTATGAAGCTGCAAGTGTTGCTGCCTTGAAAGGTTTTTCCTGGTCTTTAAGTGCTAAACCCACATGCTGCCTTGCTGCGGATCATGGCATCTACCCTGGAGAAGTTCATTCATTCTTTGGACCCCAGAGCTCTTCCCAGGGTCCTCCAAATCCAGTCAGGCATCTATTTCCAAGGTGAGCTTTGGTTGCTTTTTGGTAAGGCTTTTAGAGTCTGTCTTTGACATTAGGGCCCTCTTGAGAGAGGTATGAGGGGAATGCAGAGGGAGGATGCTGCTGATATGGTGTTCCTGCAGTTTCCCACCAGCTGTAAGTTCCCCTTTGAAGAAAATAGTGCAATGATCAGTGGCTTTGGAGGTGTCTTTTTTATGGAGTGCACCTTGTCTTCTCATAGGCAGAAAGGAGGGCAGGCTCGCCTATAACTGTAGACACTCCTCATCATATCCTGGAAAAAGTCCTGGAATGAGTCATGAACTGGCTTTGCACTTGCACGGAGCTGTCAGCCTAGCAATCTCGCATCACCTCACAGAGGTTAATTGATTAAACCTAGCATTGGTCTTCTGGGGTTGGCAAGGAGCAGTGCTCTCTGTGTTAGAAATAGAGAAACTGAGAGACTGGAACGTGACTGTGAAGGACAATAAGGAAAAGCATTTACCTGAAGTTCTGCCCTGGATTTAAAGATGCTTCTCATGTGCAACAATATGAAGGGATGGGTATAAGCCAGTCACTAGCATCACAGGGGCAATATTTTGCTGGGTTTGCCTTATCTATCTGCATGAGATTGTTTTATTCCATTTTTATTGTTGAGCTCTGCTTGAACACAAAGCACAGTGAAAGGATAGAAAAGAGGCTTGCACTGGAGGGAAAAGTTCTGAACTTGTCCAGGGCATGGACTCTGTTAAATGACAGTAAAAATGCCATGTGGTGTTCAGTCAAACCCATGTATCAGTCTAGGAGAAGAAGGTAATCTCTCTTCCACTGCAGCTTAGTGGCTTGTGGAAGGACTAGGCAAGACCCCCATGCAAATAATGTCCCTAGTGGGAATATGCAATGAAAAGCATGGTGTTTTAAATTCCTGCCAGCTGGAGGTGAGAGAGGGAAACCTTGGAGTCATACTAGATAAAACAGAGGGGGCTTTATGAAATGAGTTGAAGCCATATCTGCTTCAGGATCCACAATATCTGCCTTTAAGTTAATCTAAAATCCTCACACTTCTCCATAGTAGAAGAAGAGAGGATGTGGCTACCATTAATTGTGGCCGTGGAAAATCTGAGCTGCAATCTCTGAGCTTACCTGTGGTTGGAGTGGGTGGATTCCTTCCCTTCAGCACCCACAACAACAGTCCTCTTGTGGAGGGAAAGAAAAAAGGAGATGACATACAAAACTTAAGCTGCTATCATAGTGTACTGTTCATGTTCTCCTGATTGCCTGTCCTGGCTGCTTTAGAAACTGCCTAGGACACATGAATCTTACTGATGCGCAAAATGGCATTCTGGGAAACAAACTTGGCCAAAATTACCATTCTGAAAATATGATTTTCTGCCCTTTTCTCATTTTGAAATGTGACCTGTTCACATTTTCCATTTTAAAATGGGCTAAGAACTTGATTTCAGCATGAAAGGAATTAAAATCTTGATAGGAAGGTTACTACATAAGTGAAGAAGAATGGAATTTATTTCAACTAAAAACCAGAAGAAAATTTTCTTAAGTTGGAGTAACCACCATAGTTGCCTCTTTCCATACACCTATACAGCAGAGGGAATATAAATTATGTATGCATATACATATATATATATATATATGCATATGAAAACAAAATACCATGATAAATTCACAGGAGCCCAGCTGTCGACAGGCTGCATATCCAAAGCCACTTCAGTTTGTATCCTGTTGCTAATGGGTGGTAAAGCTCAGTCCACTTTGTCTTCAGAGTTGGGGTATCTCAGTGTGTGCTTCAATTTACTATGTGCCACACTTGAGAACAAGTACACAACTGAGGCTCCAGTGTAGGATATGGGCCATTCTGTGACAGCCTCCTCGTGCCCCTCTGTGAGGAAAAGGCTATTGCTGATAACTGCCTGTAGTAAAAGATCCTGTGTAGCCTTGGGAAGGGGTGGCAGTGTGCTGTACACACCCAGAAATGTTTGCACTAAAAGCTAGACCCATTGCGCTGCTCTGTTGCTTCTTAAATCTTTGGCAGCGCAACCTCTTCTGCCCTCTGCTCCAGGGGCTTCTGCTCTGTTGTACTTGTACGCTTCTCCAACAGCAGGCTACATGCAATGCTAACATACCTCTGGATATTTCTTGCTTATGCAGTGGGCAAGTCACTGATAGAGAAGTGCTACTTGGCTCCCTCCTCTAACAAAATGGCATATCCCCAAGCACCTAGAAACATGCATGTTTGCTAATAGGCTTGTATTGTTCCTCTCTCTTCTTCTTTGCTGTAGTGGAAGTTTGAGTTGCTCTCTACCCGAAAGGTTTGCAGGATCTAGGGCTACAAAGATCTTCTTGGGCCTTTCTCTCCCTCCCTCCTGAGCCTTCTGGCTGAGTCGGATCCTTCCTGAATGCTTTGCTTCCTTCCGTGCCTTGCAGCAGGAGTGAACACAGTGTTCTGTGATTGCATTATGATTTATGTTGCCTTTTCCAAAGCGAGAGTAGTGCTTCAGAGAGAGTCAGAAGTAATTCCTGTTATAGTGCAAAACAGGAGAGTGCACCACTTTGTACAGTTTGAATTTCCATTAGGACAACCATTGGGTCCTTCCTTGGATAGAGTTTTTTTCCCCTTAACAACCTTTTTGATTTCTCTTATCATGTCCAATATACCAGCAATCTCATTGTGGATAATGGCAGGTCTATTGACAGGGAACATGGGTTCATTGCTATGGTTGCAGGGATCAAATCAGAGCATTTGTGCACTGATTTTACCAGCTGCCAGCCTGCAATGAAGTCAGCCTGGATAGCCGATTTCTGCTTGGATTAGCTGTTTTATGCAGTTGGGTTTCAGAGGACTCTTAACGCATTCTTAGTAGAACGTGCAGATAGCAAGGGAGGAGATTTATTTTTAAAGCATTACAGTGTTGGGTTTGTTTGAAACTGATCAATCACAAGTGATGAATAAGCTTCTGGGATAAAAATTTAAAGTAATGAGAATCTGTACATGGGGAATGCTACATGTGTTCTCCTCTCCACACCCCCAGAAAGAATGCAGCGTTTCTTAATGTCAGGTTGAACAGCTACAAAGTGGCAAATGGAGTACATGCAACTACTAAGTCCATTAGATCTGTCAAATCAAAGCTGTAGCAACCAACCAATGAAGGTTGTGGTAAGGAGACAACAGAGCTTAACTCATTCTGCAGTCTTATGAGGTTCACTGGTGTGCTGTGGGGATAAACCTTCCTTTATTCAATCTGGAAGCAATGTTTTGCTTAAACTGCATTTAGTTCTAAATGGTTCTACAAATATATGACTTGCAAATTAACCTCCCTGCTCTTGAGAGAGTTTCAGTAGCTCTGGAAGCATGAGGAGAGCATAGTGCTATGGGCTTTTAAAGAGATGGAGGCATTTTTTCCGTGTGGGGAGATCCTTTTATTAGAAGCTGCCCAGTCAGGCTCCAGGGTGAGAGTGGGAATTTGCTTGCCCTTGGGCAGAAGCATTTAAAACAGGTGAGAGCTGTAGAAGGTCCCCTTCTGCCTTCATACCTGTGTAGCACCAAATACTATCTAGGTCTTCATTTTTAGACGGAGGCCTGCCTGTTGCAGTCCATGGAGGAGAATAAGTTGAAAACTTGTGCTGTTTGCACCCATTCCACCAATAGTTTCTCTGTAGGTCTGTACAAAATTACGTTCCTGCTACTATTAAAGAACTTGTGATTCATTTAACTGTAGCTGCCAAAAATGCAAATGGGCTGGACTATACAGACCCTGATTCAATTCAAAATACTTTATGCTAGAGAAGCTAAGGGTGATTGAACTCAGGCTTTGTGTATCTTCTGCCATTGGTGATGAATGCTGAGATCTAGCCACCTCTCTGAGGAACAGTTCTCTTCTCTGTTCCTGGCTTGAAACACAAGGTCTGTTTTCCCTGAGATGATACCATCTGTGAAATTCCAGCATTTTTCACACTGTGTCCGGGCTTTAGAGTGAGTTGAAGTGCTACTCAGTTTGCTTCAGGCTCGATAGCCAAGGCTTGAGGAGCTTGGGCATACCCCCCTGTTCGTAGACCCCTTTACTTCCACTAGTGTGTGGCTGCATAGTCAGAGAGCAAGCCTATAATCACTATCTACAACTGCTTGTGACACTATGCACAAGACTGAAAGCAAAAATAGCACTTGCCTTACATGGCTTATCTCTTTAAAATGAACATGTTGGGGTTTTACAGTAACAGCCATGAGTTCTTCCAAAGTGTTTTTCATTCATCACACTCACAGGGTCATACAGAAGTGGGGAAACTGTCGTCCCCAGTTTGGAACAGGAGGATAGGTGAAAGGAAAGGGTGGCTCTGCCAAGCCCAGGGATGTCACTCCAGGCAGTTTTATCGGGCTCTGCAGTTCATTGTTCTTGTCATAACATTCACTGCTGCAGAAACTGGGTAGCTGGATCACTGAAGGAAATGGGAAGGCTGATTATAAAATGAGAGTGAGTTTGTCAGATACAAATATCTTGGTAATCAGCACTGATTAGAAAGGAACTACAGTACAGACTGAAGTACATGACAATTTAATAGTTCATTAAAATATGTTATTAGAAAATTAAACTACTGAAACTCCATTGGAAACTGATTTGATTGACTGAATGTCTTTCTTTGAATATTTTAGTAAATATTGATGCTTAGTGAGCTGAGTACTATCTTGCCACTGGTTTTTACAGATAGCATGCAAGTATGGGCTTTCATCTTTATGTTGCAAAAATTATGTCTGTTTTAATACTGATATAATT
Organism: Apteryx rowi; assembly: GCF_003343035.1. Taxonomy (NCBI): domain Eukaryota; kingdom Metazoa; phylum Chordata; class Aves; order Apterygiformes; family Apterygidae; genus Apteryx; species Apteryx rowi. The sequence continues at coordinate 902,903 of NW_020449475.1, read as the reverse complement.
GTTTTATGGGTAATTGAATTTAATATTCTGCAGGCTTAATTTAACCAGTGGTAGGACAGTAAAAAGTGCCAAACTTTAATTGTGAAAAATTTAGACCTGATCAAGGCACCTACTCTATCGGTGTTTCTTATCACTAGCCGTATTCTCTACCTGAGACCCTACCATTTTTGTTCTGCCTAACTACAGATCCTCCATTGCCTTGTTTTATTCCCCAGAATCCAAATGCACACATCAGTGATGGGATTAGGACCCCAAGAATTGGGATTCGTCACAGTACAAAGTAGCTCTTCAGTGCCGTTCGGCTGTTCAAAAGCAGCATGTGTGTCGTGTAAGCCACAGTGCCAGAATGCCTCCTCTTTACGGCTGACCTGTGATACTTGTCAGGAAGCTTTATACTGTATGCTTTTTTATGGGCAGAAGGACTTTTTAAGCCAGCAGCCTCCAGTTCTGCAGGTTGGGAGCGCAATGAAGAAGCAGGCTGTAAATGCAATGCTGCTCTCTGTGCTCCCTTTCAAGGGGATCTGGAAAGTGCCAGTTCTCTCCATGCTGGGAGAGAAGTGGTGGGAAAAGACAACAGCAGGGTCACATATACATCCACAGTTAATGTCCTCTGAGCCTGCTCCTTCCAGTCCTAAAGATGCTCGACATTGCCGGGTGTGGATGCCGTCTCTGGGTGGTAGTTTGGTACTCTGGAAGCTGTATATAGAGGCAATGCTAAACAAAGCACTTGGGGATCCTCTAGTTCTTTGAGGAATGTGAATAGTTCCATTTAAAAACTCTCTGAGGTGAGCCATAAAGCACATGAACATGCTTAGGCTCACGGTTCCTCTTGGTTCTCCTTTGTTAGTTGCAAATCCATGCCTGCTTGCTGTCTCTGCAGTTTCAATTTCACCCTTTCTGCTTCTGTTACTGGGAAACAGCATCTTTCCAGTGAGCACTTCTGTGAGCCTTTCAGGGCAGTGATGGATTCAGCTGGCCATCAGCAGAGCCCTGGAACCAATTATGAAAAGTCCTGTTAATCCTGTAACAGCAGCTAGGCAAACTAAATAAAAGAAGAAACTGTGTACGTCAAACCTCAGCTGCTCAACTTCTAATTTAGACAAGAAATAACTCTCAACACTATYAGTTAGAAAACGATCATGTAGGATGGAATACTTTTTTACTAATTTCAAGGCAATCTAGAGGGAACAAATCCTGCTTTCCTTATCAGTGTGAAAAGCCAGTGAGTCAATGAAAACTAGAAGGTTATGTAGTCTGTACTACATATGAATTAAATACGCAAGCTGCCTTTTCATGGCTATCGAAGGTGCTTTTTCATTAAAAAATACAATTTAAACAGGGACTAAAGCAAGAACAACATTTTACAGCTTTGATGAAGACGATTAGGGTTGTATATCTTAGAGGTGGAAGATCAATACAGATAACCTCTGCATTTACTGAGTGGAGTATCATCTGAGTGAAAGCCAAAAGGAAAATTGTACATGAAATAGTAGAAATTTGTGCTACAGTGTTTGCAGTTGCTAATTTGACCCATTTTTACAGATACAGAAGCCAAATTTGTCTTGAAATGTTGGAGAATGGAAAGTGTTTTTTTTCATGAACATTGTTGCTTCCCTTCCTCTTGATTCAGCAGTTAAGAGCAAGATCCCTAGGTAGAGCAGGAGTAACAGACTGTGTGACTTCTCTTCAGTGGTCGGTAGTCAGAGCATGTTAGTAAATTTTCTCTGTCTATTAAAATGTACCACTGAAACTCACCTGTACTTGTTCAGACTGCTTCGTAAACGTATTTTATTCTGAACAAGAAGGAAAGTGCCTTTCAGTGAATGTTATATGAGAACAAAACCTAACTTTTATGGGTCAAATATTGCTCATTTTATTCATGCCACTGCCCTCAGTGGGATGACTCATCCAGATACTGCGGGAAAAATCTGACCCTGTGTAGCTGGAACTCAGGGGGAAGCTGTTTTGAGTGTCTTCTTTTGGGCATTTTCTTTCAGCGATATTCAGCTCAGGGCCTCTCTGTGGATGGCATAGGGGGTGGGTGGAATATCCAAATTGTCTGGCCTATTTCACGAAGCAGAGATCAGTCCCCTGCCTTGAGCTGCTGAAGCTGTCCTCGATGTGCTGGCTCACTGCAGCGAAGAGCTTTCCCCTGCTTATTCTTGCACTCGGACCTCAAGGGATGAGGAAATGAGGTCTGCAGGAGCAGGAGCCCTGTTTCCCCACACGTAAACCTGCCTCCCTTAAAAACGCCAAGACAGCTTTTACAAACTCAGAGACAGTGGGCTCCGGGGAGAGAAGGAGACAGCCATAGGAGGGAAGGGAAGATGCTGGGATAAATATCTCATAATATGCTGGTCCACGACCATTTTGCTGAATTACAGGGTTTTTGTGGTTTTTTTTTTCCCCCCCACAAATAAATAGTGATCTATGCATGAGAAAACATGGTGTTAATCTCTGTTAGCTGTTTCTCATTAGCTCCATTGGACTGATTTTGATGGGTCAATGGGGCTGTCATCTTGGTGGAGGAAGGTGCTTAAACATGTTTCCAAATTTGGGCTTGATCTGTAAGTACTCAACCCTCTAGCCTGATCCAGCTTAATTTAAACAGCTTTCTTAAATCCAGTGCAACAAAGCACACATTTGCTGTTAAACATATACTTAAATGCCTTGAATAAACATATGTTAAGTAAAAGTAAGTAGTGTTGCAAAGAAAATGAATAAGACTAAATAAATCATGAACACTTAAAACAGCAGTGGCTAATGCTGTTCAAAAGCAGCTTTCAGCATTCTCCTCATTACTGCAGTAATTCCGACTTGTGAGGGTAAAACCAACAAAAGGTCAAAGATGTTGCATTTGGAACTGCGGTTTCACTTGCTCTTTCCATTATAGTGGGTGCTGCACGCACAAAAGTTGGGCTGCCACATGCAGAGCATGAGCCCTCTGGATAGATGTGAATCAGAAAAAAAGAAAAAAAAAGCCATAAACCCATCAGGAAAGAAATAAATCAGAAACTGCAGAAGTAATTTTTTAAAAAATTCCATTATGATTGAAATGGCTTAAAGCATCTGACATTTAAAGTTTGACTTTATACGGCAAAAGATAAATCTTCAGCCTTTGTTTTTTGATGGTTTTGTGCTGGCAAAAATCAGATCCTCTGCAGCCTAATTAGTATCAAGATGAGATACCCATTTCCAAACAGCCGCTTGAAGGATGTTTACCTCTGTGGCAATTCAGCACCAAACCCTCTTGGAGGATTTGCGCCCCAGACTGACCAAACCTGCAGGTTTTTGTTGCTTAGACACGTTAAAGAAAGAAGTCCCATCACGCAGCCCAGTAAGTTGTTCCGTCACTTGATAGGGGATTTACTATAGCAATGCATGCTGCCTGTGGCCACTACTAGCCCTGGACCTCTGGAGCACCTTGTGGACACAGGGGAGCTGGGGTCACCCGCTCTACACAGGTGCACCTTTTGGAGGTGGAAGGAAGTGGCAGATAAAAGCCATACAGCTGGTTCATACTCTTTGTACACACTCTTACAGCCTGGGGTTGGAAAGAGAAACTGGAGGTATGCTTCATGCTTTGCCTGCCATTGTGAATATGATTTTCAGCCTCTTTTTGTCCGCCCCCACCCCCGATGTTATCTTGTTTTGGTGTGGAAAGTCCAGGATGCAGATTATTGTCTTCAGTGCTCAGAAGACGTGGGACTGGAAAAAAAAAAGTAACTTCTCACTGTTAGAAATTCAGGTTGCTTTTCCCTACTGCTTAATCAGAGCATAATATTACTTACTGATAAAGTTAAGCAAAACTCTACTCCTCACAACTTTAAAATAGATTTATCTTCTTTATAAAGAGCATAAACTCTGAACAATTGGCTAACCCCTAAATAATGCCCATAAAGAATGATATCTCTTTTAGTGACACTAATTATAGGTACATTATGCCCTTCATATTACTTTGGGAGCCTGCAGCAGCTTTAATAAAACTGTGATTTCAACTGAACTGTGTCGTAGCAGAAGCAGGCTATTGTAATTCTGACTGACTGAATACTCCAGGGGGTCATGCCTTTATATGAAAGCAGAACCATCTTGCCAGCCACTGAAATGTAGTCACCTCTGATCTGGGAAGACAGCACCCATATGGGCAATCTATGACAACATAATAGTGGAGAAAGGAGCATTTGGAAAAAGACATTGGGACAAAGTTCTGCTCTTTCAAAATGTGTCGAGACATCTTTCATCTGATTGCAAAGCAGCCAGGTTCCTGCTTCTTTGGATCGTGTTTCAAAGACTTCTCAGCCTGCCAACTGCAATGAATTCAGTGGGTGCTACTGAGAGATGAAAGGCAGAATTTTTTCCTTCAAGGATTCAAACTCATGAGGCTAGGGAGTCAGTGCCTAGTGTTTGGCCTACAAAGCCATTTGGTTTTGTTAGGAGAAAAAGTTGGTCTTTGTTAGGAGAAAAAAAGAATCAGGGGTATTTGGAAGTGCTTAGCAGCACCCTGTAGCAGACAGGCTATTAGACTGCGAGTCAGCCAGTCTGGGTTCAAATTCCAGCTCTGCTGAATGATCCTCTGCATGACCCTTGCCAGGTCTTTTGTCTTTATTGCATCACCTTCCCTAGCTCTCCTTGCTAAAGTGTCTAGAGGCGTGTGAGGAAAGGGAGTTAGGTAACAGTGATGTATTCTTACTATTTAGTCATGGACCTAATTTTGAGCCACACTTCCTACTGCCATCAGTGAAACATTCACTTTTAGAACAGTGACCAAACAGGGCTCAGAGCTATGGGGAAGAAGAAGGGCAATATTACTTATATGTTTGCTGTTCTAAGGTGTATTATAAAATATTTCTCTCGGTGGTATTTCATATGCCRTGTAATGAAGAATGACATGATGCATCTCAGGCATTCACTGTATTTATAATTTATATTGTTGTTTTTCATGTGAAAAGATGCTTCTTCTACCTATAAAGAGAAATAAATCAAATAAAGAAGGGCTTATGATAGGGACGAGGGTGGTGCAGTTACTTAACATTTTAGGAAAGATGGAAGAAAAAGATACTCAACCAATTGTTATGCTTGCTTTGATGTGATCACAGCAGTTGCTATTATGGATTGTCAAACTAGAGATGAGCTTATAAAAGGATATAAATGTGTTTTTCATTGAACAAAGTAGCAATCCAAAAAAGGTGGTTTCAAAGGCAACAAGCTCTTTAATTACAGCCTTCAGGGGCATTGTTTGAGCACCGTAAATAAGCTGCTTTATTCTAGGTCTTGCTAAAATGTTTTTTGCATTATATTGTATACATCTTTCTCAAATCAAAAAGACTCAGTCCTTAAGGTTACTGGATTTACATTTTCAATATATCTTACACTTTCTTTGTGGCTTTAGTGGGAAAAACACTGGGACTTTATGTGCAACAACAAATAAATGTACTAAAAGAACCATTTTAATTTTTATTTTATTTTTCAATATATTGTATGTGAGGGTCGCCATCAGAAAGCTGAAGTAAAATCTTTCAGGTTTACACTGTCGCACAGCAGGTATGTTCACAACATTTTAAGACTAATTCGCCTGGCTTTTCACTGAAAGAGAATTTTTATTGTCCCTTTTGAAAACCATGTAGTTTCCCTCCCTCCCTTTTAACAGCGCAAATATTTGCTGCAAATGCCTAGATGACAAATCACACAGGTAACAGTTTTCCTGTCTGAACGTAATCTTCATTGTACTATTCCAGGCAAACCGCCAAGCAAGGGCTAAAATCAGGGCTAAGGCAATCTAGTTGCAGACAAATGTGTAATTACAATCAATACTATATGTACAATTGCACCCCCCAAAAATGAATCTGTTCTTGAATGGCTGGCAGAGTTGCATTTTTAAATGATTTCTTAACCTGATAACATTAAAAATGAGGCTTCCGCAATCACGTTCTCGGTCTGTTAGCCATCCTCCTCCCAACCTCTGACCCTTGTAATCTTTCTACCTCTTGGTCTGTTTCCAATGAATCTGATAAAGGAGGAGAGACCTTGAGGTAATTAAGGCCCATGAACATGGGAATTTGGGTGGGCATCTACCTGTCCATCAGCATATATGCACATATATACATTTATCTATCTTATCTGCTCATATATATAAACATTGCTACTGATACGTTGTTTTAGGTTGGTTTCTGACCTTGTTAATTGATGGAAAATATAACAAGGTATATCAGTTACTCTGTGTTTATTCAAGCTGTCTAACCAGCTCCTCTTCTGGGTTGTGTCTTAGGATGAAAGGTACTTTCTTCTGGCCATGAATCCTGGTATACTTGGGCACTCTCCACTTCTATTCTGTTAAGAGCTTCCCTACCCCTTAGAAGACTTAAAACATCCTTCCTAACTGATTAATTCCCTTTCCCTTCTTGATGAGGACCAAAATATGGCTTTTCTTTCTTTCTTTCTTTCTTTCTTTTTTTTAATTAAAGAACACAGTCACTTCCCTTGATATTAGTACAAAGCATTATCTTTGCCAGTGGATTCTGTACTCACTCACAGTTTATTTCTTTGATGGCAGGACACTCGTCTCCTGTAATTCTTGACTTTTTTCTTACTCACACCTGTGACTTTTTAAGTCTTAATTTTAATATCACTATTTTCTTAGAACTGATGCTTTTAGATGCGTGATCCATTTGCTTTCTTCAACGATGTTACGTTTTGTTCTAAGGAAAAACCCTGAGAGTTGAAGTGCTGCAACAGCCCTGTATGTCTATTCTGTGCACATTCTTTTAGCGGCTTGTAGTTTGGCATTTATAATCCATCTTTTTCTGAATGCATTATCTTGGCCCTTGATGTTTGCAACAGAGCCTGCAGCTCCATGTAATGCTTTTTGTAGATTCCAGCCTGAACTCCATATGCTTATCTGCCTCAGGTACTTTATCTCTTTTATGAGTGCAGATGTCTCTTTTCTTGTGTATTTTACCCTTTTCTTGTAGTGTTTTAGATTCCCTGCTGTCTCTATAGTGCCAGGATACCATTCACCCTCTGTAGACTGTTTTATGTATTTCTTAAGTTTTGCAAATTCTGATTTCTTTGTCAAAGGCTAATTTTTGGGTCGTCCAGTCATCTTTTTTTGAGAGTTTGGCAGTGCTAGTCTCTTCTCATGGATATTGCCAGATTGGCTCTTCAGCCTTGGACCTGTCAAAAACTGATCAGTGTTTTCACTTTTTTGCTAGCTCCATTTATATTTTCTATTTTGTGGTGGAGTATAGGACTTCTCAAACTCTCTGCGGTACAATTTACAGTTAGCCTATTGGGCCTGAGGAAAAGCAAACTGGATAAAAGTAGTAAGTCCTTTAGAACCAACCATAATCAGAAGTAGGGCCCTCCTCTGACTCTCCTTTTTATTTCTTGATAGCACCACTCTGCTGCAGATACAGACCAAAGTAGTGGTTAAATCTTCAATCATACAATTTTTTGGAGACGTTCAACCTCTTAACTGCTCAGTTCTTCCCCTCAGGGCATTTGCTTAGTTTGCTCTACTCCAGCTACTACTTTATTTGAAAGTCACCCAAAGCCAGTGAGGCCACCAGAAGACTGCATCATCCAGTCTCTATGCTCTTACGGATCAGTACTGCCTAGCATGTAGGCGCACAGCGGGTCCCAACTGGATCTAGTAGAAGGCTTACAAAAGACTGTCTAGCGAAGATGAAAACAAACATGCCTGGAGCCCATAATTAGTTGGTGTAGTTACTTTCAGATGGTAAATGGTTTCTAGAGGTCTATTTTCAAGTGAGGTAATTTGGAGAAGCCAACTGTAAATCTGCAATGAACAAAAAAGATTCAGGAAGCAATGAGCTATCATTTTGAATACATTTTTGCAAATATTCATTCGGGAGGGGGGAAGAATACTGAAATTCTTTGCTCATCTTTCCATGTTTCTATAATGCAGAGCCCATCAGGCTGGGTCCTCTGGGATTCCCTCTGGATAATAATACAATGGTTGCCTGTGATCTCTGTACTGTGTCTGATGTAAGGAGTGAGGTACTTCAGCACAAAAGGAATATTACTGTCTTCACGGCTGCTCAATCTTTCTCCCTCTCTAACTCTAATATGAAATAAGTATTGCACATACACTTTTCTGACTGTCATAAAATATCCTATGGAGCTCAACTAAAGCAATGAGAGCTATGATAATTCCTCATGTGTTTATTAGAGCAGCAGCCAGGCTGCTGATGGGAGCTGTAGCAATATTCAGCGAAGACAGCTGAGTTAGTCAATGTTGAATTGCTCAGAGGCTAAAGGGAGAGCAAACAACTATGCAGTGTATTTACAGTAAGAAAAACAGATTGTTCTTTTATAGTTAAAGGTTAGTAGCTCTCCTGGTTTTCTGCTTAGTACCAGTGGTTAATGTATGTGGGCACTATAATCCAGAACATCTCTGTGCTAAGCATCATGCTGGTGTGCAACAGAAAGTCAGTAGCCTGCTGGGGGAGTTTAGAGTCTAAGTACACTAGTCCCCTTGATCCTGTGTAGAAGTCACAACAGGGAAACCCAGCAATGTTGCCACCTTCAGCTTGCCAAAAGCATCTGCCATGTGACTTTTTGTCTAGATCCCCCCTGCATCGGGGTGAAAGCTACATCAGTACCTGTCTTCCTCAGGGGAGCATCTGGGGATTGCCTGGAGCCCATCTCAATTACAAGAGAAATCCACAGGCAACAGAAAGGTTGGCTTGGACCTTATTTCAAAACAGAATAAACTTAATCAGTTACTCAGTCTTGCTGTTACTCATCTTTGTGTCCTGACACAAACCTATCACCTGTGTGGTGCTCCACTGAGGCTTTGAGTTTGGGCTAATGCCAGAGTGACTTTTGCTGAGGTTGGCGTTCTAATGACTTCCAGTGAGGTGGAGGTGGTGGGGGCAAAGTGCTTGTCTCTTGTGAGTGTTGCAGTACAGTTGATAATTATATCCCAGACTTATTAAGAGCTTCTTATTAGCCCAGGTTATGGTTGTGACTTGAATTGACCTTGAGTGAACATTAGGAAAATCACTGGACTAAGAGTTGCATTTCTGATATGACACTTGGCCAAAAAAAAAAAAAAAAAAAAAAGCTTTTGTTTCCACCTAACAAGGAAAGCCATGCAGCAGAGATTGTTACTTTCGGTGGATAGTGAGTTCTGCAGGCAATGGCAATAACTGAGTACAGACTGTCTCAATTATTGAAAGCTACTGTATAGCCAGAAGTCAGGTTTTAAATATCTCTTATTGCTTGAGACCATTCTGGTTTACCTAGGCTAAAAGGAAAAACAAAGAAAGAAAAAAAAAAAGACTTTGAAGAAGATGCAAGTAAGGGCTACTAAAAGGTTTGTGGAAAGAAAAATTATCTTCTCAGAGGAGACGAAGAGAACTTGTTTCTTGTAGGTTTTTGTCAAAAATGGGAATAGAAAAGGGACAAAATTAACTTTGTAAATAGTTTTGGGGAGGGAGAAATGAAAATGAGAAAAAAATGTATTCAAGCAGATGAACAATGTTAGTAGTAGAGCGAACAAATAGAGCAATAAATTAACAGTGGAAACGAGAATAAGGTTTCTTGTCATGAAGGAAATGAGGTTCTGCGCTGAGATTCCAAAAAGAGTATTTTCAAATCATTTCAGAAAGAGATTAATAAGTTCATGGAAGGAACTGCACAGCATCAGAAGAACTGGTGCTGGCATTAAAGCTAACATTTGGGATGAGAGGCTTTCTGTGTTCAATTTAGTGCTATCTACAAATGGAATTGAGAGAAGACTTAATCCCCATGTGTTTGCTGCACTGCCTTTATATATAATTAATTAATCCCATGCGTCAAAGCTTCTGTTAATCTCCTTCAGGGGCCAGGAAGAATTTTCCTTCTTCTGCATAACTTGRCTTTTGTTTTGGTTTCATTTTATTTTCATTTATTTATTTTTTTTTCCTTCCTCATCTGAAACAGCAGAGATTGGCCACAGCTAGACCAGAAAAGGGAGGGTATTTGGTAGGGTGAGCTGTCATCCTAGGTTTTGCTGAGGAATCTCTGAAATGCTTGGTTGGGTTGTCTTGTTCATAAACTCAAAAATTAAACTTCTGAACATCACAGACCACAGAGGAACATTTTCTGCCAGAGCAGAACCAGTAGTTTCTAGGAGAGCTTTCTTTTGATACAGTGTGGGGCAGGGGGGCAGAGACCACTTCCTAGGATTACCGCTGTGAAGTTATCAACTTTCACATTTCTTGTACATTCTTGAGATTTCCTGTTACTGTAGAAATTTCAAATCTTGGTTGCATTTTGATATCTCCTAATCTCTCTCAGAGTATCTCGTAGGGTCTGTGTTTTTTGTCTTTTGTTGCGATCTGTTGTTTTCTATAGGGTATGCTATATGCCTTGCACTGTACATAGGGACCTTTCCTGCCACAGTTCCATTGCCTGGTGCTTTCCTGAGGCTGCCATTGGTGAGCCAGGAGGTCCCATGCTTTGAGTCGTTCTGTTTCAAAGTAATAACTTTGAAATGCTGGTCCTTCAGAGCTCTTTATGCCAGTATGGAGACATGTATCTAAGAACAATGTACATACAGGGCTGATCTAGAGATCACTGAAGTCACGAGATGGATTTGCCTGTGACACTAAGGAAGAAAATGAAAATCAGGTTAGTTACTGCAAAATAAGTATATTTCATACAACTTGTAAAGGTATTTTTTCTTTCATCAAAGAGATAAAGATTCTTGAAAAAAGTAGGGGAAAAAAAGCTGAATATCACTTTTCTTTCCTTTTGTATTTCTTTTCAGGTTCCATCTATGAAATGTTTGGAAATGAATGCTGCCTGTCAACAGGAGAAGTGATTAAAGTTATTGGGTTCAAAATTAATAAGCTCATAGCAAGTATCTGTGAGAATAATGAAGAGAGCCAGTTTTCAGCCAAAGTGGAATTACCACTGAATTTTCCTGGTATAGTATTTCATGAATACATGTTTTTGAGGAATTATAACCCTGAGTAATCACCTTTGTTCATTTTATTGATTTGCTGTTTCGATTGATATTTGTCTGAGGTTACAGCTCAGCTGTCAAGGATACAATTTTACTGGATGGCACAAGACACAATCAACTCATTTTTAAATTTCAACTCTTACAGTTCTCTTTCATGCCTGGATGGAAATTATTATTGTTAAAATTTTAACTTTGAGCTGAAGTTTTCCTTGTTGTGTGCTCAGACTATAATTTATTTACTATTGATATATTATTACTTTATTGTTCTGAATGTAAAATATTTAAAGTACTTTGTTATACTTTGTGGGGTTTTTTAATTATTTATTTTAATTCAAATGGCCAAAGTGGCTGGTCGATGCCTGGGAACAACATCAGGGGAAAATGAATGTTTTTTTCTGCTAAAAAAAGCTTAGGCTATTCTGTAGAGGAGTCCCAAGATGGCCATTATTTGGAGTGTGGACCTGAAATTTGGCCTCTGGTACCAACGATGTTTAAGACATGTCTTCTTCTGTTCATGTGGCCTTGTTAGGGAGAACTGGCCAAATTCTGCATTTTCGGCAACTCATACATGTCATGTTTGTTTATTTTTCAATTCTGCTTTCATCAGAGTTCCTCTGCTGTTAGGGCCCAGAATGTGTTAAAAAGGAAAGTGACTGAAATGCAGAGGGGAAGCACTGGACTGTGTGTGTATGTGTGTGTGGGGGAAATGGGGGAAGCAAATGAGGTTAGAAAATTGGTAGGAAAAGATCTGACTTAGATCTGGGAGCAGGGCAGAAGGATAAAGCCTTAATATGCAAAGAGCTGGGACTGGAAATGGGGGCAGAGCTGGGAATCTGCATCACAGGGGGACTACAGCCCCCCTCCCCCAAATACACATGTAGGGGATTTCCTATGCCGGGAGAGGTGACGGGAGCAGGGCCCCCAAGCCCCCCAGGTGAGGGGGCTGGAGAGGGGGAGCCGAGGAAAGAGGCCAGTGGACTTGGGGACGGTGCCTGGGCGGGACGGCTGCTCCGAGAGAGGCGATGGGATGCTTGCAGATCAAGAATGCAGGGAAAGGGCGCACGCGATGGCACATCAGCCCCTGCGGCTGTTTGCAGGGCTCCCCTGCCATTCGCCAGCCGCAGCTGTCATGAACTCTGCCGGGATGGTGGTGCTGCGGTGCCTTCCCCTGCTATAGGGGCTTATATGGAGGTCCTAAACTTGTGGCACTTCGGTGATCCGTGTGAATGTCTGAGAGAATGCCAAATGATGGGATTCCATGGTGAGAGGGATGTGTTTTTTTTAACACAGTAAATTACATGCACACGCACAAAAGTACGTAACAGTAACAGTAATGCTAGAAAAGTATTCAGGTGTTCAGAAGATGGCAGCTGTCAGAGTAAGGTTGTCTGTGCAAGGCAGACAGTCAAGGTCTATAGGAAATTGTGGAGAACTCCCAGATCATTATTCTCCTGCAAGTCCATGTCGCACTTGCTACACACTTCCACCTTCTGCAGCAAATGAGACAGGAACCTGAAAGATGACAAGCATTTTCACTACCTCATTCTGATTTATTTCCAAACCACAGTCTAGCTAGTGCACTGAATGAGGCAGCACTCGTATAGAAAAAAACAGCACATAAACATTTAATTAACACTGTATCATAATGCATGCATATTGGAGGCTATATTAATGCTGCACAGGGAAACATAATATGGGTATCTGCTAATGTTTGAATGCCTGACTTAGTAAGCTCATTGATGTTCTTATAATGTTCTGCTGTGAATATGAGGACATGCACACATACATATATATTGTTTAGGTTATGCCAGTATCCAAACTGTTACATGTGTTTTTGCAGAGGAAGGCAAGGCCTACCTCTTGAGCCAAATAAATAAAATGTAAAAACACACAGGAGTTCACTGTCTCATCTGAATTCTACAGGAAAATACCTTCTGCTATGCCTTCATTTTCCATCTTCAAAATATAGATTTCTCCCTGAAGTAGTCCTATGTATCATTTTCTGTTTCCCAGTGGATCCTCACTTTACTTTCATGTTTTTCTTATTCTGTAAATCAGAAACATTTGTATGACCATTTGTTAAAAGACTTTTTTTAGAATACATGCCATTTTTGAGCACTGATAGGTCCCAGATGTAGCAATTAAAGACATTTTAATTATTTGTGGCTATCTAGAGATATTAAAGTACTGCTGTATTGTGAACTCTCCAGATACTTTGTATTCTTCTTGAATTTAAGCTTCTTTGCTATCATTAAAATTTGTTCTATCATCACTATAGGAGGTTATATTTGAACTCTTGACTGGCAGGAGTTTGAACACTGCAATCCTAAAACATCCAATGCAATTGAGTGATAAAAGTATTCCTACATTTATTAATGTTGAATCTCCTGATTTTTAGGACAGAATGACTTGCCATTTCAAATGCTTCAGCTTGGTGATTCTGGATTTCTTGGCATTCAACTGATCAGTTTTACAGCTTGGTGATTTGTTGCCCTATCAAACACATATTTAAATTCAGTGTAAGCACTACAGTTTGCATGCCTACTTACAAACTCTCACAACTAGTATTCTAGAAACCTGGGTATTCTTTTCTACATTAACTTATTTCACCAGAAATATAAATTCAGGGTTCACTTTGCTAAAATTCATCATTGCTATCCTCCACATGATAGGTAGTATTGAAGAGCAGCACTGAAGAGGGTTATAATATCACTTCTTATTAGCCCAATAGCGAGCACTGCTCTCTCTGTCTCTTTCTTGCTCTGTATATGCATCCTTATCCACTTGAGTTCTTTTCAGTAAGATGAAACTTTGTCATTTGTCTAATTTATTTCTTAGCTAAAGAATGATTGTGCTTTGCAAAGTCAACTTGTCCCACACGTTTTTTTTTGACCTTTCTCCTTTTATAAAGCTGTCACTTTATCACATTTATGATTTGAATGAAACATCATATTAGATTGTTGCTGGCTTGCCCCGTCTCTAGAACAAAGCATAGAATGGAATTGGAGTTGATTTTTTTACATTGTCACTGACTGACTTCAGTAAAAATATCATTGGGTCTGTAGAACTGGCACTGTGTTTACATTGTATTTAGAGTGTTCTCTTGCCAATGCTGATGTAAACAGACCTTTTGTTTTAATGTTATTTTCAATTTCCTTTATTGTGAATTATCATTTCCATCAAATGGGTCCATTTATCCTTTCACTTTGTGCATACTAGCATAAGTAAGCAACAATTCTATTTAGGTTACACTGGGGATAACATCTCTGTGAGAGAAGAACTGGGCTCATTGGCTTTAAACAAGCCTTTCTCTTTGACTTTCTGAACATATTTGCAGTCTACGTAAGTCCTTTTTTTCTGCTCTGGCAAATCAGATTCTAGATAAGGACCTAATCTGGCCTTTGCATTAGAGAAATCACTGCAACTGCAAGTTCACTATCTGTGTTATTTCATTTTGGTCTCATTCTAATAATTTGTTCTTTTTCATGCTTCAGAGGGCCAGGCTATTCTTTCTGTGCTCATACACTGGACCAAAAAAAAATTCTGCTGTTATTTTAGACATTTCAATAACTGCATCTAACAGCATTTTGAACCACAATTTTCACCACCAACAAGTTAGCAGAGATGGACAATTTACACACCTGACCTGTGTGCTGGCACAAATGTTTTCCTTTTGTTTCTTAATACTCCTTGTTCTGCAAAAATATTGCTGGGCTCTCTATCTTCTCAGATCTATGACAGTTAGTTACCGCTGCTCATTTCTACATGATCTCACGAACACAGAGCTGAGCACTGCTGTCTCTTTGAGCTATCAACCTTTGCGAGCCACAAGACGGGAGGCCTGTCCATGGCTGTGCAGCACATGAGCGGAAGAATTGGGTTTAGACACTAGAAGATTCATCCTCGTATGAGTTAAAATGCTGTCAGTCTGAAGGAACCCACCGGGAGTTAGTGGAGTGAACCCACTGTAAAACAGTGACAGCAAAATCAGTCCCTAGGTCTCCAAGCCAAGGGTGATGTCTACTACACTGCTTTTAGGCGGTGAAGCTTACCAATTGAGGAGGAATGGTAAGGAGCTGGAGGGAACCAAGGGCTCTGAAGATTTGCCTGATTTCTTACCCTGAGCTTCACATTAGCACGGTTGACACTGACTGGGAAGGTAGTGGAGAAAAACCCAATCAATCTGGGGAGAGAAAAAAGCAGCAGGAGACAAAGGGATGAGAACAAGGAGTTAGCATGTGGGAGAGGATGGGGAGAGGAGGATGCTGGAACAGATGAAGGGGAGAAGGGGGTGTTGGGAATGAGGGAAAAGAGGAATGGCAATCAAGTCAGCTCCAGAGAAGTTGGAAACTGCACTCTTCCCTTTCTTCTGCTTTATTTTGGACAATAGAAACTGCTAGCGTAGGACAAAGGATCTTTCTGCTATAGTTTTCTTGAAAGCTACCTCCTGCTCTACTAGATGAGCCTGGCTGCTGGTTTTCTCTTGTATTTTTTAATTTTTTTTCTGTGGTGAAGAGAAGAAAAAGAGAGAATGAAAAGGACAGTTCTTTCCTTCAGGACTCTAAGACAAAATGGGAAGTCTATAAAACTACAGGGAGGTACACTTTATCACTCTGTAACTAACATGAGAGCTGCATGTTATTCTGTAAAAAGATGCTTCCTAGAAACATGCTTTGCCACAGGACTACATGGGTGATCCTTGGGCCTTCTTTTCTCTCTCATACCAGTAGAAATAACTTTTTTCGGTCTCTCAGGCCCCTCACCCCTCTTCAGTATATTTGTATACATCAATGCCGAAAGCATTTCCTGAAAGTTAGGGGGTGATTAGGTTTGGGGCTGACTATCATATTATAGCTAGACAGGTGCTTCACCTGGCAAAATGCCACTAGGTGCAGAAGACTCACAGAGTCTGACTATGACTATAGATTCCTGTCATTATTGTGTACATATAGTTGTTCCTCTCTCTCTCTCTATTTTTCCACAAACTATTGGGGAATGGTGTGCCTTGGTTGCAGACCATATTATATTTAGAAAGTAGATCAATGTGAGCAATAATGCCAGCTCTCAATATGCCAGCTGGACCTTTTGCCAGATTCACTATTTCCCTCCATTTCTCCCTCTCAGATGTCCACCCAGCTCTCTTAGAAAAGTCTAAGTGAATTTAAGTCATTCATTTTATGATTTACGAAAGAGCACAAAAATATTTTTGTTTGACCTCAAAATGTCCAAACTTTAGCATCTCAGACTTGCCATATGTCCCCTGCTCCAGAGGATTCTTTGCTATGTTAGGTTTGGAAAACATTTGGTTTTGTAATTTGATTCATAATGATTTTAATGAGGTTCTGAATAGTTCCAGATAACAGTTTTTTAAAGGCATTTCCCCGTGAAAAATAAATAAAAACATCATAGCAAGGAGGGTATTTGTGAGAAGACCCCCATGTCAGATTTTGACAGTTAGTTAGGAACCACAGTGACTTTCACCCATCACACCAGAATAACTTTTTAAATATTCACCTCTTATCTGCAGAGAGAGAAATATATGGAACTTTACATACTCATAAGCATAAACAGGTGGCTATTAGGTGCCTTTAATTCATAGGCCTCATTAATATAGAAGCTCACTATGCAAGTCCACATGGTTCTTTAGTTGTCTGTGCAAGCATTCTGCTACCAAAATTAAGAAAACCAGCGGAACGAAAGATGAAGATTTCTCTGCTCCCAACCCTGAGAAAGTCAGTCTGCCTGGGCCTGTGGGGATAATCAATTGTCTAGTTTTGTATGAGACCTGACAATTACACTTCCATATGAAACCTGCTTTCCAACACAGACTGCTCATCAGTTTGTTGCTGATATAGCTGCTTTGCAAACAGCTCGGTCATCCCAGGGAAATTAGTAGAGCCTGAGTCTAGTGTCAGACTCCCAGAGAAGAGGAATGTTTCTCATACCTGTGCCTTGTCAAATAGTCTCAACTGCAAATGTTTTTTTAATGTGGTTTATGGAGGCTTTTTAACGTACTTCTGGATGTTTTCTAGGGGCAGTACATGTGCTCCTATCTGGCAGATGGGTAAACATAGTTATTGCCTTTGGGATACATCATACGTACTTTGAATACATCCTTTTAAGGAAGAGTTTTCCCATTTCCTTTCTCCTAGCATTGCCAGGAGATGATACCCATTTTGTGCTTGCAAAGCATGACATTGGAACACTGTTTAGGGGATGTTTTGTTTTCCACAACTTTGTTTTGTCATCAGGGACTTGTCACTAATATTTTGTAAATG
This sequence comes from Apteryx rowi, assembly GCF_003343035.1. Lineage (NCBI taxonomy): Eukaryota > Metazoa > Chordata > Aves > Apterygiformes > Apterygidae > Apteryx > Apteryx rowi. Next base: position 885,653 of record NW_020449475.1, on the reverse strand, counting down.
CTGATGAACCAAGCTTATCTTGATCTTCATTGACAGCTCCAGCAGTGATTAGGATTGGGGAAGCTAACTTGCTTGTAATGATGTTAAAAACAGCTGTGAGAAATGTTAAGCATACTAGTGAGAAAGAAAAGTGTCTTTAAGTTGTGTCTGTGCAGCTATATTCACGGACGCAGTTTCGCTGCAACCTAGAAAAAAATCTGGGGGCTTTCCTGCAGTGCTGCAGTGAGGACATATATGTAGAGGATATATTTGCACAAGCATACTAATTTCACATAAGAAAAGCTAACTATCATGCAGACAGCTGTGAAGGCACAGAATGGTGGAAAGCAGTTACATAGGCACAATTAGTGACTATTTCTGCAGTAAATCAAATACGCAGTTACTGTTTAGGCTGCTGACAAGTGCTCAGAGCTGTTAGTTGCCACAGTTACTAGTGGTCTCATGGGATACCTAGAACCAAACATGCCCAATCTGGTGATAAAATCAGTTAAAAGCTATTCAACACACAGAATCTTAATGGTATATCCTTTAACAACAAGGGTGCAAAAGCTATGAAGTGAATGTAGCAGTTTCTGTTACAGTGGACCTAGGATCACAGTGATTCTGCAGCAAAAAATGGCTGTTATGGTAGAGGGAATGGTTTGATGTATCCTGGTTTTAGGAATATAATCTTGAGAAGCCCTTGTTTAAGAAGCCCCTCCATGCGGGCCCCTCAACTGTGTTGATACAAGAGTCTTTGTAGGATGGGTGGGGGTGTGAAACTGGGTAAAGGAACTGGTCTGGGAGGAAGTGAGCAATTTGGAGGTTATTTTTAACCAAAGCAATTCCCTGACCTAATTTTTTAAATGGTCCCTCGGTTAGGGGGAAGTCTAGAGAGGGGAGTAAGCGAGCTTCTGCCCAGCTTCCAGCAGGGAAGTGGAAGGGGACGACCCATTCAAACCAGCATCACTCCTGAACAAAATGCAYCAAGTGCCTTCATGGCCTGAGTGTGGCTGACGAGCGTGAGGAGCGCTACCCTCGCCAGGCTGTGCGGACTGGCTGGGCATTACAGCTGATGCTGTGGGGACTGCCAAGCTCATTCTTCTGAAGGAAAGCATGGCTCTCTGGCGATGGGCTAGCACGCAGCTTGCTTGAAGCTGCAGAGTCAGGCTCTGCGCTCCAGCAGCGTCCTGCCTTGCTGAGATCACGGTTCATGCCAGGGGCAGCCTGTCTTTTTCTCATGCTCTGGTTCCCATGAGAAGGGAGCCACGGCCAGTTTGGCCCCAGTTCCCACACTCAGTGACCAGGGTGGAAGGGATGCAAACTGTAGATGCATTTAACCCCTTGTCCAGACATTGTATAAACCACTCATGAGATGTGGAGCTACCATGAGAGTCTCTATCGGTGCCGGGCAACACTTCTTGAGGCCCGTCCCATTATTCCTCCATAACTGCGATGGTAGGAGGTTTCCTTGAATGCAAGGATACTGTACCCTTTGTATGGTTCATAGGAGGCAAAAATGTGGAGCAGCAGAGCCCTAGGTTTCTGCCCTAGGATGGCTTTTGGGGAAGGAAGGAAAAAAAGGCATTGTATCACCCTAGAAGCTTGGCTTTGTCTCTGTAGCTGCAGCTACCTGTTAATATGTGGGGCCCACTTACTTGCAAAGTTGGCCTAGGAATAACCTGTGCATTCAGTTATGTTCACTAGGAAGTGAGCCTTAGTCTATGATTGTCCCAGAAAGTTGCAACATAATTCCACAAGGCAGCATTCACACTGCTGCATCCTGGGAAGGAGACAGCTTAATCACACAGCTCAGCTAAGCCCCACTGTTTAGTCCTCTAAACTGTCTACTTCATCTTCCTCTATGGTAACAAACACACAAATACAGAAATGTACACATTTTTCTTGCTGTGTGGACACCTAATGAGACAGCTCCAAGGGGCATGATTAACATGAAATAATAATGTCCCTAGTGGTTAGGGAACCTCAGATGCAGCTTCTGCATTGCGGTACTTCAGTGCTTTAATTGTCTCATGAGAGTCACCCTGATCCCGTGCCCATGCTGCAAATTACTCCATCTGGTGGCCTGGGCTATCACTTGTGCTAAAATCAAATTCCCTTGCTCATTCTTGTCTATAGGTGCTATTTTTCATGTGTGTGCTGTTTCTTTAAGCATATTTGGTCTAGGAATCCCTGGTCTGCATGTGTTAAGTACAGGTAGGATGGATTTTTAGGGAGCAACTTTATCTTGCATTTCACTGATCATATTAGCATTGCTCTTCCTCATACCAGGTCCACATTTATTTCTTAAAGGCTGTTTTCCTGAGAAGACAGATAGGAATATGAGACAATTTGTCTTTTTTGCTGTAGCAAAGAAACTAACTTTATTTCTTTTTATCATGTATGTAAACATGCCAGAAATTTTTTAGCTGCAGAGTAGAAAGGGCTAATTCCAGCCATCTATACTTTGTATCATGCAGTTGATTTTATCTTTATGGAGTCACATTTCTAGCAACAGAATTATCAGCCACAAATTATTTGATATGCTTTGATCACAATTTACAATCTAAAATTTGGCATGGTTTTGTACATTTTTCTTTTTATAACTAAACTTTTCTGTTCCTAGGTCTTTATAAGGTTGTGGCTGACAAAACTCCATATCTTAGCATTGAAGAAATTACAAGAAAAGTCTCTATTGGGCCAACACGATTTGGCCATCCATGTTTCTACTGCCCTGAAGATATAAAATTGGCAAACTTCACCATCAAACATGGTGAGCAGATCACCTTCAACTCTGTGGAAGAGGTCAATGGAACAACGACTGTGAACTGTGGTGTGGTCAGAAACAACCAGTCTCATTCCTTTACTTTGCCCCTTTCGCAAGAAGGAAAATTCTACGAGTGTGAAGATGACCAGATATACACCCTGAAAGAGATTGCAGAATGGAAAATCCCTAAGAGCAGAAACCGGATTGTGAAACTTTCCAATACTTTACACATGTGGGACTCCTCTAATCCACTTCCTGAGAATTTTGATGGCTGCTTGATTCTCATGCCTGTCTATGAAGTACAGGCAGTAATGAAATGTAAGTAAGAACCAGTCCATGATCTGTTCCTCGTTATATGGCAGAATGCTCTTAAACACACACAAGTTGCTCAGAATTCAATTACAGACAGGAGTCATTTTGGCCAAGAATTCCTGAATCATATTTACCACTGCTGCTAGTTTCAAGATTGCAAAACATAAAAATAATATTACCATTTTTGTTTCCTCTACCATCCCTTAATTCAGATAGTTTCCTTGCATTTACTTCTGTTGCCATTTTATTGATACTAGTACCACTACAATTAAATCATCTTTGAAAGGAAAATACATTGTCAAGTGAAAAAGCAAGCTTAGGAATTCAGTTCAGTTCTCAGATTCTCTTACTTTGAATTTCAGACTTTGGCCATGGAGAAGCCATTTGGTCATTTATGACTCTGGCTAGCAATTGGAGAATAGATACAGAAATATATGTTGTAATACACTCAACTACTGTTTATCAATCAACTGCATTTCATTTTTCAGATTCAGAGTGCTGCAGAAAGCAGAACAATATTATTTCACTCCATTGCAGAAAGAACTGTCAATAAAATGTAAACAGAAAGACTCGTGGACAATTTCTGAAACCTCTGAGTTTGAGGAAATGGGAAAGAATTAGAAAAGCAATATCCTTAAGAGCTGTAATTTGTGTATGCATTTTTATTAAAAACAAAAAACAAAGAAGAAATACTGTTTTGGCCTTGACTAGTCAATACTGTTCTGCTTTTTCTACCAAAAAAGCCAAAACTGCTGGGTTCTTACCAATGTTTATACCCTTGCCTTACTTTAAACTTGTTACTGAAATTAGTCATGGGAATAAAATTAGAAGGTGTGCAAGGGTATGAACACACAGCAAAATGTTCCTGAGTTATGGTGTCTTGAAGAGCTGAGCAGCAGTAATGAGCCATGTGTGCATGCACAGCCTATCCTTTCTCCACTGAGTGAAAAAAAATAGCTTAAGCTAAAGAGTTTGACCTTGCTTCAGAGGTTGAGGGCAGCCCAGGCAGTAGATGGAAAATTGTTACCCTTCTACTTTTTGGTGCACCCACGCTGTTAAGGTTTGCATGATAGGAACTTAGCTTTTGGGAAGGTTTTGCTGCCTATTGCCTTTATTAGAAGTATGCTAGTCAGCTCCATAAAAATGAAATCATATTACTAAATGTCATTCATCAGGATATTAAGCAGGAACTCTTTTCACACTGGAGATTTTTTCTGGGGAATGACATATGTAAATGGATAAAGTACACGAAAAAGAAATAAGGTAAGCAGTGACTGTTAGAACAATATACTCTAGTTGCTAAATGCTTTTCATGAGATATTACACTGTGTTTGCTATCAGGTTTAATGTGCAAGTTTGGAATGTACAACTTCATGGATTAAAATACTTAGTTTTCCCAGTTCTGCAACTGGATCTACTTAGGTGTATTCATATGCCCCCTTAGCTATAGGTGCAGAATTAATAAAAATTAATTTAATGTTTCTAAATTTTTTTCAGAAGATTCGGACATGTTAGGTATGCACTTGTGTCTGATAAGAGGGAGAGCTGATTGATTACATTTTCACAGGCTGTGGGCAGGAATCCTTTATACTTCCCATTCTTAATAATGAGCAAAATTATGTATCTGGAATTCCCTCAACAGCTCACAGAAAAATTTCATTTTCAGTAATCATTCCTCCTGCAGGGACACTCCCTTGTGATGCTTAGGCTATTTGTCACCTGAAGATGTTAATGTGACAAAAGCAGAGAGGGAATAAACAGATCCTGAATCACTGACATAACATTCTATCATACAAAATGTCTTATAGTGATTTAAGCATTTTAAAGAATAAGAGGATAAATTTTAAGTTTAAAAGAACAAAATATTGGTATATCCTACTACAAGGAAGTGTGAATCCAGGATATACTATACACTGTGTGCAGATCTAAGCAAAATAAGTCTTAATGAAGAGGATCATTAAATAATATTTACTTGTTAAATTTTATTGTCCTGGTCAGTGATCTGTGGTGTCACTGATCTGGAGCCAAATTCTTAAACAAGCTTTAATTATATAGTCAGTTTTGTGCTTGGAAGTTTTGCATCAAGAATTTTGCAAGTTCAGCTGTGATAAAGGAGTTGTTGTCTCCTGTCAGACCATTAAATGCAGTGGCTTGGTTCTGACAATGAATAAAACCAGATGCCTCGAAAAAAGATGCAAGAGTTCGACAGAGGACCACTGTAGGGAAAATGTCTTCATTCATTCGTGATAAATTTATGCTTTGTTATACAAAGGTTTTCCCTTTCTGAGAAAATCATACTATTTTGTCATAATTATAGATGTTTTTCTTATTCTCATAAATATCAATATACTTTTTTTCCTACCAGACTGGCCATAGTAATATCCTGTGCTTCCCATTTCTTAGGAGAAACCATAAGTCACTATGAAATACAAAAATAGAAACACATCTTGTATTCAATAAAAAGAGTTTGATAAGAGGAATAGCTGATTAAACTTGGAGGTGATGTGAGAAAGACAGTGGACTAGATTTTCCTCTTCCTTTTTCTTAACCTTTTGTTCATTTGTACACCTTTTTCTCATATCATCTTGTTTCTCTCTTCCTCCATGAGGTGTACTGCAAACCAGATAACTGTATATCTCAAATTAAAATAGGCACGCTTTGTTTGGCAGTGTCAACAATGCAGGCACACAAAGAGCTGCACAACACCTCAGAGAATGTCCTTTACAAATTTGGCCTAAAGGGCATGTATATTTTATTTCAGTGTCAGACTGAAAACAAAAATAAATGTATTTCTTTTTCTTTGCAGTTCGAAAGGATATAGTTCATATCCTCTCAGATCTGGATGTTGAAGTCAAGGATATAACAGACTGTTATGATATTAGCTCTTTTCTTCAGCCACTGTCTTTGGAAGATGTATTTGAGAGAACAAGCAAGGAATTTCCTATGGTTGCTGAGATAATGGAAGGGCCACAAGGAAGCCAGAAGCCTTATAACCTATTGTGTACAGGGAAAGAGATTGTCATCTACAAAAAGTACCAGGCAAAAAGAGTCCTCTCCTCTGAGATCAGAAGTGACTCCCCCAAAAGACATTTTTTAATCCCTATGAGCTACAAAGGAAAGTTCAAGAGAAGACCTCGGGAGTTTCCAACTGCCTATGACTTAGAGATAGCAAGAAGTGAAAAGGAGCAGCTTCATGTCGTAGCAACAAAAGCCTTTGATTCTCCCCATAAAGAGCTTTTTTCTGTTTCAGTTGGAGATCAGTTTCTAGTTCAGCAATGCCAGACTAGTGAAGTTCTGTGTGAGGGAAGAAAAAAAGTTGTAGATGTTTTAGCTTGTGAACAAATACTAAGTGATACCTATAAGAAAGTGCTCCTCCCTATGTATATGGAAGGTGGCTTTGTGGAAGTGATTCATGACAAGAAACAGTACCAGCTTTCGGAGATTTGCAAAGAATTCCGTTTGCCTTTTAAYGTCAAAGTCTCTGTGAGGGATCTTTCCATTGGGGATGATGTCTTGGCTGCTGTACCTGGTCTGCAGCTTGAAGAAGAAATCACAGACTCTTATTTGCTGATTAGTAGCGTCAGCAGTCCAGTGGACAGCTGGGAGATTCCTGTATATCGCTTAAACATGTCAGTCCATTTGCTCAGCAAAGATGTCCAAACAGTTGTACTCCCTGCGACTAAGACAACAGTGGAAGAGATCAGCGAAGAACAATACTATATGGTGCGAAGATATGAAAACCAAACCCTATATCCACCACCCAGGCCTCCCAAAAAGCCAACAACACTCGCACCAACCCCCCTTTTTGCAGTACCTACGCAAGCGGTATCTGATAAACTACAGGCCCCAAAGGTAAGGTATCACATCTTTTCCTTTGTCTTTGAATCTGTTACAATCACAGGTCACTTTCTGTCAGTTTGTAGTCTCTATTTCACTTGTGTATCCTTATGGCACCTTACAGAGATGGCTCTCAGTCCCCCGTAACAGGTAAATTAGCCGTTATAGACAACAATGGCTAAAATCTCCAGTGTGCATTAATTGAGCCATGAAAAACAATGGAACCATGCCGACTCACAGCAGAAAGCTTGGCCTGGCAATTTTGGATGGATAAACCTTTATTGCACCTATGCAAAAGTGAAGGGAGATGCTTGAAGTGGCTGTGTTAAATGTTTATTAAGGGGAACCATCTGTTTTCGTGATATATGTAAAGAGATTTTTGCTTACCTTGAAAAAGCAGAATTACATTCACAGAAAGTCGGGTTGTATAGATGTTTTTGACTGCATGTTTTCACAGATACCCAAGTGGCAAATAGATTTTGAGTAAAAAGGGCAGCTGTTTTAGAACAGCATCTGATGATCAGAAAAAAGTATCCCTTCTAGGACAGTTTCCTTAGTAGCAGTTAACCGAAGCCAATGCATTTGTTCATTAATTTTCTTGCTTATATTGAAAGAACTATCAAACCAAGGTGCCTCTGGACTTCAACAAGAGAGACTATCCAGCAGGTACATAACTTACGTGACAGTTTCTCGCTTTCACGTGCAAAGGCAAATTCCTCTGCAGGGGAAGAAAAGGGAAATATTAGAAACTTTTTCAGGAGATAGTTATGTTGCTGAGACCTCAGAATGAGACTCCAGGGTGGTTGTGCTGCACTTTAAATGCAATGTAATTCATGGAATTATATTTTGGAGGTTCTGGGAAATGTTATTTTTTGTGTTGCTGTCAAATAAAGGTCCCATTGTAGCGACACTGGAAGGGAAGCCTTTGTGAGTACCTCTTCTTACCTGCTGTATATGTTTGTTGCTTTAGTGCCAATTCCAGGACCATGCACGGGTCTGCACTCCACATAGGTCCTAGTAGATGGTTACGACAGATCATAGGAGAAGTGAATGGGTGAGGTGGGTCCCTCAGTTAAGGGTAATACAGCAAAAAGCTATGCCATTTTCTTGCATCTGTGCTTGTACTATGAAAACTTATTTTCTGCTTGTTTGTACAGTGAACATTGTAGCAGCTGAAATAAACCATTCAGTTAGGTTAGTGTGAATAAACAAGAAACTGGGCCCTGGAGCTAACAGGAAGCATTCAGCCTGGTGGTGGCTCAAGGCACAGAACTGAGGAGGAATTCCCTCAAAATTGTGTTTCTGTTATAACTGTGCCTTTGGTCAGAAGAACTCAGATTGCTTGCTGTAACTGATGACTGTGTGTAGACACCAGCAAGTACATGCTGACTTGTGCAGGCTAGACTTGTGCAGGAGAGAATATTTTCTTGAAGTAGGGAGAGAGCAATTAGCATAAGAGAGGGATGAGTTCAAGTTGCCTTGCACATTTATGAGTGAGAGTGACCTTAGACTGCAGCTGTCCAGACAGAGAAACACATTTAAGCAGACTGCTCCAGAGGACATCTTTTAGTCACATGCTTGTTATAAATAAATAATAAATTACAGCCAGAATGCTTAGACTTATGCAGATTTGTAAATCTCCTTCCCTGGAAAGGTGAAACAAGTAGAAATTCCTTATGCATAAGATTAAACACCCTGAGCTTTCACATAATAGGTTTAAAGTTGCACAGAATGCATTATCTCTTCTGTCCTGAGCACAGCAAATCCTCTGAGAGGACATGGATCTTAGCTAATAGGCTCTGCTCTGGCCTTTCAGTCAGTGACGGCAATAGGGAGGCTGCATTTTCTTCTCAGGGATATCTGAGGGTTCAGAAAGTTGTAGATTGTGCCAAACTGATAAATGGCTCACTTTGCATATTTTATGACTATGCCTAGATGTATTTGCATGAATAACAGACAAGAGTCCTAATGAGCCAAACTTAAGCCTGACAAGGTGGCAGCCTGGAATAAGCTTTAGGATTTCATGAATCACCATGCTTCTTCTTCAGGCAGCACCCTAGCTGGCATTTAGAGAGCTCTGGTTGCTTGTGAGAGGGTGGTGAATGGGTAATTTTTGAATAAAGATGAGGCTGTGCTCTTTGGTTTTGGTTTTCAAGGTGAATATCCATGCAAAATAGTCAGCACATGCATAGTGTTTGCATCTTTGGGGCAGTGTTTTTCTCTTTTTTGACCACTGGTTGGGAAACTCCACTTGGTTTGGTACTCTGAAGTTAAATACTTTTGCTGTATTAGTCCACAGAGGACTAAAATCTGGCTGTTTTATGTCAAAACCTGAGGATGCTCTGCCCAGGTGGATCCCTGCTAGCAAGTACTTGTGCTTTGAACACCTCTTAGCTCTTCCAGCAAGGTAGTGAGGGGAGAGTGACTCCAGCTGTCTTTGCCTGCTGTTTCCTGACCTTGATAAGGGAAAAGCTAATGCCAGGAGTGGGACTACGTAGTGTATGTTTCACTGTGTACTTTTGGCCATGTTAGTCACTGAACTGGATAAAATTAGCAACCAGTATGGACAGGAAGTTTCTGTGAACCTGAGATAAGTGTAAGAGCTGCTTCTGCATCCATGCAAGGTCGAATACTGCAGCGATGGGCATGTGTGCGCAGTTTGACACAGCAAAGTCCAGAGACATCAGATAAATTCTCAAACACAATATAGCTGCATTAATAAGAAACTCTGCCCAACCTCTTTACAGGGCTAATTAAGTTGGCTCAGCTTCTGCTGACACAGCTTTCAACTCCAGAGCCTGGGGATCTCTTCTCTCTGCCCTCTGCAGTGCAGTGTGGACTTTCCCTTTGCCTCTCATCTGACCATTTAGTCTGGATAAGAAACACCCAAACCACATAGGTCTGCAGTTTTGTATTGGCTGTTAATTGAATAAGGAGGGAAAAAAACCCACAAAAACATACATGCAAACTAAATCAAGGAAATGAAATAGCATATATCAAACCATCAAATTAATGTGATAGAAAGATCAAACTCTATCTAATAAAGAACATCACCTCTGCCCACAAACCCTACATGCTTTGCCCCTGCTCCCCCCAAGGCCACAGGTGACAAAACAATGACTGCTCGCTTTGTTTAATGGTAAAGCTTAGGGTACTAGCAGTCATTCACAAGGCATGCACATTTCCCACACTAGAGTCACTGGAATAAAGTCCTTAAAGGGTTCTAACTGCCACGTTGGATTAAATAGTTTAAGCCATGCCTGATTTGTGAAGTTGGCTAGAAAATGGGAATGATCTAATAAACCCCTAGTAGTTAATGCCACTGACTTCAGAACGGGGCATCTCACACTTGCCAAGGAGTTCTTGGAGAGAAGTTTTCATAGGGGGAACCAGTCAGGACATCACCTTCTTGAAATTAAAATTCTTTTAAGAAGAACAAGCCAGGTGTGTATTTGTAGGCTCTTTTCAAAGTTAGGACCACTGCGATGAGTGTAACAAACAAAGTTTTCATGTGGTAACTCCAGAGTAATGTTTCAGGTGCGACCCCAGACAGAGGAGGCTTGAAATTTGTTTTCAGAAATTTCCTTATGCTTTTTATCAGCTACCTACAGTTAATACGTCTTTCCTCCCCTTGGAAAGATTCAAAGCAAAATAAGTTTTAAGCTTCCTTTTTACTTATCAGAATTATGCTTTCAGCTGAGAAACTGATACAGTACTAGGTGATCTACAGATTGTAATAAATTATAGCTAACACAGTTCAAGTTTCAAGCAGTAAATATCCTACAGATTTAGGAAGCTGTTAATATATGTCCTTTCATGTTTTTTTCTAAACTGAAACCAACAAAAAAGGCCCCCTCAGCAAATATTGCTAAACGCATGTGACTAGTGGGAGGATTGTAATCAACACACGGAAAGTCACAACCTAGTCCTGGTAATGCCAATACGCTAAGGGCACTAAGTGCACTGCCTGTGAGAATTAAAAGATGGAGTATTTGCCCTCTGATAAAGAGTAAGAGAGGTTAGCTCCATCCAGGGCTATTTTCAGTGATCTGCTTAGATATGTATCTAGCCTGAGGAGCATTAGTATCAGTAGAGTACTCACAAGGTTCAAGTTAGGTTTGCCTTTAAATACCTTTATGAATGTGGAACTGGAAAAGCCGGTCACATGGTAATCTGCTCAGCTCTAGCCAGCAAGCTAAGAGAATTCCAGCAGGCAAAAGTGGAATTTAATAAAATGGTAAGTATCAGGGCATGATAGTTAATCGTCATTCAGCGCTAAGGTCCATTATCCTTCAGAAAGTCATTACAGTGTTATGATATCAGAAACTTTCTTGCTTTCTTGCTTTTTATTTCAAAATTAAAATGAAAGAAAAATTATTACTTCCATCTGGTTTTGCAGTTCTACAAACTGAACCACTGAAATCTGCCATTAACGTATTTATCACATCTGTCTTCACAGCAAAATGAAGACTTATCTGGAATTAAATTGATAAGATGTAAGCCACATTTTTCGGCAAATGAGTTTTCCTGCAGCGCCTCCTTTCCTTCCTCCTAGCTATTTTTTTTCTGCTTCCAGAGCGTTTTTCATGGATGTGGGGCCTTTCTATAGCTGGTTTAATACAGACATTTCTGCTGCGCAGCAAGACACTAAACTTCGTAAATAAATACATACTAGAAAATCCATAGAGGGAAACCAACAAGGAACAGGTGAGAACAGGGTTCAGGGATCAATAATCTTTTGGTACTAGAAATGAGGGAAGAAAGCATGTTTTGTTAGCAGATGCAACTATGCACGTGCAAACATAAGAACCCAGATTTCTGCCTGACAAACGCAGCATTGTGGGTCCTGAGGCTGCAGCTAGGCTTCCTGTTCCTCTCCCTTTTCACTCTGTACCCACCAAAGAGGAAGTTTCTGTCCTCCTGGAGTCTCACCTTCTCCCCCATCCCCCCCTTCCCCATACCACATGTATTGTTTCTCCCTATCACTTTCCAATAGCTTTGTAAGTCCATAATAAATACAACAGGAAGGCTGGAAGCACTGCCCATGCAGATTTATGATTCACGGTGCCCCAGGTTCTGGATGTCTCCTAACATCTGTAGCCCTTCCCCAGCCCGGACTCGCCTGATGAGTCAGGCTCCAAATCCCCTGTGCTCCTTCGCGCTGCAGGTTCCTGCTCCTCCAAACACCACATCCAGTCTGTGCTGCAGGATCCTTTTCCTCCTAAACCCATACCCATGTGGTGCCATGTGTGCCTGATTCCCTCAGACCCACATCCCTCTGGTGCCTCAGCTCTGCACTTGTCATGCATCCTTCAGCTGCTGAAAGTTGTGTGACCTCAGTTGCCTGGTCTTCTGGTCTGCTCCACTGCTTTCAGCCAGGTTTGTCCTTTCCTCTTTCTTGCTTCTTCCCAGAACATCTCTTCCTCTTGCTTTTCTCTCAGTGAGCTGAAGCCAAGGCCACAGACATTATAGGGTGGAAGCTGCAGGAACTTTCCAAATTATGCATGGGCTTTCATTTCCTTCCCCAGCAGCATAACAGGGCCCTTGCTCCAAACCTCATCAGGGCAGCAGTCTTCGCCTAGGTTTTTAGGAGCAATGCTGGAGTGAGTGGTACATGGTATCAAGCCACTTAATTCTCTCTTATAGGCTGGAGAGGCCCAGTTGAATGACTTGGTATCAGTGATCTGTCGCAGAGATTGTTACATCTGCGTCTGTACCCTGGGGCCTGTGACCAGTTCCCAGGAACCCTATATGAAACCTGACTGCGTACTGGGCTGAGGCCTGCACATATGCCATCCCTCCTCATGTACTGGGTTTCTATGCAAATGAAACCAAGCAATGCTGGCTGGAGTAGAGCTCGGATCTGGATGATCAGGGACCAGAATGGCCAGGTCACCTATTGCATTTGTCAGAGCCGGCTGGAAGGGATTAGAGGAGCAGGAAATCCTAAAGCCCCAGATAATAAATGACTGGAGTTTTCCATATGTTTTCAGGATGGAGATTTGGTACTAAAATCTTTTTTTTTTTTTTTAAATGATATTAGAAGCTTAGAATTTCCAGAGAGAACCATCAAGTCTTTAGTAGACACTTATTGTGGATTGATGTTACTCTCAAAAACACGATAGAATTGGGAAGATAGCAATGTGCCTGCTAGAAGGACAGGCAGTAGATAATTGTCTGAAAAACTAGCAGGGCAATCTGAGGTATAAGTCTTGCAGAAAGTCATTGCTGCTACAGGAACTGCTGATATAGTACGCGAAATTAAGGAAGGTACAGATGAACATTTGGATATGCTGACTGATGTAAATGCCAACTGGTTAAAAGCAAATTGCTTAATTTAGAGCTAAAAATGAATGACTTGGAGAACAAAGAGAGAAGAAATATAAAAAGTTAAAAAGATGCCCGGAAGAAATAAAAAACTGAATGACAAAAAATATGGAACCCCTGATAAGAGAAAGGAAAATCCTGCATATAGCATTTGAGCCAAAAGCCATTGATGTCAGAGCAGAATTGGCTGACTTGTATTTTTTTCTCCTGCAGAAAATACATAACATAACAAAAACACATATCCAGATAATCAAAAATCAGGACAAAAAAGTAAAAAATTCCAGTTTGATTGCAGCAGACTCCCCCCCCAAAATTGCAGGGCTCTGAAATGGATTGTTTAGCTTGGGTTCCAAGCAGCCTGACTTCCCACAAAGGCTGTTCTCCAGGCTGCATTGTATCATTCTTGCCTTTCTCATCATGGCACCAAGGCTGGAAAATCAACTCCTTAGAAGACTCCATAGCTGGCTGTTGAAGTGAGGCCCATTACAGCATGTAGTTTGGTCTTTTCTGGAGTCACAAAAAGCTTTTCTGTATTGAACTGGCCAGAGTAAATCTGCACTGCAATGAATTTCCAGCGGCAAATAGTTTTCATAGTATTGCCATGCCCACCTCCTAGCAGCAGCAGTGACCTGGCTGGCAGGCTCCAGGAGCTCCCCTCAAAGGCAGGTGCTTAAACTTCAGGCTGGTGCCAGACTCTTTGACTACATCACTATTTAAACATGTTTGGGGACTTTTCTGGGCTCTGGGGCAAAACTTGACATGACATGGCTGATGTCTCTGCTAGCAACTCTTCAAGTCTCCAGATATGTGTGGCTGCTTGCAGACTGCATACTGGGAATGGGCCTTGGGGTATTCCAACTCCCAGATCATGCCCAGGAATTTTTTGGGAAAATGCTAGCTGACACAGGCCAAAATTGAGCACGGGAATATTTACAGGCAATATTTAGTCAGCTTGTGTTGATATACCCTCTGTTGCAGCCTGCACAGTCCAAGGGTCCTGCGCCTGGGAAGCTGGCTAGCTGATAGGATTTGAAACATGAGAGACAGAGTCCAGGTTTTCCAATTTCTGAAAACACAGTTTTCTAGTGGATAATCATAGGCACTTACCATGCAGTAGTACAAATGGGGCAGTGCTGAGGGGTTTAATGTGCAGCTGTGGGATCACCTGGTAAGAATGGAATACTCCAGCTGCGTTACTGCAGGATAAGGTTAACCAAATAAGAGAGCTGTGTGTCCAAGTGAAATGCAGGGACAAATAGTGGTGTTTGCCAATCTGATAGCAGCTCATTAAAAAAAAAAAAGGGTGCTCATCAGAATCACTGAAGTGCTAAGTGAGATCAATATAAAAGAAAGCACTGACATTTCTCATTTAAGTTGTGCCTTCCTTTACAAAACTCAAGTTTTTGCAGTGCTGTCAGAACTGGGCCTAAGTGAAAGCATCCCAGAAGGCTGGGATTATGCTTTGAGATATATTGCCCAATGAAATGAAATAAGAAAGTCGCTGTCAGTGTGACAACAGGGTCAAATCCCAAAGGACCTGCAGGCAAGACTAACATTTTCCAGAGAGTCCTCACAGTGAGGAATTGAATGATTATCAGGAAACAGAGAATGCTGTGGAGAGACTAAACAAATACATTAAAATTTGTAAAGCATGGAGTTCTGAGGCTTTCTCTCTCTGCTTTTAGAAATTGTTAGTACACAGACATGAAATAAAAAGTATGGTGATAATAAAATGAATATAGTGGGGTTTATCCATTGTTATGTCAGGGACTCTGTAAAGACTGAAACATAGTGTTAATGTTTGTATTGGGAAAATTAATTTCCCTTCTTTGTGGATAGAGATCTACAATTTATACTCAACTTTTCCAAGGTTGATATAACATTATGTTGTTGTTGTTGTACTTCAGGATATGAAATAATTTTACAGGTAAACATTTTAAATGGTAATATGTTGTGGTTCAGATTTTCTTTTCTTTTCTTTCCTTTTTTTTAAGAAAATAACAAAAGGTTTGAGGAGGCCCAGAATATTTTGTAGTTATAGCTATTGTGATTAGACGGTGGTCATACCACTGGAAAATCAGAGCCTGTATCTCCTTCTGACTTGCAATGGCTGTAGGCAGTGACTTGTTTCAGTGGGCCACCTGGAATAGTGTGATGGAGTCTTAACAGAGGATGAGTTGATATCCCAGTCACTGGAGAAAAAAGGGAAAGAAAGAAGACTCTTTCCTAGTTTGTGGCATGCCTCTGCTGGACAACACCAGAGCTAAAAACTGCTGAGAACCTCCAGCAAATTGGATTCTGGATTAGCTCTAAGGGGAAGACTAGAAATGATAGTGCCTGATATGATGAGTGAGGTTGAAACCTGCTGAATAAAACAGGATAAAGCTATTCCCAAAGTATCATTTTGTTTTTAACTTTAAATTTAAAAGTTTCTGAAAAAGCAAATAGTATTTTATATGTGAAATAACTGTATCTGGAAGCTACTTTTACCAATCTGTTTATTTTGAATACGATGTGGTATATGTATGTCCTTTAATGCTAACAGAGAAAGGAGTGGCTGAGTTTGCTTGGAAATTGCAGTCATTTGAAGGGAGGTGTATCAAGCAATTGAACAGCAGCTCTACAGGAAATTCTGGCCATGTAAGGAATGGTGTTTGCAGGAGCTTGGTGGATCTGGGTTAAGTTCCCTCTTCTCCCAAATGCTCTTCCATGACACTAGACAAATCACATAACTATCATTGCCTCAAGACATGAAGAAACTGCTATGTACAAAGCTAGGGCGTGGATTTACAGCTCATTAGTTACTTTATATGGATGCTTTAATCTCAGGTAAGTATAAGATACATTTCAGGAAGGGTCAGAGCTACTTCACATTTTCTCTGGAGCAATAACCTCATAGACAGTTGCCATGGAGTAGTTAATGAGCTGTAAATCCACACTCATTTACTTTGTGGCAACTAGTTCATGCAGCTGTCTTGTCTGTCTATGAAAAAATGGGACATAATGCTTCCTTTTCTCATCTTGGGTTTTTATAGAGAAAGACATGGTTTTAGCCTTTATTTATAAAGCATTTTGTGCATTGGCTGCTACTATAACAGGAACAACAATAACAACATAAAAATAATAGCAACAATGAAATTCCAGGACACAAGTATGTTTTAACATTGGTTAAAAGTTTTCAGTTGAATATCACTTTACAGAAGAGCTGCAGAGAGAAACTCACTGTCATCTAGGACAGCTAAATTCTGAAGTGGGTATATCTGAAAGAGGAAGAAACAAGAAAAAAGAGAGGTGTGAATTTGTCCTATTTAATATTGCAAGGTGTTAACTTCGAGGCTCACTAACACATTTGTAAGCTTGATCTTTTGTTAACCACTTCATAGTATATTCTTATAGTAGGCAACAGTCTTTGCACTTGCCTATCGCATATTTCCAGTGTCTCAAGTCTTGTCTTCACCTTGTGGCTTATGAAACATAGCCGTTGTTAGTTTCAGGACATGAAGAATTATGGATAGAAAATCAGACACTTTTCAGAATGCCTGTGTAAATTTCCCAGGTTTGTTGGACTTTGTCAGATAATAGCATTAAACTAAAAGTTTCATGTTAAAGGTCAGCTTATGCAAGCATGCAAGAGCAAAAAATGAGGAAACAGACAGCTACTGTATGGGTTATATATGTATTTTTTTTTTATTGATAGATCGTATTTGGATAAAAAGTAGCAGCACCTAACTGATGATGTTTAAATGCATGTTGACCTGAAAGGCCATTTTTCCAAGTCAGCTGTAGCACGCAGTTTGAACAGCCAAATCATTTGTACTGCTTGCATTGATGGAGCAGCACCACCATTCAGATGGAAGAGAGGATTAAGGAGGGAGGTTTGGAAGGTGATACTGAGAACTAATGAAATAGAAGAATGGGATATCCAGTTATCCTCTATCAAATTGTGAAATGGGACAGGAAAGCAGAATGTATGTAGGATGGAGGGAATTGCATTTTTGTTGTGAGAAGGCTTTTTCAAGGGAGAGGATTTTTCTTTTTAAATATGATATTTTCTCCTTGTAAATATCCTAATTCTTTACTCTCCTGCCTTATTTGTCTCTCACATAAAAAGAAAAAGTAGTCTTCTGGAAAAAAAAAAAACCTCCTTTGCTTGAACCACACAATGATTTTAAAATGTTTGTTTACACTGTAGTAACATGAAATACCTACTGTTTAATTTACTCCTTTGCACCTCACTGAACAGAGATCGACCAGAGAGGTTTTGGTTTGCCTCCTACTTATACTCCATATACTCAACATCTGACTGTGTGGACACCCAGGCTACAAACCTCCTACACTACTGCAATTCCCTTTCTGCATTCACAGTTCAAGCAACAAGATGTCGATGTGGATGCAAAAATACAGAAGATAGGAGAAAAACAGAAACAAACTTCGTAAGCAGCAGGGTTCAATTTTGCATAAGGCTTTTTGCTTGTTGGTATCTTCAGAAAATACAGAGATAAAATTCTCTCATGAAGTGCTGAAACCACTGCTGCCCCATATGAACACTTGTATTTGAGAGGAGATCTCCCTCTACACTCCAAAATGGAAAGTAAACCTTCTTATGAATGTTATAAGTTATTGAATAATAATATGTCAGCGTTCTGATGCTGCTATTGTTGAACCTAAATGAAAAACCTTATTAATCATGGATTTGACAGCTCATTCAGTTATAATAATGTTTCCTGTCAATCCAAGCTCTCATTATAATTGGATCTTGCTTAAAAAGAAAGATGCTCCATTGACTGTTCAGATTCAGGAGAAAACAGGTTTGAAAATGAAAATATCAGTCTGAATACTGTTTCCAGGAAACCTGCTTATGTATGTACAAGTTGGAAAACACTTTAATCCTTGCTATGTGTCACATTTGGACACTACTATAATAAGATTCTTGTACTGACTAGGTACCAGCTCCACAGTCATGACAGAGAAAGTGAAAGCAAGAAGAGTAAATAAAACTTTTTCTCAGGGATGCTGGTATATCTTCACTACAACCCAGTTGCTATGAATGAGCTGAAATAGATGGCTTATCTATATGATGAAGTGCTCTAGGCTATGAATTTACAGTTAATTTGCTTTTCTGCATGGCGTCTTTTGTGAACACTCAGTATGCAGCAAGTATTAGATATTTTATTTGGTATTGAGAGAGGATTAAGTTGGCCAAGGCACTCTAGTGTGCTATGGGAGTGTTTGCAAATAGAGTTAGTGGCAAGGAACTGTAAACTCATGCCCTAACTTACTGTTCACTGTCTTTACTTTATAAACAAGCCCCGAGACAGGACAAGCAGCTGAGAAGGTTATGAAGGCAGAAAAATATTGAAACTGAGACTAAAAGCACTTGGAAAAGCATCTCAAATAAATGCTAGTTAGAAGAGACTCTGCAGGCCAAAACCCATAAATTGCATATTGGAGGCACTGATCCCACAGGTATAACAAAAAGGGAGGTGGTGTATTTCCATGGAGGCCACAGTTCCTTAAGCACACAGAAGCCACAGGGTAAGAATAAATTAAACTACATTTAAAAAATAAGAAGTTTGTACAGAACACACTTTTCAAGGGCAGATGGAATGATAATTCCCAGAAAATGCTCCAGTTTACAGATAAACCATTGTGGCTACAATAAATGGGAACTTGAAATAGTTTTCCAAGGTATAATATAATGCCAGCAAACATAGAGAGGCTGTATATTTGCTTCACTGTCTTGTAGGAGAAGTAGCGAACAGTAACCYGATAACATCAGGGCTATGTACAGATCAGAAAAAGGATGTGAACTAGGGAAGATAATCTGTGGTTTATAGATACGAATAGGAAGTGCTCCCTACAATAAATCATAGGAGACCTGAAGATGTAGTTTTTGATGCAGCTAGTTTTGAAGAAAATAGAAGTCAGAAAGCAACACCAAGCTCCTCAGACAGAAAATAAAGAGAGGCAAAGCAGCTGATGTGAAGCTGTTGCAGCTGGTGTAAAGGGTATGGCAAGTCCTTTTGCAGTTCTCAGTTTGGGTGTGTATGTGTTTGACTGATTAACTGATGGACAAGCAAATTTATGTCAGCTTCAGGCAACCTCTGCCTCCCTTCAAAACACACAGTTTGGTGTCACCAACATGCTGGGATATCAGAATCATTTGATTATTTGTAGTGGTGACAGTGAACATTTTCTTACTGTGTCCCAAGAGTCTTTACTCATGACGTGACTTGCAAGTGTAGGGGGGCTAGAAGGCCAGTAGTCATAACTGGAACAAAGCTAGTCTTCCTCAAAATATCTGTTGAAAAAGGTCTTCCTAAAAATCAAATGATAAGGAGAAGAAATATTCTGATGTAGGAGAAGAATGATTTTGAGATAAGCTAGACGTTCAATAGTGCTGTTAACATCTAGTAGGCTTTGGCTATGGAGACAAAATCATAAAATTATTTTAATTAGTTATTGCTTGGCTTGTGCCCCCAAAATTTAGTATTTGGGTGTAAAAAATGAGGAATATCAAGTGTTTTGTGAATTAATATTCCATTCTTGGAACTTCACATGCCCCGGTAGATGAGATGTCTGATTTTCAGAGTTCACGTAAGCTGTATCTCCTAAGGCCTATGTAAGATTCATTTAACGGAATTCAGTGCACAAGTGTAAAAGTGCTTATTGTTTGTGTGTTTGATCCTGTCCTAGATATGAACATCAGGAAGAAAAGTGTAAGCAATCTTTTCTCCCTCAATGGTTCAACCAGCTAAAGCACAGAAGGAAGAAGAGGCTGCAGCCCACACCAGAATTTAGTAGCCTCACTGAGACAATAGCTTTCTTCTATTATTTATCTTCAATCAGTGCAGCTCAGCACCATCTTCTATTTTGTTTTGTGCCAAGCAGAAACAACCTAGCCTTCACTGAGACTGCAGTGACTGAGAGAAACAAAGACAAGGCTGAGAATGGAAGTGCTGCAAATGCTAACAGGAATAAAATTCCACGAGAAAGTGGAAAGGGCTTGTTCTGGTTTTGTTGTGCATTCATTTTCAAAGTTTTATGCATGAGTGGCTGACTGATTTCTCATCTCTAGATGAATAAATGAAAGTCAAGATTTGTTACTGGTAAACAGTTAATATCAAAGGGGATTTCTCATATTAATAAAGTGCGAAGATCATTCAATCACAGATGAGAGGTTGTCATATGCCTCTGCAACCTCTCACGTAGCATAAATTTGTGGAGGTTGCACAATAGTTTGTAAAGTGCTTATTTATTAGCATAAAAAAATGTAAAATTTGCAATGCGACTATGTAATTCATGTGATGAAATAATGTTTCAAATAATATTTTTCACAATGTATAACTTGATCAGCTGCTGTTGTATGCATAAAATTAATATTTATATTCATGGGAGATCTGTGAGAAGGTCAACTAGGAGACATTTTAATCTATGTTTTCAATTTGCGGCTATATGGTTATAGTAATAAATCACAGCAGCTTTCAAAAGTAACAACAACAGCAACAATAATATATGATTCTAAAATTTCTATGGACTATAGATTAAACTAATTTTTTTCTCTTGAGCAACTACATACATTTTCTTTATTCGTTGGTTGTGATCTCTTATATAATTACAAAGAGATTTGATACCCAATGATATAAAATGCATATGCTAACAATTTCAAATTAAGGGGAGCTTTCAGCTGATTTCAAAAGACACATTGCCAGGCACTGCCTTCACACTTTTTCAAAAACCCCACGTAAATCCAATTTTGTGCGCTGATTGCAGGTACAGCACAGTTGTAGTAACACCATGACAGTCTGCAACATTAATTTATTGATTTAAAAAATCCTTGAGAAGTGTTTTATGTATTCAGCAATGTTTATACATTGTATGAATTCTTAATCAAAATGTCGCACTTGGGCTTCTTCAACACACAGTGTAGTTCAGGCATAACCACAAATACTGCGGTATGAAAATGCCTGTCAGAACGTGTGTTTGGTTTTTCTATCTGAAACAGTTCATTAGACGGTGCTATACTGTTTCCTTTCTGAAACCCAGACTATGAACCCTCTTTGAACTGTTTCTCTAGCTGTTCAGCTGTGAATATATTTTGACTCTGTGTTTTGTCTTAGGCTGTCTGTACTCAGACAGATAGACCTCCTGGCACATATGCAGACTTGATTTAAGAGACTAAAGCTCCATTTGCCTTAATGGAGATGAAACGTCTTCCAATAAGTGTGAATTTGGCAGGTTTGTTTTGAGGGAGGAAAATGGCATGCATGCTCCTTCTGTGATGGGTGAGCGTGCCTGCAGCACCTTGATGAGCTGGGTCAGCCCAGCTCCAGACGGAGGCACCTTTGCTTAGGTACCCACACGTGCATCATGTCTCCAAGCTCCTGTAATGGCCAATACTCTCAGCAGTGCTTAGACAGCCGAGTGGCTACTTTGGGGTTAGCTGAACCACCTTTTCGCTATGTTGATGAGGTTTCCTGACATAATCAGAGCAAGGACATGCAGAACGTGTAGATAAGTATATGTAGAAACATACCTTTATGTGTCTTAATCTGGAGCTGAATTCCACCCGTGGTGCTGTTGTTAACCCAAACTGAATGACAAGCATCTCTTTTTCACACCAGAGCTGTGACTAGTCCCCCTGCATAGGGAAAGGGTCACCACACTATGCTGGGATACATGTAAGGCCCACAGGCAGTTCAGGAGAAACCCCGACGCTACGGCTACATGACGTGGCTGCTGCAGGCTGTGCTGATTAAAGGTCTGATGAATGAGCTGATGCCCTGGTTTAGGAGGCAGTGACTTGGCAGGGAGAACTGAGCCTTTTATGCCCCCGTGTCATCCAGGAACCTACAGCATGCACATCTCTCATGGAAAAATGATTTCAGCCCTCAGAGGGCTGTTATCGTTCCCAACTGATGAGCTGCTCTAGTGCCTTGTCTTTTTGGCTCTCCCAGGTATGTGGCACGTGTCTTGGTCTCTCAGCTTTATTCGGGAGTCTCATGGGGTCTGAAAGTTTGGTCATATGCCTATCTAGGAGGAAGTTCATTCCTGCACAGAGACCAGATATAAATGCGATGCGATTTCCATGTAGCTCCTCAAAACAAAGGTTTGAGGATTCATTCTCTCCTGCTGTACACATTTTATTCCTACTAAAGTGAGGTGTTCAGCAAAAATGTAGAAGTAATTATATTACAGATTTCATTATCAGGGCTGAGAAAACATAGTGTTTTTCAGATTTGGTTCTTTTTTTTAATAAATACTGTCATGCCAGTTTCCCTCTGGATAAAGAGAAAAAGTAAGAATTCAAATACAAGATAGTCCTCCTGTATCACAACTCTTGCAATATCAATAACTGAAGAGTACACCGGCTTGTAAGATGTCTAACAGATCCCTATTTTCATCCACCACTTTGCTGTTGTAGCTCTTTTTAAAATTATAACATGCATGGATGAGAAGATCCATGCATATTTTAAAGGCATGAGAAAGGCTGACCACTCAGCCTTGTGACAGCTATGTTTTTTTTTCCAAAACTCTTATTTAAAACAGATTGTGTTTGCTTAAGAGTTGAATCTTTGTTTAAAGTCCTGAAATTCTTGAAGAGTCTACTTTGCCCTCTGCAAACATGCACACGCACAATTAATTAGAAAGATGAAAGGTGTTTATTTTGACAGTTTAACCCCATAGCATGTCCTGTGTTTTTCTTATAAAAAGATGAATAACAAGGGGATTTCTGAAACCTTCATCCTCATTCCCAGTGAACATGTTAAGTAGCAGCTTGAATTAAAAAATAATTCCAGTAAGCTTTTAATACCTTTGTTGTGACAAAGAAAACTTTAATTGCATCAATTTACATTTGAAGAATCCATTTACATTGGCAGAAATATTTATGGTTTTCTTCTCCTGCCATGAATTTTGACTCTAGTGTATTGAAACATTGTGCATTTCAATGTGTCTTTTCAGCTGTTTTAGACTGGAAAAGAGTTATGCTCGTACTGCGGTTTTCCATTTCTATTGGAACAGAAAATCTAACAATTTTCCCTGCTAAAATTCTGCCCCACACATACAGGCTTGTATAATTGAATAGGTCTTGCCTCTGCCTCTGCCTCTGCCTCTGCCTCTGCCTCTCCTGTCCTCTCCTCTCCTATCCCTCTTCAATATTGCCAGCTGCAGCATTACAGGAGAAATCAAAGCTACAATCCAGTATGAATTTTTGAGTTTTCTTTTCTTTTTTGAATATTATGAATCCAGACTCATTCATGCTTATCCCACAAATATCTTTTACTACATTGAACTGCTGTTCTAGATACTTTTCAATGGTAGATAAAGTAAATCATCCACAAAATAATTTCACACTGAAATTCTTTTTTCTTCAGTATTTAATAAATGTGTCCCCAGCTACTAATCACACAGGGTCCGTATTCTCATTAATAAGTATGATAAAATATATTTATTTCTATTTCATGGTACTTTCTGATTTTTATTTTACTAACATTCCCTAACATCTCTCTCATCTGGAAGGTGTATGTGAACAGATATCAGTTGTAGAGAACTATGATTTACAATACACCACACTATGTTGGGAACTCCACCTAAAATCCAGCAAGTTTATTCTTTATATCAGCTCACATGAAATGGTCATGGCTTATGGGTTGTGAAAACCTTGGATAAGACTTTTTTTTAAAATCTGAGAGGATTATCTACTGATATACAGCAACTAAGGGTAGATTTGGACATCACTGTATTTCATTTGAAAGCATGTTCAGTTAAGGAAAGATGTCATCTCTACTGTTTCAAACAATGCTTTTTGTGGAGAGAGAAACCAAAACCAGAAAAAGCATACGTCTTTCATTCATGTTAATCACGTTCACATAAAAATGTGATTCACTTCTGCCTAATCTAATAAAAAATGTGGTATTCATCCAGCCAAAAGTTCTTAGCCATTTAGCCCATGCTTTATACCTTACACAATAAATGGGATGATATAACAAATTGATTAGTCTGGGAGAATATCAATATCATTCAGGTTGCAGAACCTGACTGGTAAGTAAAATGTTCCCAGTAAAGTGAATTCCATGGAAGTCCAGAGGATGAAGCACTTGTTACTGCCTCTGTTTAAAAGCATCACCTAGTCTCTTACT
This sequence comes from Apteryx rowi, assembly GCF_003343035.1. Lineage (NCBI taxonomy): Eukaryota > Metazoa > Chordata > Aves > Apterygiformes > Apterygidae > Apteryx > Apteryx rowi. The sequence continues at coordinate 861,290 of NW_020449475.1, read as the reverse complement.
GCTGCAAATATTTTTCTCTTTAAATAATTAAAAATATATATTTTAACTCAATACCCTTCATACATTTCTTGCTTTTTTAATTTGCTTTTTATGGGTCCATTTTGATATATTTTTCAAGAAAGAAGAATACTTCATTAGTATTCTAAAATAAACAGAAACAGCAGTGAAAAAAAATAAGAGCATAGATATTGGCTTCCCAGCATTCACAAGGAACAATTCACAAGTGAACTGTCTTAATGCACATCAGCAGGTAAAACTGCCATTACCTTCCAGAGTCTCCTGAGAAGAAAAAAAAAGCAATATTGTATCACCTTTGAAGGACCATCAATGTACCATTTAAAGATGAATAACCCGGTTGTAATCCCTCTGTTTGATGGAATCATAACTGGTTGCAATAAAATACAAATGCTTTGGCTCCAAGGCAATGCTGAATGCAGCTATGTCATTGAGTCCTGTGATCTTGATGGATAGCATCATGGATTCTCTTCTTTAAGAGTTTAGAGGCACAATTCCTTCTGGCTGTAATTTGTACTGTATTTTTTTTTTTTTTGACAGGGCTTTAAATTCCATTACAGCAAAAATTAATATTTTACCACTCTTTTGTGACTGACACCCATTCAGGCAGGAGATTACATTCCATTTATGGATACTAATGGCACATACCAGTGACATGAGGAGTGTGCACATGCCTGCTCTACTGCTTGTTGCTTCTCTTTAGAAAGATTAACGTTCTCCACCAAGGGATCTGAAAGCTCAGAGGATACACTCTGACAATAATTAATARATAAGGCAAGGAATTTTTGTCTTTAACGTGAGCATTTTTAATTTTTAAGACCATTTTCCTTGCTGGTGTTTGTGGGCTTTAAAACCACAATTGCGCAAGGGTTATGTAAGCAGCCAAGATGCCTTGATTATAGAATCCCCTTGTCCTACACAGCTTGTTCCTGTATTTCCTCTGCTTGTGAGCTGCAAGGTGTGTTCCCATGGCTTTGTGAATCTACATACAGATTCTCCAGATCTACAAATGTTGTGAAATCATTGACTCACTGGAGATGCCCAGAGGATTAATAATTTAAGTAAGATCAGTGAGGACTGGGTGGATCTTTTACAGACAAAAAAAAAAGAAGCCTTTTCCCCAGACTATTTCCCTTCTGGTGCATTCTGGCATAAATAATTCCTCCAGAGTTAGTGGAGCTATGCTAATTTATACCTGCAAAGGACCTGGTCTCAAAAGGCTAATTTAGATGACAATGCTGAAGTGCCATTTTTATTTGTATGTAAAGTACCAGGCACTCAAATAGTAGGGTGTCATTAAATTATTTCTAGAAGATAAATTGCCATTTGGAAGGCTTGCTCTTGGGCAAAATTATATCTTTTTGTATGACTTAAGACAGATGCTACGAGTTAATCTAAACAGCTCCTCTTCACTTCCCTAATTTTTTCCTCTTTTCTATCCCCGATCTCTCCTCTGTTGAACATGCCTCTTTTGCTAGATCTGACTGAAATAAATACATCCTTGGATGGTAACTCATGTATTTCATTGCAATATTTCCTGTGCTCTGAAGGGCCTTGGTAAAAAAAATGAGGTAGTAGGGCATAAAAGTGGTTGATGTCAGTTATAGCTCCTGGGGCAGCTAAAAGTAGGATGATATGAAGACTATTTAAGTCATTGAAGCTCCCTCTTTCTCAACTGCAAGTTTTTTGCTGCACAGCACAGAGTTTCACCCAGGGGTTTCTGACTAAATAGTAATGGATTTGACAACAATCTTGTCTGCAGACTGGACACGGAACCATTAACGGGGTGCTTAATTTCAGCGTAACCACATAATTAAGCCAGGCGATGTGGTTCTGCTTTTCGGGTCTCATGTTATCTGATTGAGGCTGTGTGCTGTTTTCCTCAGTCAGTTTTATCCTCAGCATTAAAAACTGATGTATTTGCATCAGCTGTACCTAAGGCATGTTTCCATATAGCCCGGGCCCAGCTGGAGAACCTCCTAGAGCTCTAACTCTGCCACCCTTGCACATTAGCCTTTACTTCTGACAAAATTAGCTTAGAGTCAGCAGGACAGCTGTGTAAGTATGTATACATAAGTGTTGCTAAACAGGAGAGAGGGCTGCCTATTGTGCAAACACCGAAAAAGAGATGATCCTTGCTGAAAGAGCTTGCCATCTTAAAAAAAAAAAAAATCTGGGAAAAAATAAACAAGGTTAAAGCTTGTGTTATAGTTAATGTAAGTGAAATGGAAAGCTTGCGTACCCTGTAAAGACAATATGGGCAGAAGGGGAAGCTATGAAGTAATCCTATTGCTTACTAGTATTTGATTCTGTGCCTGTCATTTAATCTAGATATTCATCAATGCTTACCTGCCTTACAGCCCAGTGGAATATAATATACTGCATTCTGTTTTTTATTGTGTGTAAGTCGGGCCCCCATGGTGTCTCAGGTGACACTGTGAGCCAATTGGTAATTATTGTTATGGTGACTGGAATATATAGTGAACCCTCACAACATGCAACTCTGTCTTTAGGAATCAGTTTTAAGTTTTCTCAGAGGTTCTAATATAACTGTGTTATGATAAATCACACTTCTGCAAGGTCATTGTTTTTTGGTGATAGACAGAAAGGTTGCTGGAGACGGGATTCATTTAATAGTAGACACAGACATGAAAAGAGAACAGTCTTCTTTATTGGCAGAATCTATTTAAATTAATTCATCTTTGAATCCTTAAGTGTAATTTAGTGGAAGTTTTCTAATTTCAGACCTGTGCTTCATTTAGAAGGTTTCCAGCATTCTGTATTTAAAATATGTATATTTTATAAATATATAAGTGTGTCTGTGTTCATATTTCATGAAGACAAATGGACTAAGCTAGGATTTTTTGTTTATTTTGGTTTTGTATCAGGTATACATAAAGACTGTAAAAGTATAATACAGAATAGAAGAGAATAAAAAACTAGTGCTAGCTAGGATGGTGGGGGGGGAGGTATTTAATGATATTGCAGCTGTTGGTAGATTCAGGTTCTAGGCAGCTGGAGGGTTACTGACATCTGGGGACTTGATTTAACCAATCACTGGAAAATAAGAGTGGGATATTTGGATGAAACAAAATTCCACTAGAAAATGGTGTAATAGTAAAGACCTCTTGCATGGATATTTACAGTTATTGTATCACCTACAGCCCTCTTAGAGGGAGAGTCTAGAGGTCTTTGAGCCCTGCAGATGCATGCAGCAAGCAGCAGTCCCAGCACTGACATCCTTACTCTCTAAATAGGTAAGATAGAGAAAGCACGGCAGAAGGGACAGACAACAGATGACTTGCTTATAGTCACACAGCAGGGTAGTGGCTAGGTTTCTTGGCTAGCAGACCTGTTTCATCCTGAACTAAATCTCTGGACATGAATTTTTCTCTGAAGTCTTTGGGGAAAAAGATAGACTCAGATCCTAAACACAAAGTTTGTCGAACTGTCAGCCTATAAGCTGAATTCACAACTGTAGTATTTTTCTAGGTCAACAGTTTGTTGTTCAGGTTGAATTAATGCTGTCCTTGGAAGGATGCACTTTTCATGTGGGTGTAATGTGTCCTTATAAATCTACATCAAAGCGTAGAGAGAAATTCTGTATTAGAATAGGCTTGTGAAGTACTGTTCAGTATTATTTTTGGAAAATTATTTTGAGGTGGCTAGAGATCACCACCAGACAGCTCTTTCTTGAATGACACCCACTCTTGTACTGAGAGCAGGAACAACTTTGCCACCTTAGTCCTCTGGATGCTCCTCCTCATCCTCTGTTTACGGTAGAAAGATGAAATACAAGCAGATAAGAAGAAATCCTGGAGCAAGTGATCACTGTACTCAGTTCTTCAAATCCTCAAGAGACCTGCGTTTGACAACATATGTTACGACCGTCTCTCTGCCCCAGAACCTTAATTTCCACCACGTCTAGAAGGAGTTGAAGTCAGAGGGTTACCTAAAATGAAGGATTTTGATAAGGAATGATATAAACATTTCGAACAAATTGAGGTTAACAGAAAATATTTGAGGTGGGCAAAAAGGTTATTTTAGCAAAGGATAAAAACTGTCCTGCATCACTGCTTTAATCCCTGTTTTGGTCAGACTGTTTTTCACTGAGGTACACTGCTTAAGCCTGACCTGCTGTGGGGTGACAAGATGGAAAAATCTGGGAAGGGCAAGCAGTTGTCGTGCACAGCAGGATCATCAGAAGCCTGGGAATTACATGATAATACTCCTTCTCGCTGTGGTGTCATTCACTGTAGATCTAAAAAGGTGGCCCACACCATCATTTTCCAGATGGGGAAAAAAAACAGGCATGAAGTGCTTGAAGAGAGCTGTGCAGGGGCCACTGCAGTGGGTGGTAGAACTGTGTCAAATCCCCATCCCCTGTTGAAGCTGTTGGCTCCTCCGTTCCCTGTAAGTGGTACCGATGGGCTGCATTTGCTCCCAGTCACTGTGAGATTTGTAAATGACTTCACAGCCATGGAAAATCAGCAGCAGGGGCAAAGTGGGTGATTCTGTTCCTGCCTCTATAAATTACCTGTTAAAATCTGATGAGCTGTTGAGGTATATTGTTGGGGCTTGACCGGTCTGCTGATTTTATGCCTCTGTAATGCTGTGTTCAATAAAGTAACACCTGCCTAAAACTCAAAATCCACAGAGGGCCTTTGATTTAGTTTGGTCTTCCACTTAGGGCAGTGACCTAATAATTACCAAGTGAAAGCAGAAAGATATTAGTTGATGCATTTCTAACAAATAATATATAACTAAATAAACCTTTTCATCTGTAAGAAGAAAAGCATCACTGATCCTCATGTATTTACTGTGCTGCTTGAATCTGGGTTGTTTTCCTTACTTTTACCGCTTGCAAGACAAAAGTAGCCGTCAGGAGCAAGAGATGTGCAAGACTGGAAGAAAACACAGTATATTAATAACATATACTCTCCTGTACCACTGCAGAGCTAAAAGTGATTGATTGATAATAACCTTGTAGTTACCGTACAATTTGCCTACAATTTTATAGTTGCAGTCATGGCATTTATCTACAGTTAAATGAGATAATTCCTGTGTGCTATCTTGCCAGTCTGCCAAGAGCAATGTACCAATTGTATCTGTAAAGTCACAAAAAATGAATACCTGCTCAAATGCCAAGTTTAATAGAGAAGTTTTAGATACTTACATTATGAAGTTGTTATAAAGAACATTCTTAAATTTGTAAAAGAAATATGATGATGACTATCTAAATCTAGAAAATTCTATCATAATACTGCTTTTATCAGCAGTGTATTTTATAGCATTTGCTTTCTACCTCTCACTATATGAATATTGTGAACCATTTTTGCTGAAAATAACGGAAAATTTGTAACTGCAGACTTATTGAGTTCTAAGCCAAGGGAAAATGTTTATGTAACATTTACTAAATTAATCTGCAAAACTGGTAACTAGAAAAAATACTGAAATGAACCGGTTCAAAACACAAGATCTCTTCTTTCTGCTTTTTTATCTTAAACATATTTACTATAGATCAAAATTAAAGCTGTTAGAAATTTTACTGGAAAATTCCAGGGAAATTCTGTTTTGGAACAGAAAACAGGAAGTTCAGTTAAGACTTCCTGAAAAATACAAAGATATGTGTAAATCTTTTATCTAACTTCTTCCCGTCTGGATTAAAGAGGAGTAGAAAAGGAGGACTTAGGTGAGAGGGCTGCCCAAAATGAGCATGCTTAATTCCTGCAGTTTTCATGCACAGCTGAAAACACGCTATGCATATACCGAGAAAAAAAGCAGCTTCCCTTTCACTCTGAGTTGCAACTAGCTTTTGGTTTTCTGCAAACCCCAAACTTCAAATGAAGCAATTGGGTCAGGAAACCACATAGACAACCTGCTGGAAAGGTTTTCTAAAACCTGAGCGCAGTGAAACTCCCTGGCTTCATAGGGCTCTTTACTGAAAGTGTGGTTCTTATTCCTCCCTTGGTTTAATTCTTATGTACCCTGAAGTCTTTCTGCTGTGCCTGATGCAAAAGGTGGCCTTCCGACTAGGAGCCAGGTACTGTTTTACAGGGCTTCCCTTTCCCGTTGCTAACATGCTTGTTACAGGACTGTCCAAATGGACTTGGAGGAGTCAGGAGCTGCTGTCCCAACAACTTCTGACTTGTATAGAGGCATCATAGGCATCCTCAGACTGCCTAAGACACAACTTCTTAATTCGAAAAGCGTTGTTTCCAAGATTTCAGCCAAGAACGCTGAATTTGAGATTGCCTGTCTTAGGAAATGAACAGTGCTGAAATGAAGGCTTTCACTGGCAAGCCATTTGTTCATCTGGGTGTTTTGTCATCTAGAAACCGTTACTATCTCACAGATACTGTCTGATGATTCTTGTGAAATGAATGAGAGATTTTAGTCCAGTTCCAGGTAGTCAGAGATTTTTCTCTCAAGAGCCATTGTCACATGCGGTGCTGCCTGCCGTTGAGTTTATTAGCTATTCAAGGAGCTGAAATAAGTGTTGCAGGGTGAGGCTAACCGGAGATCTTTATTATTTACATATGTTTTAAAATGTCACCAGGCACCCAGAAAACATAGATGGGTTTGTTAGTTTTGAAGTTTTATACACCTATGTAAGTAAAAGACTACTAAGCCACAGAATTAATGATAAAAAGCAGTACATTCTTCTTTTATTCCTGTTAGCCTTCTCATAAATCCTCAAAGAATCAAATAAATAAATGATGCCAAGTTATTTTCTTTATTTATTATTTGAATTTTGGTAGCACCCACAATATGTTAAACATTGACCTCGCCTGTGAAAAATATAGTCCCTTGCCTGAATACTTTTCAGTTTAAAATTTACAGGATTTGTGCATCTGATAGATTATTCAACTATGTTCTATGATTTTCTCAGTGCCAAAATATGCTTTGCTGTAGAAAACGTACAGTCCAAGGCCCTGATCTTGCCAGCTCTTAGGCTTGTACAATACCATGGTGAGTTTTTCCACTTGCCAGATAGGATTATTCACTGTAGTAAACTTAAGTATGTGTGAAAGTGTTGGCAGGGTCAAAGCCTCTAAGGCTTTGCTCCTGTAAACACTCACACATGTATACAGCTTTACTCACATGACTATGTGCATGGATTTTAATAGGACTAATTCACTTCAGCTGATCAGATTTTTTTCATGTATTTATCTCACTGGGGCATGAAGATAACAATAACCAAAACCAAGCAAATGCTTTTGAGAATTGGGTTGCTTTTGTCAAACTCTCAGCATGCCCTTTTTCAACCAGCTTGAGAAAACCATCAACCAGATCATCATTCTGGGACTTGCCGGGCTCATTTCACTCCAGATTTGCCATTTTGTTTCATCTCAGATGATTTCACTTCTGCCACACACCTCTTTGTATGCACGATCTACAGCTTTTTTCATTTGTTCACTGTAGCAGCCAAAGGTGTGCTGTGACCAGTCTCTCTGATATGGGAACGTTTTTGCATTTATTCGATGCTGTGCCCCACTATGGCACTGTAGTTCCACAGGCTATATTTTTGGTGAAAGAAGCAGAAAAGAGCACCTCTGGAGAGAGAAATCACTTCTCGTGCCTGACTGTGGTGAATCTCCCTTCTCCGGCCCTTGCGTTTGTTCTGGCTGGCTGAGCTGGGCTGTTCTCCGAGGCAGCAGTTATTAATTCACTTCAGCCAAAAGGCTTGACCCCTCCTTTCCTACCTTTCTCCACCATTTTGTGAACCAGACAAAGAAAATGAAGGGGGATTGCAGGTCAGCAGTTACTTCATCTGAGAAAAAAAAGGCCTGCTCCTGACAATGCTGCCAGATTAATCAGACACACTGTCTTTCCACTGCTGGAGCCGAAGGAGGGGAGCTAGGTTAGCGGCTCTGGGAGCCCGGCCTGTGCYGCTGCTTGTGAGCATCTCTGCGGCAGGCATGGGAGCGTGGCACAGGCGAGGAACAGCTCCTTTCTCTGAGGACTTTGTCAAGCAAAGAAGCTGCTGTGCCAGTTCTGCAGGATGGCACGCTGGAGGTGGCAGACGTAGGCAGCCAGCTCCTCTGAAAGAAAGCCCGAACGGCCACGGTTGCCTGCTACGGCCCAAAGTGCATGGTCTTGCTCTAATGCCGCGCTTGCTCTGCATGGGAGGTGCTGGGTGGCCACAGCCTCTGGTTGAACAGGGAGGCCTCTGCCTCTGCTTCGGCAGGTTGTGACCAGGCTGAGAAAACCAGGGTGTGATGGACAGGCTGTGCTCCTGCTTGGTGTTTTACTCATTACCCACCACTGCCAGTTGCAGCCCCAAAGCCCTTCCTAGCAAAGACATGCACTCCATCTTTCTGTTTGAAATATTTTTTTTTAATTTGGTCCTGTGAACTTCTGTTTGCTCTGCAGACATATACTCCAGAAGTGTACATATTAACAAGGTGAAACAGGTGAGCTACAATCACAGGCCACAGAAGGCTGGGGCAAGAGAAAAATAAACAGGACCTGACTACAAATGGAGAATTCACCCAATGCCAATAGTACTTTCTATACTTTAGTTGACTTAGTAAGACTGGATTTCCCTGGAATCTGGATGAATTTCAGAGCTGGATAAAATATAATTGTATATACCCTCTGGCTGTGAAATAGTCCAAGGAATGTATACAGGTGCCTGTCAATGGGCTTTTTTCTTTTCTCCCATTCAAAAGATAGTACTTCAGAAGTCTTCTAGTTTTGCTGCCATTGGGGTTGTGCTAAAGAGCTAAATATCTGTGCTGTACTGGGGATTACTCTAGAATATCCCTTGTGTAGCTCATGTGGCATCAGGATGAGGCAGCCGGGTGACACACAGGACCAGTGGTTTGGCATAAAATGCATGCATGTTATGGCCCACTTGGTCAATTTTGTACTAACACAATTGATTCACACTTCTGCTGGGATGCTAAAGTGCAACAGGTCATTGCAGGGTTTTGGGGTTACTGTTTTTTCCCAAAGTATTTATATATGTCTGGTTGGCTAGACAGAAAAGTTATGCAGATAGCTTTTTTTTAAACTATAAAATCTTCCTTAGTGGCTGAAAGGGTTTTATGATGGAAGTTGTGGAAGCATTGTGAAAAAATTTTCAATAGTGCAGAAACCATCAGCCTCATAGCTGGTGTTTCACTAGTACTGCTTTCAGCATCATTTGCTTTCCCAACTTGTTGTCATTAGATCAGGCTGAGAACAAGACCGATCTTTAACCCAGAATGGATCTTTCCAGACCAGCTTAATGAAGTCGCACTGCCTAGAGGAAAGCGGAATCAGCCAAAATCAGTGCATATGTCAGGATTGGGCTTATCCATAGGTTTCTACTGATGAAGGCTCTGCTAATAATCGACATGTGACGGATATATCATTTAGGTTAGTCTAGACTGTGAGTTTGAACTACATGTTGTTGATAACAGTGAGAAAGTCTTATTTGTGCAGGTTATAGGACCAAAAATATTACCTCTCAAGACTGATGCAAGATTGATGTATAGTAATCTCTTTTTAAAAGAGATTCTGTGGGCTTGCTCAGGGTCATCTCAATTTCCATCTCCTGAGAAGAAAGTATTGGCACCAGAGAAAGAGATCCTGCTGACCATCTGAAGGCTGAGCACAAAGCCTCGGGAGAAGATATCATTATATTGTTAAAGGCTGGTTGCTGAATTGAAAGGCACATGAAGAAATAAACATAGTTCAAAGATTGAATGAGATCAGATTTTAGGCTGCAGAAGTAAAACCTTTTTAAATTCCCAAGATACTTCAGTGCACTAAGGAAACTAAAACAACCCCATGTGATCAAACTCATGAGAGATGCACAACTCTTTTCCCTCAGAGGACTTCACTGAAATACATTTTCTTGTCAAGAAATGGTTCCAAGCATTGTCCACAAAGCAATTATTAATTTGATTAAAGAATCTTCTATCTGGTGTGTACCTGTGGTCATTTTGGCAAAGCCTTCTGAAGATGTGTGAAGATGTGTCTTGACGGCCTACACTTCAACGGGAGTGTGGAGCAGGACTATCCATGCCAGAAGTTGCTAATACATTGGTCAGCTGCAAAAGTGCTAAAAAAAGCAGCACTGTGGATGTCATCTTGGGCTTTGAAAACATAGTTTGGGAATTATTTGTTATTCTGGTTAGGAAATGCAGATACTTATCACTTAGAATGTCTTCTGCACCCAGGATCTTCCAGAAAGATAATGAATAAACTGTTTAAAAGGGCACCAAAACTATATGCAAAGTTCAGAGAATATTTCAAGAACTTGGACATATCCTGAACACGAATGCATGTGAACTGGGGGGAAACAGTATCCACTTGCAGGGCTGCGTAAACAGTAGTGTCATCTGTAGAATGGCTGAACTAACAACTGAAGTATTATCTGAGTATAATAAGATTTTAAGACAAACGCATACTTAGCAGGGCTGAAATTTCACACTCTCCTTTTGAGCTACTACACCCCAGCAACGAACAGATGAGAAGAGAAGAAGAAACGATTCAGTGAGATTAATGAAATCGTGATTTGCCCATTTTTAATGCAAGCAAGCTATCCATTATTACAGCTGAAGAACCATTCTGTAGTGAAGGAATTGTCCCATGTCAGAAAGAGACAAGCAGTGCAAGAAGACCTATTTGTTAAGCGTGCTGTCTGACAAAGAAAAAATCTACCTTAAAGCTCTAAAAATTGCCTGGATATTTAAAGATCTCAAAGATTTTATCATAGACTTTTCTGTGTCCATCCAAAATACATCACTATTGATGACTCCCACGAAAACATCTTGATTTTCTTAATTATACTTGCAATACATCAATGTTTACTTGATGGACTGTTCATTTCTGATGAACCATATCTTACCATCATAGCTGTAGTAAGAACATTGTCACTGGTAGATGGACTATCAAGCCAGCTGCTTAAGACTGAGAGCATGATTGCACATGTTAAAACAGGCTGTGGTAACCAGTGGGCTGATATCTGGTTGGTTTGAACTCACATTTTTGGTCACATTTTGTCAGCTTTGTCAGTGCCAGAAGAGCTCACCTGGAGACAAGATGGATCCTGATTATGCAGTGCACTGAGAACATAAGCATGGGATTTCCTCAGGAACAGAAAATGAAAGAAAGGTCTTTGAGCCCTTCCTGCAAGAGTGAAGATAGATTGATATTTCCTAAGGGCTGTGTGAGGACATTACCAAGACCATCAAATGCAGTACTTACATTCAAAGTGTGATTCATCCTGGTCTTTTGTCTCCATAGGAAATACTTGCCTGTCCTGTATGATATGTCCATAAGATCAGAGCAATGAACAGAAATTGCTTATACATTCAACTTTGCCTTAACATTCTTGATGCTGTGAGGAACCTGACCTGTTTCATCTGACCAGTCAGATGTCAAGTACCTTCTCATGTCCCAGGTTTGCGCATGCTATTTTGAAAAATCAAGTGATCAAGGTTGAAAACCAGCCACAGCTCAAAATTCCTCAGAGTGTTTGTCTACCACTTGCAAAACATTTGTACCATTACTTATTCACTTCAAACCCTTACAGAGAGTATTGAGGCTTCAGGAGTATCATGAAAGCCCGACGTGGCATTGGCCTGCATTCATGAATGGGTAGGGCCATACTTCAGTTTTGCTAAGTCCTTTATCAGCTTAATTCCCTGGTCCTTTTCAAGAACAGTAATATAATGGCTTGGAGTAATGAAAAAAGAAAAAAAGGCAACACAGAGCTCCACTTTAGCCAGTCCACCTCAATTCTTTTTCTGAGGTGACTTTCTCTTTCTTCTCCTCTCCCATGTGTTTTTTTCCATTGTTTGTGTTTTGTATTTGTGGTGGAACAATTCTAGATTTAGATTGTGCTTAAGCCTTTCTCATCTGATTTAGCTCTAGTTTGAGTGTGAAAGCAAATATAATTTTAGAAGGCAATACTGGGAGGATTTTAGTTTACCTGAGATGTAGCCATAACTTCAGCCAGGGTTCTGCAGTACAGATAGTGAGAAAATTTTTATGTTCATGTTTTTAACAGCATTCTAAATAAACAGAATATGTTGAAAATGAGTAACTACTATCTCCAGAATAGTTCCTTTAGGAGCATCAGAAAAGATTGTCAAGGATACCACCACAAGCACCACCAAGTAAGAAACCACCTAATTGCCACATAAGCATCAGGGAGAAGGAATAGGAGGCAAAACACTATTGTGTTGTGGTAAAAGCCAGTGGTATGGCACCTACATATATGTACAATGAACAGTTAAGAACTAACCCATCACACATTAATATGAACATATGTGCTTTGGGTTCTGGCATCCACAATACAATGTGTAATGCACAATGCTTGAATATGAACCTCTGCTATTAAACATTTCTTAGCATGTGAGCATGTGAGTACCACAATCACTGCTTGAAGACCGCTGGAATGCCAGATCTCTCCTACAATATCATCTCTCTGGAAGGAACACAGAATGGAATGGATGTAATAAAAACATTGAAAAAATCTTAAGTTATGAACACAAGAGACTAATTCTCATCCTCGCAGCTTAGTACTGAAGCTGCTCCATGCTTGAATCTGCAGCCTGGCTCTGAAGTCAGTCATTGACCTCGACTAGCTGTTCTCCATGGTCATAGCCCAGGGAGAGCTCTTGGGTCTCATAGCTCCAGCCAACTCCAGCACCCAAAAGGATGATGATTATGGAAGAGGAGTGAGAAGCAGAAGTGAGACTATTGTATCACACACAATTTTAGTTTTGATATCAGAGAGTGAATGCTCTTGCCAGCCTATCCTTCCCTCCCTTTTGTTCCCTCCTGTGAACTGAGGAAATTCAAAATCTGCATTACTAGCAGTTGAATTTTTATCAGACTGGACTGAAATGTCCCTTTTTAATAGTAATGGTACATATCTGTGATTACAAATGATTATTATAAGTGATTATTAATAAGTCTTTCTTTGCTGGAAGGAAGGTACTTCCCAGTTTGCTAGACATTCTAAAATTCAAACCTTCTTTCTGAAGAGAAAAAATCCAGCTCTTCCCCAGTACATTTTTTAATACTGACAATGAACCAAAAACCCCTGTGATTGAGCCCAGTTTGTTGGCCACCAGTGTGAAGTTTCACACAGCTGTGAGTGAATTCAGTGTCAGAGCTTTGAAATGATGTCAGAGAATAAGGAATAAATGGGGAAAGTAAAAAAAATGGGGCAGAATATTTTCTTTTCACCAAAATAACACTTGCTTCTAGTGGATAAACTGAAATATTTATATACTCATACCTCTGTGTACATTTTTATATATTTATATATATATATAAAATGTGAGAAGGCAAATTCTTGAAGGGATTCAAAGTTACAAAAATACCTTTTAGAATAGGAATGCATTTTACTAATAAAATAAGCCATTTCTCCTTTCACTCCTGCTGTTACATTCCCCACTGTGGTCTGGAAACCAGATGATTTTGAAAAAAAAAGGGTCTGATTCAGAATTCAGTTATGATCGAGTAAATCCAGAATAGCTCTTCTGGATTGCAGGGAGTGACTTCAGATTTACACCTAGTTTCTGAGATCAGAATCTGCTCTGAAGTATTTAATTCCTACCAATATGATGTCCTGCTGCTTTACTGAAGCTGCTGTCTGCCACAGGCAGCATTTTCTGTCATTCAGTGAGAGGAAGCACAGTGTGAGCTCTGCAGCTGGACTTGCCGACTAATGCTAGGAAGGGCAGCACAGCAGTAAGAACTTGAAAACAATTTATTTAAAAAATCTTGTTTCCCCCCTCCCTGCTCTCTGGAGGGCCACAATTACAGGAAATGGGACAAGTGTATCAGGAGTTCAAGGGGAGATTGGACGAAAACTTGGAAGAGAGACCCCTTTGAGGGTTACTAAATAGGCAAACCACGTCAAACTCAGGAAATTCCCTGAGCAGAAAATAATTAGAGGCTGAGAGTGTATTTGGAGGTAGCTGATAGTCTTGCTCTGTTCTTACTTGTCCTTGGTGTCTGCATATGGCAATGGTGGAGAAAAGATATTGAGTGAGATGTATTCTTGGTCTGAAACAGTATGGCTATTCTTTCATTTTTAGGGGAACAAAAGATCTGAGGATTGAGGGAGAGACAGCTATGAGAACGGTGCAGCATGGGGTGCCTGATTTGAGATTCTGTGTCAGGAGCTACAGGAAATTTCAGTCTTTTTTTCACTTGGTTTCAGTTCAAATTTTCCCCACACTAGATTGAACTTATGTTCACGTTGACTTCAGCATTCAGATTTCATTCTGTTGAGTAGATTCCATCTGCAGTTTGGCAAACCTGCAATAATTAGCTCTCCCTTGTAATTAAATTTCCAGTTAATGTCCCATTAAGATAAATGAGAAGAGTTCACATCTTTTGCTTAAGTGGTAATTCTGCAAAATACAACATTTCATAGTCTTTGAACAAACAAGCACTTCCATTCGCTGAGGCAAAATGTATTTGTAATACAGGAGCAGATCTTAATTATTTACATCGGAACATTTTTTCTCCCAAGAACTTCGGTGCTAAGTGGATGAATAGGCAAAGAAAAAAGAAAACCTGCTTTGGGGTTAAGGTGTCCGACTCCTCATCAGACAACAGGGCTCTGTTCCTGCTTCGGTTCACACTTGCCTTTCTCATGCAGTGAGTGTCATGGAAACCAAAAATTTTCACAGGTGACTACTAACTGTTTTTCATTGTCCAATTTGAGACAGCTGAGGCCTAATTTCTATAGCTGAATGCTCATGACTGTGTCTGAAACAAGGTGGTTATGCAGTGCTGCTGGTGCTGAAGGTGTTGTGACAAGGCAGGATGTATGGAGAGGTGACAGCAGGGTGAACTTGACAGGTTCCTATTCACCTTTTGAAGCTATGTGGAAAAGGGTATGTTTCATTTTGCTGGCACATGAAAGACAGAAAATAATACTTATTTGCCTTTCTCTGCGCAATGTGTTGAATTAAGAAAGTGCTGCATAATGCTAAGTACTGAGGAAAAACAGGCCTTAGTTGCAGACGTATCTGCAAAAACAAATATCATGCAAACATCATATATTTTAGGGTAAAGATAACTAAAATTCTGCTCTCTGCTGTGAGGGTCTGGGAAAAAGAGTATTTAAAAATGTATTTACCAGGGAATGGATGGAGCTGAAAGCTCATTATGCAGTTCTGTATTTTGCATTTTGAATTATTACTAAATAGATTTAAAAATATCCTTTTTGATTTGTAATATTAATAGCAAAAGATGTAAGCCTGGTGGTTTTGTGCTGGCTAAATACAGCGCTGTTTCATCCCAGGCCATTCAGGGATGCCCTACATTATTTTCTGTTCTCTCTTGCTTGTATACATACAGAGCAGGAGAAAAAAATGCAGGAAAAAGAGGCTCATGATTCTAGTGACCCATTGGCAATAAGGGGCTTTTAGTAGCAAAGCTTCATTTTAAAGGCTCTGGAAATGTATTCTACACCATCCTGGAACAGATTTTTGGAAAAAAAAAAAAAAGCATCCAACAAGAACAGGTTAAATAAGTACTGTGAGCAGTGAATGAGTACATGAAAGTTGCTGGATTACAAACAAAAAGCCTGAGGCTCTGAAATTCTGAAGCCAGCAAAGAATTTTACTAGAATATTAGAATGGCACACACTTGCATGGTATTTTTTGATAACATTAAGCAAATTATTTTATCTCAGTCAGGTGCTGAATATTCACCTGAACTGTGGGAACAGTCTGGGAAGAGCAGCAGTATTTAATTACCTCCTTAAAGCCCTCATGAAATTTCTTTGAAAAACTTGTACTGTGCTCATACAGTAGCTGTTCTTTAAAGGTCATCCTGTTGGCTGGATCCCTTTTTTCCCCCCATTTGCTCCTCCATCGCCCAGATCGTTACCTCTTGGCCTGTTTAATTATCAGATTTCAACATTTCACTGCATATCATTGCCCCAAGAAATGATCAAATCTGATGAAAAATATTTTCTTTCTGCCTTGTCCTATAACTACAAAATTTGTTTTTCTTGTGGTTTTAAAAGGGGGAAAGGGTGGACCAGAAGTGTAAAACTTTGTCAAATGAGAGACTATATGCTAAGTTTTTGCCTACTGTTTTACCGTTGAATCGTAAGCCCTTGAAATGAAGTTTTAAGTACAAATGCTCAGCTGGAGTTGTTAGAATAAGCCAGGGAATACAGCCATCTAGTGGCTACCTACTCTTCCTTCCCACCTCAGTCAGCCTCTTTGGTCACCCCCAAAAATAGACAAAACCCCCCAAATGGAGTAACTTGTTCTGTTCTTACAGAAATGTCACTTCCCTCACTGTTTATTCTTTTTAGATCGCATGTCACTGTAATATTTATTCAGGCTCACAGATAAACTGTATATTGGGTAAAACTCTGAATGTTCCACATGCCTGTTGATTTCTCTAAGACAATTCAATTCCATACTTTATTTGGTTTTCTTTTTGTAGAATTGGATATAGCTAGAACATGACTTTCTGCTTTGTTCCCTTTTTTAAATCAGAATATTTTTATTCAAGCTCTGAACACAGATAAGCTAATTCTTTTCTACTTTTAGGAAAATATTCTTTTTTGAATATGTATTTTGAGCCCTAAGTATATGCCAACAGTGGCATCTCTGCAGTTTATCATGACTGCATTACATAGCATCTCCTCTTTAATCCCTGGAAAATCCCAGACTACTGACAGTGAAAGTCAAATTAATTGTGATATTGTAGCCAGGTACAAAAAGTACCTTGTAAAGGGGTAATAGTTAAGAATTTGAACCCTGATCAAAAACCAGTAATTTAACCAGTGGTTCCATGTCCCTTTTAGGTAGACTATCTAATGCAATTTTGTTCCTGCCTTTGAAGTGAGGTAACTGTGACCCCTTCTTTGGCAAAAGTAGTTCTTCTATAGTTTATAGTACCTTATGAGTTCTGCAGACAAATAATAAATCTCTAAAGTGCTCCTGTCCTGTATGTTAATGAGACTAAATGAGGATCCTCTTTACTGTCTATGGCTGTTCTGAAGCATCTTCTAACTAGCTCTTCTCCTCTTCCACAGCCCAATGGACTGTGAAAAATGAAGGCTTGATATCTTGCACTAGAATCAGTGCAATGGGGAAGACAGTAAAATTCTTCACTACAAAATCATGGACCCTTGTCCATACCCTTAACTATAGGTACAGTGTGCCCTTGCAAAAATTACCTCGATGTGCAAGATAAGTTGGCTTGCCAATAGATCATGCAAGAAGGCTACCTTGGGATACAAATGAGTAATAATCAAAAGGTAATCGTTTCCTTTCAAGTGGAATAATTCAGTCCTAAATGTCTGCCATAATAATGCAAATTTCCTGTGAGGTGTCAGGAGTTTCCAGTTGTGTATTCCCATTATTTGAATTCATGCTTCCCATCTGTTACATGGAAAAGCCCATTCCTTTGCCCGTTCATGTGGGTGAAATTTTATTTTGACTAACACTGGTGTAAATCTGGTTTGAATTATTTTGAAGAAATGTAGCCATTCCCATTTGCACTCCTGCAAGCCAGCAGAGAATTTGGGTCTGTGTTTCAGGGCAGTCTACGGACCTGATTGTAATATCACTTACCCTGGTATTACATAGATACAATATGAGAAGCAAAACCTAGGACTCTTCTCTGATTCACTACAGTGCTAATTTCTTTGTGCAGAAAGTGATGCAAATGTAATGAATGTTGGAATAAAATGATCACTATTGGTGTAGGGTGTCATTCTGTGAGCTGCCCTGAGACTCATGAAGTCTTCTCTGTAAAACAGCAAATAGGATCTCGCTGTCTCACTTAGACTGATATTTCTCTCTCTACCCTTCTCTTATCATTACTTTAAAATATTCAGTAAAATACTAAAAGCTAAAGCTACATAAAGCCTGGTTTGGGCTTCCCCATGATTACACTGCCATATGACTCTTGCAGAATCTTCTTTTGTAGCTTGTGTTGACAAATTGCCTTTTTTTGTTTGGAAACAGTAAAATGTGTGGGGACTACAAAACCATTTGTCACACTCTCGTTCTATGTATATGGCTTTTCCTCTGGTGGAAAAGTATATGAACCAATTAAGCATTTAACAGATAAATATACCAGTGCAGTATATGCCAAAGCAAAGATATATGTTTAGAGCTTTGGCTTGAGTTTCTGAAGGCAGCAAAGAGTGCCACTCCAAGCTGTCTTAAAAGATTGCAGTAAAAGGTTTATGATCTGTGTCTAGTAGCACGGGAGACTCATAAAAAATGTACTCCAAAGGTATAGTGCCATGTCCAGCACTGATTGCTCCGACAAATGAGTCCTCCTCTTCACTAGAGTCATTTGTAATCATATAACAGCTTGACTTTCTGTCTAGAAAGGCATAGTTTTGTCAGACTGGTTTATGCCGCTACACCTCTCACAGCATTATCAGAGACTGTGACAGCTGTTGGTTTCATATTTACTCCCACATTTTTCAGTTCTTTAAACAAATGTTGTTTCTCCTTCTTTACTCTGAATGTTCTAGATGTTGTTGAGGCTTTCTTTCCCTTTAAAAAAAAMCCCAAAAAACGAAAAAACAGAAAGAAACCAAAACAATAATGTGTATTACGAACACATATATGATTTTTTAAAACAGATTTTACAGATTTTTTTTTCTTGCTTGCTTGAAGAGCTTCTTTTTCTGCTATTTGGTCTCAGTGGTTACTACTAGTATTATTGAAGTTCCCTCCAAAGTCTTCTCATTATAAGAACTCTTGGGTTATATTCTTAGCTTACTGAGCAGTTGTGACTAAATAATGCTGTCTCAGGTAGGTGTGGTATATGAACTGCCTTCAGCAGCTTTGGGATGTTTCTTGCAATGAACCAGAAATTTCAGGATCTGGTCCATCAGTGATTATAATTTGACTTCATTAAGAGGAGAGGTTAAATAGACTAGAACTCTTTGGCCAGAAGAAGAGGTGACTCAAGAGAGAAATCATATGTGCCTGTAAAATTCTGAATGCAAGGAAGAAGTGAACAGAGAGTGATTACAATAGCTGCATGAAGTTATTAGGTAGGACAGTTAAATAAAGCAAAGGAAATTTTACACAGTGCAGAAATAAACTCCAGAACTCATTGCTACATGATGTGAATATCAGAAGTGTAAATGACTTCAAAAAGCAATTAGACATGGTAATAAAAGAAATATTCACAGGGAGACCAATGAATTTCTGCAGGCAGGGAAGAATGCCCCTTGGAGCTGTAAAAAAGGGGGTGGTAAACTGCTCAAACTGAAGGGAAAATTGACATTTTAGAAAAAGGTTTGTGTGACTGGTGCTGGAGATGGGCAAAGCATTGTTGTTATTGTTTATGCAGAGCTGTTCAGGAGAATAAGAACGATGTCAGATTTCACTGCTTTTGGTGGACACAAGTGAAGGGAAGCATTGCTTGTATATGTGAGCTTATGCACGTGCACACACACAAATGTAGTGCATTAAGCTATTCAGGTAATCAAATGAAATTCATTCAAACTGTTCACTCCTAAACTCATTTTTTTACTTCAGCATTTTCATTTCATGTACATTAGATAAACTCTGCACACATTTACAACTTCTGCAGAATGCTGAAACTTCTGTTCTTACTAAAATTATGCATCTCCAGTCCTCTAGTGCTTACATTAGATGTCACAACATTTTGTATGCTGTTTGATACAACACCTCGTATTTCCTGAGGGGGACTATGCAGTCTTAGGCTACCTTACTTTTATGACTTTGTGCTTTGTCTTCTGAGTTATTTATGGATAATGAGTGCATGCAGGGATGTAATCGCCAGTGCTTAACTATTGAGGTAAAATTTTTAGTTCACAAAACTGTAGCTGTTGGTTGGATTTTCCAAATGTTGAGATTTGGATTTTCCTCATGAGTAGTCCATTATAATGAATGACCATGGTTCAAATCATGATGTTTTAAACTTAATCAGTGTTTGTTCTGGCAGTAACATTATTGAAAACCATGACTGATATCCTGACTCTAAATTGGTGGAACAGTGATTTAATGCATTAGCAAATACTGTGCTATTAGTCCCGCCTAATATTTGGAAGAAGACTGTAGCACTTCACTCTATATTTTTCATATAGTTTAAAAGTGTACCTTATCTATGTTTCTCTTAGTCCATTTGTTATCTATAGCTCTATTAAGAATGTTAAAGTGGTATCAGATTTCAATCTATACTGAAGTGACAATTCAGTTTCTACTCCCAGTTTGTTCTTAAATGTTTGAGTTCTGCATATTTTAATTTATTGCAGCATGCACTGGGGAACCATTGTATCACAGTGTGTGGTTTTGCTGAATGACTGATAAGATTTGCACAAACTTCAGTCACATTCTTTGTAATGAGGGGGCTTTTCCCTTTTGACACCAAGGCTTTTTCTTAAGTTAGTTAAGACAATGCAAAATAAATAATCTGAACATACTCATTCATGGTACCAATTGCTAGGATTAATATGTTAAAAAAGGAGCTGACTAGAAAAGAATTACAGTATTAAAAAATACTTTATTATTTATGCTATTTGCATTAAGGTTCCCTAATAACACAAAAGCTGACTTTAGAGGGGAAGGCTTTTTTTGTGTTAATTATCCCCGGTAACTTAAACTCAGGAACAATCTGCCTATGAATAACAGTGTTTCACTGCCCCATCCAAGATCTTTCATTCGTACACAAAAAATTATGATTCTGAGGTCATTATGATAAAATGATCCTGAGGATGTGACAAGTTTAGTGAAAGCTTTGAAAGTTTTTTTTTGTCTAAGCATATATTGTCCCTGAACAAAAAGTGGAAATTTCTCAATATTTGGCTGTAAAGTGTGTGTTCGTATTGCCAGTTGGTACGTATAGGCATGTTTAGGTGCAGATCAAGAAAAGAAGGGCCACACGCTGCTGGTGAAAAAAGGCAAAGCTCCTATAATTTCAGGGAAGCTATTGCACTATATACCAGCCGAGAATTGTCTGAGTTTGAACAAACAGTATCTTTTCTATTAGGTTATTTTTTCTTCTTTGCTGTTAAGAATTTCTTCTGACATTTCTGTCCTCTTTGTAAACTATTCCTCAGTAGTATTTCTTTTCATATAAATCCCTGAGGTCTTTGTGAATTTTATCACTGCTTAAAGCTTTGCTTGCTATCAAAGGTTCTTTTGCAATCAAGAAGAGCAGTACCTAAGAGTGTACAGCCTGTGCTGCACAAACTTGCATTGAATATTGTAACGCAGTCAACCCCTGTAGATAGGGCTTTCAGTGTTTATTTTAGAAAATGGACATAACTGCTGTAGGTTCTTTTAACTAAAAAATGAGGGTCCTCCACTTATGTCATGCCATGACCCACCCACTGAGGAAAATTTTCCATGCATTTTACAGATTTCATCTTCAGTCATTCTGCTTAAAATACTGTCTCAAGTTTGCTATTTCAGTTACCAATGGCTTTTTTTTTTGCTTGCTGATATCTCTTTCGAAATGGACAGCTTGTCATAAAATGTGGTCTCGTGTTGTGCTTTCCCAAAGTGTGGGTTGATTTTGAACAGATCAGACACTACTACTGCGTAACTACTGTCAGTTTTACTAACATCACTTTCTGTCTCTGAATAGGATGGCTTTAGCATCGCTGATGAAAATCTACATTTGATTTTGAATGGAAAATCTCTCTCTCTCTCTCTCTCTCTCTATTTTTTAAAAAAAAGGACACTTCCTGATATAGTGATTGCAGTTGGACTGTAACTACACTGCAGTTAGTGTATAGTTTCATTGAAGATTCACTTTTTGATACTTTTAACTGACATTTATACAGGTGATTTATACAAGTGAAAAATATTCATACAATGGAAAGTAACTATGATATAAATAACTGACCATTAAAAAATCTGAATTATAAAAGTGTATATACCAAGCGTGAAATTTAAGGGGTGCAAGTGTTACAATCACGTAATTTTCCTTCTGCAGTGTAACAACATTATAATTAATGATGCTATAATGGTCTATTCCTACCATCTAACTGTGCTAACCATGCTATGAAGGCTACTGGATAAGTATAATTGAAATGTCAGACATTATATGATTTTGTAATGTACTATATAACAGAACTCTTTAAATTAATGAACAATAGAGTAGAAATAGTTGCTCAGAAAGAAATCTGTATCAACAGAAAGGGATACATAAATCTCCCTTCTGTGCATTTGCACATCCATATATCCACGCAAAGAAAAAGGAGAATAGAGATATGTCTTAAGGGTAATTTCTTCACCTATAGTGCCTTCCAGTCATGTTATTTTGTGATGTACATGTCTGAAAGACAAGCATTGGTGGTAAATGTGATTGATAACTTATTTTGACAAACAGAAAAATTGTGGTTACAATTCACAGACGTGACCCAAAGAATGATGCTCYTACTTGTCACATCTGTGAAAGTATCCAGTCTGGAGTAACAACTTACATGTGAAACCAATGTGCTCTTCTATGTAATTTCAGAATTTCTGTGAAGACACCACCAAGACATTCTGCTCAAATCAAGCTGCTGATGTTTCGGAATTAAAAGTTGGTTGTCAAAATGATTTGATGCACCACGAGAAAGAGAAAGATATGACTAGGACAGCTACATTAGTGGAAACCAGTGTGGTTAAAGGTCAGTTAAACTTTATGATTTGAGTATAATTAATATAACAAAACTTAACCCTAGCCTTGATAAATAATTTACATGCAGGATTATTTTGCATGATTTCATTTGGAATCTGCGGATTAGTCAAAAGAGATAAAATGTTCACATCTCTGTTCTTCCACCATAAATGCCATAAGGCAAATTCATCTGAGCTCTCAACAGAAGCATGATATTAAAGTCTGTTTGACACTGCAGCATGAATATTCAGTAGTTTTCAGGAATCAACTTGTGTGGAAAAGATGCAGTTTCCTTTTGCTTTAGGAATCTACACATCATCTGTTCTAAAAAATGCTGATTCCAAGAAGCATTGAAGATGAGCAAGCAATTTACATTAAAGATATGAAGATTTCTTCAAGTCACATTTTCATGTTTTGAAGAAAAAGTAGTATTGAGCAAATTACTTGACCATCAACTGTTTTCAAAGTCACCCTTTCCTTAGATTTCCCAAGTATTTTTGATAACTGCTTAGGTTTTCTACTTATCTTTCAACTTTTGCTTTCTCAGAACATATTGAGGTTGAGAAGCTAAATGATATGAGGACAAATCCAAAAGACTTTGAAGTTAATATAAAAAATTCAATTGATTTCACTAGTCTGTCAGTCACAGGTCGTATCTGAAGTATGTCACATTAATTGCAGCACTGGAACATCTGGAGAAGTAGGGCATAAGTATTCACTGCCATTGCATTTGTTAACTGATATTTGATATTAATATAAACTTCCCATAAAGTTTTTCTTTATTGTCTCATCATTCAATGTGTAACACTCCCAAAAATGATGGTCTGTATGTTTGAAACCATTCTCATTGAGACTTCTCCAAATGCAAATTAAATAGCTTTTTTAGTGTTGAATATTGAATATCTGGCAATTCTCATGGCCGTGAAAGTTGATTATTTGGGGACAGATTTTCAAATGGTATTTTGGTATTCAACTGCTTTTGAAAGATAATATTAAATTTGTTATTTTGTGGCTTTGAAAATCTCCCTGTAGGCTCCATTTTGTCAGTGCTTAATGATTTGATTAGATTTTGTAGCAGCAAATGGTGAAGCTTCCACGTTGCCAGCTCTGGAGAATGATATCCTCCATTTAAACCATGGAACAGAAATATTACCAAGATGGGTTGATGATTTACAGTCTTGTGCCAAGGGTACTACTTGCAAAATACCGGGGCTTGACTTTGAAAACTGTTGTTCATGCAAAAGGGATCAGCTGAATCAATTATAGGGATTGATCTCTGTGGGGTAAGGCAGGCATGAGAGGTGGGAAGGGACACACCTGAAGAAAACATGCCTAAGGCATCCTTACTGAAAGAAGTCAGGCTTACAATTTGTGCTGAGGACTGGCTTTTCCACAACTGCAGAACTCCGTGCTTGTGTAGCTGCTTTACCTCATTGTGTTTGAACTCCTCACAGACATGGAAAGTGACACAGGCTGAAGTCATGTAACAGTTTTATAATCAAGATTTTTTCAAAGATTTTTCTGAACCCAGCGGCTCAGTTCAGCACATTCATGTAGTGACAAGCATTATCTTACAGTCACTTCCTGTGCCTCTGTTACAGGAACAGTGCAGTGGTTTCTAAACTGAGATCCCCCGGCTGAAAAAAAGAAGTTTGGAGATACTGTTACTAAAGCTTCAGTTCAGTAACAGCATTAGAAGGTGGCTGCTCTTTCCATTCTTTATTTTGGAATCATCATAGTTTGAGACCTTGTTACTGCTTTTGCATCTACATATAGCCATAAAACTAGCTGGCGATTGTGTTCATTTCAGCTAGTACTGAATTGTCTTTTCTTTCTCTACAGGGTAGGTTTAAGGCAGGAGGGGAAGGGGCCCCCCCCATACCAGATGTGGATTGAGATCTCAAAGTGAAAAGAAGCAACAGACAGTATGAACAGAGGCTTATTAACTGACCATAAGATGTGCATGCATTAATGCAGCACCTGTTGTGTCGTCAACAAGGAGAAGGCTTCCTATCCCATTTTTAAAGGCTTGATGGGACAGTAGTTAGTCTTCACTTCATGCATTGGGATTGCTGACTGCGTCACTGTCAGGATGCTCAAGCTGTAAGAGCAGCACTCAAGTGTTTAATGTTTTAGACAAACAGACATGCTTTCTGTCTTTCTTACTTTCTTCCAGTGATCTAGTCTGCTTCACTGGATCAGTTACCATGGCAGGATGCTACTTAGGACTTGCGCTTTGCCTCGCTAGCCTGGAATGACTTCCAAAAGTTTTTATGGTTCTCAGGGTTTTATAGAATCACAGAAGAGCTGAGGACAGAAGGGATCTCTGGGGATCCTCTAGTCCAACCCTTCTGCTCAGAGCAGGGTCAGCTAGAGCAGGCTGCCCAGGAATCTGTCTAGCTGGGTTTCAAGTATCTTCAAGGATATTCTGCAGCTACTCTGTGCAACCTATTCCAGCGTTTGACCACACTCACAGTAAAAAAGTGTTCTCATGTTTAAATGGAACTTCCTGTGTTTCAGTTTGTTCCCATTGCCTTTTGTTCTGTCACTGGGGACTACTGAGAAGAGTGTGCCTCTGTCTTCTTCACATCCTCCCATTAGATACTTATACACACTGATAAGATGTCCCCTGGGCCTTCTCTTCTCCAAGCTGGAGAAGTTCCAGCTCTCTCAGCATTTCCTCGTACAATGTTCCAGTCCCTTAATCATCTTCGTTGCCCTTTGCTGTACCTGCTCCAGTATGTCCATGTCTTTCTTGTACTGAGGAGCCCAGCACTGGACACAGCACTCCAGGTGTGGCTTCACTAGCGCTGAGTAGAGGGGAAGGATCATCTCCCTCAACCAGCTGACAACGCTCTCAATGCAGCCCAGGAAGTTAGCCTTCTTTGCCGTGAAGGCACATTGCTGGTCCATGTTCAATGTGTTGTCCACCAGGACCCCAGGTCCTTCTCCGCAAAGCTGCTCTCCAGCTGTTCAGCCCTCAGCCTGTCCTGGTGTATGGGGTTATTCCTCCCCATGGGCAGAAATTTGCATTTCCCTTTGTTGAACTTCATGAGGTTCCTCTCTGCCCATTTCTCCAGCCTATTTAAATGATAGTGCCCCTCTAAATGGTAGTGCAACCATCTGATCTGATCTATCAACTACTGCTCCCAATTTTGTATTATCTGCAAATTTGCTGAGGATACGCTCTTTCCCATCATTCAGGTCATTAATGAAGATGTTATACAGTATTGACCCTGGGCTACTCCACTAATGACTGGCCTTCAGCTGGACTTTGTGCTGCTGATCACAATCCTTTAAGCCTGGCAATTCAGCCAGTTTTTAATCCTCCACACTGTCTATTTAGCTAGTTATTTAGCAGCCAAGACTTCCCCTGACCTTCACATCCTCAACCTGTTCTTCCTTGTTTATAAGTATGAGGTCCAGCAGAGCATTTCCCTTCATCAGCTCCTTGATCACCTGTGTTAGGAAGTTATCATAATGCACTGCAGAAACCTCCTGAATTGTTTGTGCCCTGCTGTGCTTTCTCTCCAGCAGATATCAGGGTGGTTCAAGTCCCCCATGAGGACCAGGGTCAGCAAATGTGAAGCTTCTTATGGTTGGGTGAAGAAGGCCTCATCTACTTCTTCTTGATCAGGCAGTCTGTAGCAGACATCCATTGCAACATTACGCATGTTCGTCTGCTCACCGATTCTGACCGTAAGCCCTCAGCTGGCCCTCATCTGTCCCCAGGCAGTGCTCCAGGCACTCCCCCTGCTCTCTCACGTAAAGGACAACTCCGTCTCCCTGCCATCCCAGCCGGTCAAGAGCCTGTATCCATCCTCTACAGCACTCTAGTAGTGTGAGCGATCCTGCCACGTCTCTGTGATGCCAATGAGATTGTAGCCCTGCAACTGCACACAGACTTCTAATTTCTCTTGTTTGTTCACCATTCTGCATGCATTAATGTAGAGGCACTTCAGAGAGGGACCCAGTCACATTGATTTCCCAGAAAGGGTATGAGAGCTTTCACCATAATGCTATTCTGTAGGCACCTCGTTTATGTGCATATGCTTGGAGTGACCGACTTCAACCCTGTTTGTATGAGGTCCTTCCTGTTCACATCACCCTGCACACTTTGCTTGCCAACACAGTAAACCAATTCCTCACTTTCTAGTTGGTCATCCTCTGCCTACTCTGTCATTCCTAGTCTAAAGCTCTCCTTAAAAGTCTAGCTAACCTGTCAGCAAAGATGCTTTTGCCCCACTTAGTCAGGTGGATCCCATCTCTTCCAAGCAGTCCTTGATCCCCCAGAGAAGGTCAAATGGTCATAGAAGGTTAAATCCTGTTATGAATACCAGCTGCACAAACGTTTGTTGACCCACAGGATCCACCCACTCCTTCTCAAGCTCTTTCCCTTCACCAGCAGGATTGAAGAGACCCCACCTGGGCCCTCATGCCCTTGACCCTCACTTCCAGAGTCACTTAATCACACTTGACACTTTCCATGTCTCCCCTGGGAATATCATATCATTGGTTACTCCAGTGGCCGCTGGTGACTGTGGCCTGGGGTGCATCACCACCACCTCTGAGGTTATGTGTGCTGGTCTGAGCAGAGTTGCTAGCCCTTCTGTACAGACTGCTGCACCTGTTGACTGCCCATTAGCTGTGCTTTGGCCCAGCACTTTCATAGGCCTTTCTCTAGAACCTGCCAAAATGGTGCTTGACCCTCCCTGATCAGGAGTCAGCTGGGAAGAAAAGCTCAAAACACCCTTGTGTCAAGAAGAGCTGTCAGAGCTCAATAGAAGTTGCTAGAGCTTGCTAGAAGTCACAGCCTCCTGCAGCTATCCTCACCCAGCAGCAGCAGGCACCCTGGGGTTTGTCAGAGGGTTCCCAGGAGTCCCCTGACAATCTTAGATGGTGTTACCAGAAGATCAAGAGGGTCTTGACCCAGAGTCCAGAAACTGCTACACAAACTGCTGTGTTTGTTGGCTGGCTCAGTTAGCTGCACTGACAGCAAATTTTCTGCCTTCTTCTTCACACTGCTCATCTTTCTTGTTAGCTCATGCAGTTTGCAACTCTGGACACTAGAAAACAGTCTTTTTGCAGCTGTTATTGATTTGGACCTTCTGCTTATTATCATTTATTTGAATGAAGCCTCTAGCTCCGTAGGTATGTTTCAGTAAATCAAGGCAAAGGTTTTGATTGTTTCATCTGCCCTGGTTAGATTCTCTGACTGTTTTATATCTCTTTATTCATTCTGGGCCAATAGTATTTGTCCTTTGTCCATCCCATTGAACCTTATTTATATGTCTTCAATAAACCTTTTTTAGAATCTCCAATAGCATTTGATTTTGATTTGCTATTTTTCACTTTTTAGCACATTCTTCTTAGCTAATTCTTCATTTGTTTTTAATTCCAAAATACTCTACTCATCAAGGAAGCTTGTTCTGGTGACTTTTTCAAGTGCTAAATTATCCTGTCTTAGTTTTTCCTCTATTTCCTTTGGGCTTCATCCCATTAAGAAAGATCCTATCCTTTGATGTATTATCCCTCCTATGAAAGCACAGAGTTTTCTTATCTCCTGGTTGACACACACTCATCAATTGTAACAGTAGATTACTGACTTAATACTTCTTGCTTCCAGTAGAAACATTTATTTTAAACTTTAGGTATCAAATAGACTCTGTTTTTTTTCCTGTTTCACTGAGTTTATGACTAGAGACCTGTGCTTTGCAAATAGCCATAGGTGTATGCCCAAGAATATTAGAGAAGACATTGTTATTAGTGCTGCTGAATGCTTGCTTGCCTCTGGCCCTACAAAGATTTAAAGCACTAACTCTTCCCACCTAGTCCCGTTCCTAGCACTGTTCCTGGTTTCAAAGGCCGGAGGGTATCTCTTTTACCTTACTCCTCACGAAAGCTGCAGTTAGTTAATTTTTTAACCTCATCCTATATACTGTCTTAGCTTAGACTGCTCACAGCAGTAGATCAGATAAAGAATAGCTTTTATTTACTGAGGGTTTCCAAACAAACTCTTAGTAGCTCTGTTTAGCACATACATAGAAAATTAAGCTGAACTGTTATAAAGTTCCTTGTTTTACAGGGTTAGGAAACTGTGTCATCTTTAGTTGTACAGGGATATACCCCAAGGCAAACTGCCTAAATTTGGGTATAACGTGAGTTAAAAGTTGGAGATGGACAGATTTAACCTAGACCAAAGAGCAATGATGGATATACCAATACACTCAAATCAAAGCTAAAGGTTTTTCTGGCTGATGTATGTTAATATAGCCATAATTATTTGGCTTAATGCAAAGATAGCAGGAGAATTATACAGGAGATTGGATTAGAGGATATAGCAGTTTTTCCTGGCCAGTCAAGGGATCCCCAGAAGTCCACTGTTGTGTGCAGCAAGCTTGACTCTTCTAGAGAGTATATTCTGCTGTGCTAATTCACAGGACAATGGATTAGAAAATATGTCCAGACTAATAATACAGACATACTCCTGTGGGTTCTGAGTGGGAGTAGCTGCACCATTTACTGACTAATCTTTAAACTTCTGCTAGTGAATGCTAAGCCATTCTCTAAAGCACCAACCTATTTCAAATTCCTAATAAGGATATTGAATCTGTGCTGTCAGAGAAACCAGTTACAGGCACGATTACTATTTCTTACCAGAGGCCAGATAATTCTGAAAAGAAAAGCAACATGTTTTTCTTTCAGTTTTAAGGCGTCTATTATGTTTCCTTGCAGAGTTCTTGTTAATAAAGATAGGATTTATTATCTTTGTTTCTAAGAAATTGCACGTTTTTCCTCTGTTGCAATTAAACTTGAATTGGCCAGTGAAGATACTATCTTATTTTCTTATATTTGAATTTGACTGAGTTGAATTCATTAAAAATACTAGCAATATCTGTAGAATCATAACTCTAGTTTGAAATCTGCTATATCAATTTGTTTTGCTTAACCTTGACATTTATTTTAAGTGGAGTTTCTAAAGCATTACCTAATCTTCTTGCTAGTGGTTTACGTTTCTGGAATTGTTACATTCTGTAATAAAAAAGTGTTTACATTGATTTTGCTTACTGATGTCAGGGCATTTCTGGGCAGATATTTGTATTTTCTGACTTTAAGCACCTGATTTAGGAGACTAGTGTGCTGGAAAAGAGAAAAAGAAAAAGGCATTCTGATTGCAATTCAGGATGTACATATAACACATACTAACTTTGATAGTGAACAGTTTTAGAAATTTCTGCAAAAAAAGCAAAGCATAGAATTCTGAATTAATTTTGAAAAAGCCCCTCTGTCTTTGATGATATCACAGGGAATCCATGCTATTGTTCTAAATTAGATGCATAGGAATAAGCAACATGAATTAGGATTCCTATACCATACACATGTATGAAAACTCTCTCCAGCTTCTAATCTTTGGCCCCATCTTTGATTAGGCCAAAACTGCTACATTCCTGAAACTATCTTTAAAAAAAATAAAAAATTGTACACTTCTTCCTGACTCTCACAAAACTTATTCTTGGCTGACACATCTCCTGAGTTAAGTTTAAAAGAAAAAGAAAGAAAGAAAAACAGGTAAGGAAATGACTTAAAATGACATTTAATAGGATGGTGAGTATACTTCTGTAGATTATATTTAAGGATTTTCAATCAATTTTCTTCTTAACTAAACTTCCAGTTGTCATACTGCAGGGGAAAGAAAGCATAGGCTCTGTATTCCTATGTTTCCCTTATTTATTACTTATAACTGGTTTTAATTGCAGTAAGACTGTAACATTCCAGGCAGGAACTTGTAGAAGTATCTACAAGGAGGATGAGTTGCAGGGTTACTTGCAGGGTTACTGAAGATGACTGATGCACTTTGCATTAGTCACCTCTCCTGCTTTCTGCCCATGCCTTCCCAGCTGTGTGGCATCCCTCCAGCTCCACCAGACCTGGGAAGGAGCAGCCTGGAGTGTGTGTGTGTGTGTGTGCGTGTGTGTGTGTGTGTGGTGTTGCACGAGGCCCTTCTCCTTCTCCTCTTGCTGTAATGTATGTGACCTGCCTGAGTGTGTGAGCTTTTGCACAATGAGGACTTAAACACAGGAGCTTCACCTCGCTCTGAGGAAGAATTTCTTTGCAGACAACTTCAATTCACAGGCTATTCTGCTCACAGGAACTCAATGGCAGGTTATCCTTCTGCCTTTCCTAGGCCAAAGATTATCCCTCCGCTTTTTCCAAGGATCTCAGGAAGAAGGGTCTGTCCCTTACACAACACATGGGATCTGGTTGTCACACATCCTTCTCAGGAATCCATATTACTCCTTGCATTACAGTCAAGTCAGCCAACTTTCAATGTGAAGTGAGCAGTGCTGATAGCAGCTGAAGCGTCTGTATGTCCTGTAGCTCCTGAACAGCACAATGTTTTTAACAACCTTTAATTTTAACTGAAGTGATGCAGTTGTTTAAAACTTGCAGTAACTATTTCTTGTCTGTAAGAGTTATTGATGTATTGAGGATTTATTTTACAAAAAAGAAGCAATAGTGTTACAGTGGAAATTCATGATCGAAAGACTTAGACAAAATTAAGAAGACAAATTAGAAAAGAAGTGACAAAGAAGAAAATTTAAAACTAAAAAGACAGCAAAAGAGACCAACAGCTCCACCCTTCAGGAAATTTAAAATTTTTTAAGAAATGACATTTAAGATTAAACTTTTCTGCACAACGATTTAATAGATTCCAGAAGGATATAAATACTAACCATACATGAATTTTAACCCTGCAGTGTATATAGCACTTCGCAATTTTTAAAGATATGCTAAATCATCAAGTGAAGAAATGGTTGACAGATACCAGCTCAGGAAACAGTCCATTAGTTTTATTGGCTCTGATTCTGCTATCACTCAATAGCTTTCAGTAGCGCTCCTTAAGGAATTAGCTCTCGTTCACATGTAGGAGAGTTAGAACCGGGCCCACAGTAAATAAAACACTACTGTTGGTAAAAACACTTTGGTTTACTCACATGCTCTTCAGTTCTGTATGTTTTCAGTTCAATGATGTTCAGAAAGTAAGGCAGGATTCTGCCATGTTTATTTCACTGTAGGACTTGAACTGCAGCATAATAATTCACAACTATTATTTTTCATGTTAGGCATAAACACTGAATGTTATTAATGTGGCTGATTGTTGATTCATGCATCATAAATTCTGAACTGAGATGCCTTACCGCAGCTTTAAAACTCTGTTGTGGTCATGGCCAGGGGCTTTTTGGTGTGCAGTCTTGTACATACATGAGTTTGGGTTTCTAGCAATGGTTGCATTTTAGCAGTGGTCCTGATAGGCTGGGTAACTTCTGTTGCCTGCATTTTGAAGAAGGGCAGAATGGAAGGTTATGATAACTGTTTATGACCTTGAAGTTCATAAAAGAATAGCGAGTACCTTCAGAAAAAAACAAACCCGGCCCACTCAAGGATATGAGTGAGATAAAGGGAAAATTTTAGTCTGCAGAGAACTCTCTTCCCACTAGAAAAGCTAACACAATTACACAAATTGTTCCAGGAAGAGCAGAATTAATGAAATTTGGTTTAGTAAGAATTCAGGTCTGTTGTCCCCTACTGTTTCTTCTCCACTTCCTTCCCTGATAATAACCAAAACTCTCCTTATGACACTCCTATCAAATGAAAAAGAGCAGATCTGGAGCTATCTGTGTGTTGAGTGGCCAACCAATATGCACATGCTGATTTTTCTTGCTGCCTGCTGCCAAAGGGAGTGTATAACAGCTGTGTTCTGCATGCCTTTCTTTCAATGGAGGAACTAATCTGATTCTCTCTTTTATAACCATGCACTGATTTTCACAAAATTTGAGAGTTCTGCCCCTTTTTCTAATTTGACTGAAATTGGCAAAACCCCCTTAGTAAGTACAGAACAGACAGATGGATGTATAGACAACACGATGACGTAAGCCTTGTTTTCTTAGCAGGCTAAGATGGCATATCTGATGCAGTAATTTAGTGTTGAGACTAATGGATTTTTTTCAAACAGGGAAACAAATTGCATTGATTTCAGTGTTCAGTATTCCCTTAAGATCGTTCAGCTTGTCCCATTCTTTGCTTAATGCTTTATTGAAGTGTAAATATACACATATCAGCAGGAATCCTATGCTGGTTTGGGATTGGGGACATCTGCGATTTAGTCTGGCCTGATGACATTAATTTCCTTTCTCCTTGAGCTGTCTTACTTAGAAGCGTACCATTTTGTTCGCATGTGTTTAGTAAAGAAAGTCTAGCTATGCCTTCCATGAGCAACCTGTACTTTATATCCATATTAGCAAGTCTAAGTGCACAAACAAAATTTCCCTTGCTGAATCACAAGGATTAGCTTCCTTCAGTGTCTGTTTTATTCATTAGTTTACTTTTACTGATATCAAACACAGCCAACTTGCAAATGAACAACAAACCTGCAAATGTTTGTTTAGAAGATAGTGGCTAAATGTATGAGTGAAATCTTCATTAAATTTCTCATCACAGTTTTTCTCCCTTTTGGTGCCTAGATCTAGAAATATGTTGCTAATTTACTCAGTTCTAGAAAGAAACAGGAGGACTTGTGCGTAAATTTGTCCATGAGAAACTCTGTGCTGCTGTGGCTAGGCAGCTGCCTGAAGTCTGTCTTGACAAACATTGTCATTATTTCAGGCCTTAAAAAAAAATCTATAAAGGAGCAGATCACAACTTCAGAAGGAGATAAATCCTGTCCAGTTTCTCCATGATATGCACCTCAGCTATTGAGAGTCTGAGCAGGAACATGAGTGGGATTTGGTGACTGCTGAGAAGATATACAGCTATTTTCTCTGTGAAGGGAAGCATGGTGGCCTCAAGAATAAGCATGGGAGGATTCTTGTTTAAGAAGTACAGCCTCATAAGGAAGTGTTTGATAAGTGTGGCCTTGCTAGGTGATCAGATAGGCTGTGAAAGTCTGTATACACTTGCAGGTTGTTTCAGGTCATGTTGGAGCCTAATATCTAAACAGGAACAGCTGTTTCAAAAGCAGTGTTTCACACTGTTTTGCCATTTCAGGTAAGGTCTCTGGCTTTTGAAGCATGGTATCCTCTCTGTGCTGTAGATCACTATGTTCAGGGTAGATATCCCATGCACTGTCCCGTATTCAAATCCCTGGAGCAAACACAGCTGAGTGACATGAGGTCCACTGTGAGCTGCTGGTGCTTGCAGACTGCTGCTGTGTCAGATGTGCTACAGTGATACTGGCCAAGGCAATGATGCTGATGGAAGTGAGAAATTATTTCTGCATGAATTTTCCTTTGAGCAGCTCCGCTAAGTATGAGACGTCATGATAAACCTGAGCTGGGGCCTGCTGCTGAAAGGGGCACCCCTGTTCCCTGGCCTCAGCCCTGGCTTTCTGCCTCCCATCATTTGGAGACGGATCAGCTCTGCAGAGTGAATGAGAGGCACTGGGTGACCGGACCTCACAAGGTTCTACCCTATGTTATCAGTGGTCCAACACATCTTGCAGAGCAAACTCTAGCCCATGGGGAGCAGTAGGAGCACTGGCCAGTGTGGAAGACTTCATTGCCTTTGGGCAGCAGCCTGCAGTCCCCTGAGTGAACTGTGCCCTGAGCTGTCTCTGCCACAAGCTGCTGGTTCAGGGCTAGGCTAGTAGCTCGATGTGGTGTGCAAGGTAGTGCTGCAGGCTTGGGAAGGCCAGCTCTGGCCGCAAGAGTTGAGGCTTTTGAGGTGAGAGGAATCAGAGCAGAGCTTGCCCCAGAGCCAGAGCAACAAAGAGGCCTCACATGAGAGTCCCTGCTCCCGTGGAAAAAGGCCACTGCTTTTTGGAAGGTTTGTCCTTAATGTTACTGCAAGTTGAGCTGGGTAGACATAAAGCGATATATTTCAAAACTTTTAATTTTAACCTCAGGCCACATTCAGGTCTGCATCTTTGTTTGTTATATTGTCTTCCAGATGAGAAGAAACTGAGGGTTTTCATCCTAGGAAAGAAATAATATAGATTCCTAGCGACAGAGATTCATCTCTTCAGGCAATGAAACATAAGAGCATAGGAGCATATTTGCAATAGAGATGGCAGGTAAACTGCTTGTGGCAGGTAGACTGCTCTTGATACTGTAAGACAACTTTTTTTTCTGTCTGCTTTTACACGGTTAGTGGTCATAGATTTTCACCATTTTATTAAACCTTAGAGTTATCTGTGGACAGAGAACAGCGAATGGAAAACAGATGATCCAATTTGTCCATAGAATTTGAGCTACAAGTACTATGTAAAAACTGAAAGTGGAACTCCTAAAAGAGTGTGAAGACTTTTATAAAACACTCAGCTGATTTCATTCCTGATTGGCCACAGATATCCTTCAGGATTTTGAGAAAGTCACTTTATGATCTCTGTGAAAATGAAAAAAGTGAGGAGAACATTGTTTCCTTTGCTTTTTAGTTTTGTGTTCCTTTCAGGGCAAGGGCAGAATCTGCCATTTCCTTACACTTTTTGTTTGCTAATTATTTAGGTCTGACAAATAAGGCACTTGGAAAGTGTGAGAGAGAAAAGGAACTGAAAGAAGAGCACAACTATGACTATGTGGATGAAAACATAATTGAAAACATAAGAAAAGTATTTCAAGACACCACAATTCGAAATAAGAATGTAGTCTTTGAAGAAAAAAGGTGAGTGTATCCTATGATCATTATGGATGTAAACAAATGCAGTCAGAGTGATTTCATGACTCACTGGTAATCATCGTTCTTCAAAATAAGATAGTTTTCCTATGGAGCCGTCATTGTTGCAAGCGTATGTTTTGTGAACAACTTAGGAAGGACTCCTCTGATGTTAACACTACCATTTGTGACCCACTGCCACTCTTAGGGATGTCATCTCTGTCAAAGTGGTACCTACTGTTGTCCTGGGGATATAACTGCACAGGCAAGACCAGACTTGTACGTGGAGACAAAATCTTAACTAGACAAACAATTGTAGTTATAAAAATACATGAAGACTCAAAGAAAGCCTTTGTATCTGAAAGCTTGTCTAATTTTTCCCATTTGTACCAATTTGGTGTAACAAAAGCTAAACTCTGAATACAAACCTGGTTCTCTGCATTACATGGCATCTGCTGTCAAAGAAAAATAAGGTTTGTCCCTTTTAAAAAGCTTCCAGGGAAATATTTGTATTTCCACTGAATCTCTGTGGTTCTGCTCTGGCAGTCTGCAGAAGGTTTAAAGTGCTAGTGAAGAGGGCCTTTGCTTCTCAGAAGCTCCAAGCATCATTTCCAGCTAAGCACAAATTGGACTTTTATCTAGATCTGAGTGAAACTGTGTAATCTAAACTCTTTTCACTCACAGTTGAACCTTCTATGAACTTTTCTTTATTTAGCTGAACTGCTTCTCTTGTTAAGAGAAATCTCTGAAAACCCAGCAAAACCTGAAAGGTTTCAACAGTTGGAAAGATATCATTTATTACGAATTGATACTTTATTTCAAAATCTACTTTGTTTTTATTTTAAAATGACATGTAACATTTCCATTCTGTTTGAACCAGACAGTGCACTGGATCTGAAATGAGTAAGTTTATTATTTTCTTTATTTTTGGAACATACCCCCCCACCCACCAAAAGACAGAAAACAGATATACCACTGAGTAGGAGCAGAATTGTCTTGAAATGTGACACAACAGCAGGTAGATCCCCTCAATTTCACAATCCAGTATTCCCCAAATAATGGCTCCTAACTTTTTTCCCTCTCAGTCATTCTGCTGGTCTCCCTTCTTCCCACTAAATTCCCCTCTTAATTCAGCATAAAGAGTGACTTTCAGTGAGGATTTGAGGAGGCAGTGGCTTTTCCCCCATCTCTGCATGCCTAGGTAAATGGGAGGATGTGTGGGAGATATCCTACCCCTTCTCCAGCTCTGGCAGTGGTACATTGCAGCTTGTTCTGATTTACCTGGTAATTTCCACGCCTTCCAGGGCAAGGTGTGATATCACCTGCTCACAGCCACAGAAATTAAAAAGTTACAGGAAAGGCTGACAAACGAGGCAAAGTAGGACTCTTCATATAATGCATTACTTCCTCAGTCCATATGCCGCCGAGGATGGGGACTTGTTATAGAGCGTAAACAAAGCTAGAAGGAGAGAAAGAGAAAATGAAACTCTCTTTTTGACTAAAATAGCCCTTTTGACTATAGACATTAAGGCAAAAACACATTTTCAAGAAGCAATGTCTGCCTGGAGGATCAGCCTCTAATTATACTGCTTACTGTCATGGCATCAGCTCTTGAAGTCTTCATCCACCTGCCCTTTAAACTCCCTACCAGTGGAGGAAAGGTGACACTTTATAAATTGTCTAGTTTGAGGGCTTTAGCAAAACATGAAAGAAAAGACCTTTGCTGCCTCTAGGGAGATCCCTATCTGTCTTGGATTATGAAACAGTCCCATAAATTGTGGCCATCTGTGGATGCTGGGACAGTCTGCCCTCTAAGATCATTAGACAGCCAAAGAGCACATAGCTCTTCTAGCCTGCTGATCTCCCCCCCCCGCCCCGATCATCAGAAATCCCCCATTATGGTTTTTATCTAGCATTTAAAATTTCTATCAAGCTTCTGCCCTTGCACGTTTGTGAGCATTTTGAGAAATGTAGTTTTGATTTAGGCATATGAAATTAACCTTTAATGTGTGCAAAAACAAATTTGTAAAATTGATAGAGCCTTAGAATCAGCTTTTGAACATGTATGCCATACAGCTAGTTGAAAAGGCTTTTTTAAAAAAAATGAATTAGCTGCTTTGGGCTTACTTAAAGTCAAATAATGGGGGGAAAAAAAATTGTCTCTTGCATCTCTGCCAAATGCTTAACATCCCATCATATTAGTTCTGCTTTGAGAACTCTTCCAATTAACTCTTTCTCATCCATGGTCCTGCCCTTCTTCAGGACCCTTATGCTATTTAATGGCATTCTTCTTTAATTTTTTGGAATATATGAGCTATCAAAATGAAATCTATTGACCCAAATTGCTTTAGAACAGAGTAGGAAAAAAAATTTTTTTTAATGAAGTACAAATGCAAACCTCAACAAGTCAGGCATACTTTAAAAAAATCAGTATTCATTATTTTCAGTGATTCATTAATGCCTAAAAAAAATCCTTCCATAGTCAGGGCCAAAGTATGGCAGGATGATACTAGTAAGAACTAGTCCTCATCCCAAACAGAAGGGAGAAACAAAGAACTGAGATTTGCCTCAAGTCATTGCTATGTTAATTTTAATAGAAAAAATGTGCCCAGAAGGTCAATGATGTTAACATGACCTCATCACTGCTGAACAATAAGCAATTAAACAAGTGATTTGACTACAGAGGCCTCAGCTTGCTATAGCAACAACTGCCATTAAGATATTTTAACCTTTCTTTAAAGAGTCAAGAGAAAGTAGGAAAAAAAACTGAGAGCATTTAAAATGCATTGAATGGGGCTTTCTTTTTAATGACACCACAAGTTTCTTTCCTTTCACTGACATTTTTATTTTATAAGGAAACCCCTCAGTTTGACTGTCTTTTAGGGGGCATTAAAGATTGTAATAACTGTTTTTCTTGGGCATGAGAGTTTATTGAAAGGAGTTGGAAGAGCTCTGATGCTGCTATAATCACTCATACCATGTCCTTGAAAAGAAAAATAAGACAGAGGCAAACAGAAGTGACAAGAACAGAACATCAAAACAGAGAACGCAGCGTCTGTCTCAAGTGCTGATAGTTGTTGGTAACCTTGTGGCTGGAGATGGACAGAGACAGCATGGTCCAGAAACGTGGAGAGCTGAAAATGTGCTCGGGGGTCAGGCTGCTTCAGAGCATTGCTCTCTAGACTTGAACTCCACATGAGTGCTGCCAAAGAATGGTCTTATTTGACTAAGCCCAGGCTCTCATTAAACAAGCCAAAAAAGGAGAAGTAGAAAAGACAAAGAAATGAAGTAGGGAATGAAAGAACTATATGGGGGAAATGTTAATAACAGGAAACAAGTCCTGTATTTAGGTCCTGGTAGTGCTTAGTTAAAGGTGGTGATAGCAGGTGGTCCCACTGTCAAGGCAGGTTGCCTTTTCAGGTCAGGAAAGTGAAAGTCCGACAGTATTATGATGGGACCAAAATCCCTGACRTAGGTAGGGAGGAGCAGCCATAGTGATAGGACTCAGTCCTGACATAGCAATCTTTCAGGCATCATTGTTTCCACTAAATCTTCATTTTTAAGATCTCCAAAAGACACTTGTGATTAGAACAGTCCATTTCCTTATTATTTAGGCCTAATTTCTATAACACTCCCACTTTAGTCCATTAATTCCTGACTTTGTTCTCTTCTTGCCAGGAGCTTAACAATGGAGATGCTTTTGTTTGGACAAATTACACCTTTTATTTTTAACTTGTCCTGATTTTTCTGTAAGTAATTGTATGAAATAGGCTGAGGTGGAGCACTTTCTGCCTTGGATATGTCTTTTCATAGTGTGGCAGAGCTGGGAATAGAGCCCACTGGCTAAGTCTTAGTGGCATATTGCCATTAAATTCAACAAACAATCAGGACTTCCCCCCAGGCCTGCAGATCTTTTACCCTAGCCTGAGAGCCCACCAGCTGGTGTTGGCAACCCAAGAAGTGGGTTTCTGTTCTCCTGGGTCCAGTAGACCAGCAACACTACAAAGGCTTCATTGGTGTAGTTATGCTGGAGAATTAAGGGGAAAACTCTTCACTGGAATCACAGCTTGTATGGAGCTCTTTTGCTTGTATAGGTTAAATATTTCCCTTTACAGCATAAGCTATACTAGTAAAAGAACAATTTACTGATATGAGTTTCATGCACTTAGGCAAAGTTGCTGGCATAGCTGTGTCAGGGTCATATATTAGCTTTATTTTTGCTGTAGTCTCGGGATTGCTGGTATAATTGGACTGACAAACCATTTTATGGCACAGATGAGCCCTAACTCACAGCCATTAATTTGACTCAAGAGATCATCCACCTGCACTCCCTGTGTAATTTTTAAATCTAAATGTAAAGGTTTCCTGTTTCACCCTGCAATTTTATTTTGTTTGTTTTCAGAGACATCTGAAGCAGAATAATTCTGAAATTAACCAGAAACAAATGGAAAGTTGCATACTTCACATATTAAGATCGACAGCAGTTATAAGAAAAAGCTTCTCAAGAAAGTGTCCTTCTTCTGTCTCATGAAGAGCATATAAGGCTGTAATTCAACTATAATAATCCCCTGAGAAACTAAACTACTAGTCCTAAATAAGAAGTCAAACCAGCTAATGTCTTATGACCCTGTGAAGGGACAAAGTTCTTCTTGTATATATTTATTCATGAATTCAGACAATAATGCCAAGTCAAATCCTTCATTCTTATTGCACCTGAAATACCAGTTGATTCTCTGGACCACTGTAGGGCATATATGAAAGGAACATCCCTTACTGAAACAGCTGCCCAGCTGTTTTGTTTGTTTTCTGGAGAAGGGAAGGATAGACAGGGAAATGAAGGGTTGTCTAAAGTGAACCTCCATTTCTTTACCCAGTGATATATACTCCAGGTTAAGGCTCAAAATTGCAATGGGCCAGATTCTGCCACTCTTTCAGATGGTGAGTCATACTTTATTGCACTAGTGGTACTGTTTCACAAGTAATTCACCCTGGAAAGTAATGCTACTGCTCCCAGAGGGAAGTGCTACTTAATAGGACCAAGGGTGTCTAAAGTAGGCAATGTTGCTGTCTCCATAACCCCTTGCACAGCTGTAGTTACCTAGAAGCACACTAGACCTGTGGATTTTGCCATTAGATTCTTTAATCAGGGAGCAATTTGCTGAAAACACAACCAGGATGAAAGGAGAGAACTGGGAACTGAAGGATAATTGTCCATGCCAGCCATCCTAAATGAGAAAAAGGAACATGCTGTCCTCTTTAAGAGGTACAGGAAAGAGCATTGCTGAAGAGTGTCTCCTACTTCTCCTGGTACCTTGCACTCTCACACAGCCCTTCAAGTGGTTGGGGGAAACAGGCAACACCTGGTGCCTTTCTGCTTTATATGCAAATAGTAAAGACTACCTCAGCAGAGTGAGGCCACAGGAAGGACAACAGAATGTCTTTTCTTTTAAAAGAAAAACAACAAATGTTTTCTTCAAAGGATTTCCTTTCCCTTTATACTTCTGCAAAATGAAAAATAAGAGGCTAACTGTGTAAGCATGGTATCTGAAAGGATACCATGCCTCCTTGTCCAGAGCGTGAGAGATCTTCCTTCATGCCCTACCTCTATTCTGTGTGTGGGAAAGCAGCTATGGTGAGAGGTTCTGTTTACATGGACGAGCATCTCTATACACCTTGCAGTGAATACACAATCAGTGCTGATATTATAGCAGCCATATTCCTGTCTGAGATTGCTGTGTGCCTTGCAAGTCACACATGAGCTGCACAGGTAAAGTGCACTTAACATGTCTAGGAGGTGTCAGACCTACTCCATATGTACTGGCAGAGCTGGTCTGTGTCTGCAGAATGAGTCTGATACCCATCATCTATGGCACATAACCATAAGAACTGGACAGTGCTTGCATAGTGAGTGCTGTGTATCTAGAAGCATTAGATCTAGAGCATCTGCATGTACCTCTGGCAATGTTTTCATTTTCAGTGAAAATTTTTGAGAACTGATGTGTAAATATGCAGTTGACATGCCAAGAGTTTCTAGACTCACAGCAGCTCAATCAAAGTGGCATACCCAGAAATCCCAGACAGCTACAAAATGCTCAAACTTCTCCCATACAGTTTTAAAGTGGAGAAAGGGAACACATTTAGAAAGCTTAGAAGTACTGTATTTTCAGTCTTACTGAGGAAGCAGTAAGCTTTAGTAAGCAAACGCTTACTAAAATGCTGTAGTGTGCTTTAAAGAAAAACTCCTTTCAAGCTGACAGTATGGTATGTTCAGACTTGATTATTAAAATTCCACTGAATGATTAATCATCATTAATGCAAATAAATTTAAAATTTCTTTATTTTTTTACCTAAATGTATTCAACATAAATGCTCATCCTCATTAAAATCAGTTACAATCTAAGTATAAAGTATATTGCTGAGAGTGCTTTGATCCCATGCCCATGTAGCATACAGTATTTTGCATATCACTATTTAATTATGGGGGGGTTGTAGGTGTGTATGAAACTTGTAACTGGCTGAAACATTGCTTGTGGGTATTTGAAATACATTTTAAACACTTTGCACAAAAATCCATATTTTTCTGTGTAGCAGCTCAAAAGAGCCCAGTTTGTTATGCCAGTAAATCCAGTCTGGTGTGTGAATAAAAGGAACTTGTTCTGTGTTTTACTGACTTTTTTTTTCTTTTTCTGCTGAATATGATGTTGTCCTCTTCTGGATGGCTGAGAGATGTGTTATGTCACTAACAGAATTTTCCTTCACTCAAATGCCAGAAGCCTGAGTTTTGTTGCTAGAAAGGTAGAGAAGGCAGCCAATGGTGTCCTGGGCTGCATTAGGAAGAACATCACCAGCAGGTCGAGGGAGGTGATCCTTCCCTTCTGCTCAGCACTAGTAAGGCCACATCAGGAGTGCTGGGTCCATGTCTGGGTTTCCCAGTGCAAGAGAGACATGGAGCTACTAGAGTGAGTCCAGCAAAGGGCCACAGAGATGTTTAAGGGACTAGAACATCTGTCAGATGAGGAGAGGCTGAGAGAGCTGGGACTGTTCAATCTGGAAAAAAGAGGGTTCAGGGGGATCTTATCAATGTGTATAAATACATAGTGGGGAGTGCAGTAAAGAAGACAGAGCCAGACTCTTCTCAGTGGTTCCCAATGACAGGACAAGAGGCAGTGGACACAAACTGCAATACAGGAAATTCCATTTAAATGTCACTGTGGAGGTGGCCAACATCAGAACAGGTTGCCCAGAGAGGCTGTAGAGTCTCTGTTCCTTGGAGATATTCAAAACCTGACTAGACATGGTCCTGAGAAACTTGCTCTAAGTGACCATGTTCTGAGCAAGGGAGTTGGACTACATGATCTCCAGAGGTCCCTTCCAACCTCAACTATTCTGTGATTCCATGATTTTGAAATTAAAAAGCCAAATTCCACATGTTGCTGCACACTAGTGATGTGATGCTGAAAAACCTGGGCTCTCCTTAGTTCCATTAGTTATTAGAATGGGTAAGAATATTGTGGGATGCAGTTATTTTCATGGCAAACCTAGGTTTGTTTCAAACATACTATAAAAGCATTTGTGATGTTGTTTGTGAACAAAAACAAGACTTATCAGTCCTTTTTGCAACACTTTCCTTTTAAAGTGCTTCTAGAGAAGCAAATTCTCTTCTTTACATAGATTCAGTCACATACAGAATCTGATTTTGCCACCCTTGTCATGTCCAACAGTCCTGTCTTATGTATTCAGCCTCACTGGGTTCAATGAGTTTTACTCATGTGAGTAAAGGTGACAGAATTTATGAGCCTTGTAAATATATTAGTTGCAGAGTCCTCTCCAGTATCTTTTCCTCAGGCACATGAGCCAACATCATATCCTATCACATGAAAGAGAACTAGCCTGGCAATTCAGCTTATCTGACACAGCAGGACAGTGGCATTTGCATTAAGTTATTGGTGTGGAAGAGAGGCTGTGGTGCTGTGCCATGAGTACAGGAGATACAGACTTGCTGGAGAAAGTGGAAGGGAGGGAGGAGGCATTAAGCAAGATCCTAGAAAAAGGCTTACGTTCAGTGTTTAAGACTTGATAAGTGTTGTGACTCCCTTATGATGCACAGATGACCACAGTGATTTTGTACTGTTTGCTAATACATGTTTGGAAAAGCTGTAATGTCGCCATGTTCCTCAAGGGGCCTGGTTATCATTCCCAGACGTTACTGCTCAAGAAGACTGCATTCAAGAGGGGAATGCCATTTTCAGCTAAACACAGACCATGATCACTATGCCTGAAGAGAATACAAGTGTATTTAAATAATAAGGTATTTGCTTTGCAAAAGATTGGCATAAGCTTTTGCACAGACCTGTTAGCTTAAAGGCTTATCTCATTTACTGCTAAGGAGTATTTCCACTGTGTTCTCACTGAAGGCCCATCTGTATATGGAGCTGCCCAGGAACAGTTGTTTCTGCAGCTCTCCATGTGTACATAAGCCCTTAGTGAGACGGCATTTTCTGTTTGAATGATCAACATGCTCTTTTTTTTATATACTCAGCCTTCGTGCCTAGTAAGATAAGAAGAATCTTCTCCCAGCGTTCTTTCTAAATGCCAAAACCCCTTCTGTTTAAATACAACGTGCTCCTTCTGTATGTGTCAAATAAATCCTTATCTATGACACTCTTCCCAATAAGAAACTGCTGTTTATTCTTGCTATCTCTTCACTTAATGCGTTTGATACTTTTGCTACTTCTCCTAAGTCTGCCTGAGTGTTTTCCTAACGTTTTTCACTCTGATGTCCCTATACCATGTTAACTTTCAACTCCTTGACATCATATTAAAATTGATAGTCTCTGAAGAGAAAAAGTTTTCTTGCTTCTACTTCATGGATTAGTGGCAGGTTGTTGCTGAGTTTTTGGTTTTTTTTAATTTTCCTTCCTCCTTTTTTTTTAATGCATCTGTGTGCTGGGAGTGTTCTTGAGCTTTGCAATAGTACACCTCGTTGTTTCACTAGCTTCCTATCACTTTTCTTGGGTTTTTGTATTTCCCAGGATACCCTTTTATGACTCTTTCTCTTGGACTGATAAATCACGAGGGTCTGGATTTAAGTGCTCATTGTCAGCTGCTGCGTAGCTATGTCAGAGAAGGATTATTCCTCATGTGCCTTGCTTCTTCTGTTCTTTCCCTAATTGACTATTACCAGTCACTGTCAGAGATGGGACACCAGGCTAGA
Organism: Apteryx rowi; assembly: GCF_003343035.1. NCBI lineage: Eukaryota > Metazoa > Chordata > Aves > Apterygiformes > Apterygidae > Apteryx > Apteryx rowi. Next base: position 816,820 of record NW_020449475.1, on the reverse strand, counting down.
CAAGGCTTTAATCAGGCCCAGTCAGGCAACTTTTATATTCTTATTTAACTTAAAATTTCTCTTGTGTGTTAAGATTTGGGAGTATGTGGAAACGGCTAAGCGATGACTTAAGCGCCTGATCCTGTCGGGATTTTTAGAAGTGCTTATGTGTATAAGTGCCTTATCCCTATGTTCTCTTTGCATGTGCCTCTGTGGCTCTGGGAGCAGCAGCAGCTGCAGCTGATGGCTCAGGCCAGCTTTGGCAAAGCAGCAGAGCCTGCTTTGCTCTTCTTAAGAGAGTCACAGAAATTATGTGCTTTCTTTCTTGTAAATACACCTTCCTGCATAGTCTCCTTGGTCCTTATGGAACAGATGAAGAGTCTGAAAGAGGTCTTAGGGAGATTATCCCATGAAGTACTTCATTTATGTTTTAAGTAAAAAGAGTCTCCTTTTTCTGCCTTATTCCATTGGAGTAAGATGCAGCTGCATGCTTTTCTTAGGTTCAGTGGTCACATCTGTTAGTATTTACGGGCCTAACATTGCACAAAAGGAGACTTAGAAACACAGCCTTTCTTTGTAAAATTAAGCTTTTTTTCTCCAGTTGCCAAGGCTGGTTTATATTAGCTTTATCTGTCCTACCATACCTGCTGCAGTCTTCTCCTGCAAACATTCGCACAAATAGCTCATGTGACTCTTTGGTACAGTTACAAAAGGTTTGCAGAAGGAAGTGAGAGACATTGTAGATTTACCTCCATTGCAACTAGGAATGAATCAGTAAAAAGCAAACAAACAAACAAAACCACTACCTTTTATTTTCAAGATAAATATGTTACATAAATTGAGTCACATTTTAAGTAGGCATAAATATCTTGTACCAAATCTTGACGTGACCCTGCCTCCATTCCCTGTTCTCTGAACGCTGTTCAGAGGGACTCCGGACTTCAGCACTGCTCAGCCTAAGCGGCAATTTCCAGCTGGTGCAGGCTGGCAGCTCTGCCAGCCCTGAGCTCCCCTGGGCTCTACTTGAAATCCTTACCAGCCCCTGCCTGAGGCTGTGTGACACCCCATGTAGTGCAACACCTTGTGGCCCGTTTTGTCTCATCTCTAGCACAGAAGGTTAGATCCAAAAGAAGGTTATGTTCAGATCTACAAACACTTTCAAATTCTTAAATTCTATTGAAAGCAATGGGTATTAGGAGCCAAAACGCCTCTGTGGATCTGGGCTGTAAGTGCTGCAAACTTAACTAGAACAGGGTACAGCAAGTGCTCAGATGTCCAGCATCACTGCAAAAATGAAATGGCAGTGGGAGAGGTGGTATCAAGCAGGGATTTTTCTTCAAAAATTAAGCTGAAGCACATTTCAGACCTTTTTCAGTTGCCTGTTCTTTGCACTTGGTATATGGACTCTCAACATGAGATCCAAAACAGGCCTACATGCTTCTCCTGGAATTGCTGAGGTGAGGTGAGGGAAATGTTGCAGAAAGAATGTATCTTGCATCTCACCCCTCTTGCTAGCCAGAATTTGAGATCCACTGCTCAGAACACCCTGTTGAAGGGGGTCAGTCAACATACTCTGTTCTGAAAATGTAATTAAGCAGTTTGTTTTTGAGAAATGCTGGTGTTTTTTATGTTGTGCCCCAACAGTCAAAACACAAATGTAAAATACAAATGTAAAAATAAAGTATTTGTATAAAAGTCTACAAATACTTTGTCTTCTATCTGGGAGGGTCCAAATCTACATCTACTGCTGCCTTCTAGCAAAGCCTCCTAACTACCAGGTTAAAGGCTGCTCTGGGCAAGAACACCTTTGCCCTTCTTCCACACTCAGCAGGTCTGGAGGCAAGTGCTTTTTCCTTCTGGAAAAAAGCACTTAATTATGCTTTAGAGAACATGGGTTGGAAGGGAAGAGTGCCCAAATAATTCTGCATAGATTAGGGATTATAGGGAAGGGGAAATCCAGGAATCCAATTCCTGCTAGAAAGATTATTTCATGCCTTTCTGCTAATGATGTTTTTGCATGTAGGCCCTGTAAGCCCTATCTATGTCTTGATGCCTAAGAAAGCTGAAGAAGTGACTGCTGGTATCTGCTCACAGCTCCATGAAGAAAGAGGTAGCTTTCCTTGAAAAGGAGAAGGGTAGATGAACAAGCTACATTCACTGAAGAGGTCAGCCCCTACTTTATGTCCATTATGTTTGGGACTTATTAAAAAACTTATTAAGTACTTATTCAACTATAAAATACTTATTAAAGAACAGGTCTGTTTTGGGGATGGGTTAAATACAACAATTGTATTCCCAATTGCAAATGTACAGACAAGGACAAGAACTCCCCCATGGGCCTCTGACCCTTTCTCTGAAATGAGAATACTCCTGTAGGAGAGGGGCTAGAAACTGCACATCTTTGAGAGATCAGGAACTGACCTGCCTAAAATGAGCCTGGATGACCCAACTGTGAGCAGCCTAGAAGCAACAGAGGAAGACAGTGATCCCCTATCAGCCATGAGCAGCTGTGGGAGGAGAGCTGGGTTCAGTGCTATTGCCAAAACTTCCTGGATGACCAGGCTCTTTCATGGTGCATTTTTATTTTCCCAAGTATTTTTTTTTTGTTATCATGTACTGATTTCTAACCTTCCCTCCCTCCTGAAGTTTTTTGTTTCAATCCCTTTGGGCTCATTATTTGCAAATGTGCAACACAGTTTAAATTCCTGGCTTTCTGGAGTTTCACCCATTCTTGGTTTTGATTTTTTCTAACAGCGGATCTGTGAAACAGAAGATAGCCCTTCTTAAAGTCAGGCAGCAAAGAGATTACACATGTGAAAAGCAGGAGAGCAGGGTTCAACCCCCCAAACTAACGCTGAGTAAGCAAACTTCCCTCACTTCGCTGGTCCTCCTTCCTGGGCAATCCCCTGCTTTGCTAGTTCTCAGCTTTTGCTAGGTCTAGTCTGTAAGGAAACTCTTCCAGTGCTCTCGCATCCTCCTTCAGAGACATCCCACTATCTATACCGATACTGCCTTCTCCTGGTGCTTTCCTCTCTGCTTAGTTTCTGATACCCATATGTTTTCATACTAAGCCACATCTGTTCTGTTTCAAGATGGATCTGCTCTGCTTGTTGGAACCCACCATCCTGTGATTTGCCTAAGCTTTTCTGCATGGATCAACCTCCCAAGCATGAACGGTGGTCAATTCCTAAAGCCTTTTCTTGGCTGACTGGCCTGTTGTATCAGGAAAGGCAAAGTGTCTGAAATAAGTAGGCACCCAATACTATATTAAGAAAGACAGCTCTTTTTCAGAGTAATGAAATCTTTTCCTAATGTTGTCCTAAATTCGTGTAAGGAGATATTAGCTTGTTAAAAATGTGCTTTACAAGTATCCTCTCAAGTGCAGCAGTACAGCTTTGTTGTCAGTATTTCTATTAATGGCTTTTTGTTTTCTCAAAGCCCATCCAAAGTTAAATCTAAGTTAAACACAGAAAAGGTGAAAAATTATTTCAAACTTTTCTGGAGCACAATTAAGTTAATATTTTAACAGCTGGCAGCTGCGGTAATTACTTTTAGATTATACCTAAAGTCTGTTGAAATATAATTACTCTGATCTATGAACCAGGTAATTAAGGTAAAAACTCCCACATTTTCTTAGACCTCATTAACTTATTTCCTTTGAAAATTGTTAGCTAATGATGATACATTAAGAGTTTATCCATAAAATGACAATGAATAATTGAAACCTTTGTCCTGGGACATTAAAGGACAGAACAGTGTTTAACTGCTGAATGTCTTCATAATTATTTCTTAATTTCCAGTGCAAATATCACACAAGTTTTGGGAGAAAGGACCAATAAAACTTGGAAAGTCACACAGAAAGACATAGATAATTTTCTTTTTCTTTCATTTACTTGGTATGCAGCTAATAATTCAGGACTTCTGAAGTCTAGAGATTCCTGAGAAGCTTATGGACCAAAATCTGCTGATGGTTCCATGCTTTTTTGAGTTGGACTAGAAGTACAAGCAGACCTTAGTGTGTCTTTAAGGACTTGGGCCTGGAGGGCACACAGCACCTGACCATTTGATATGGAAAGCACTGCAGTTTTAGCATTGTCTTGCATGCTCCTGATTCTGGGCTTCTCAGGGCTCCCTCCCATAGCTCTGACGTGGCAATATGCTATGGTAGCAGGCAGGCTCAAGGGCTGCTTCCCAGGTCCTAGAGCTGCTCCAAAGCCCCAAAATGATGTGCACTGTGGCTCTGTCTGCAGTTTGTTCCTCCTTCTGCAGCACAGTGCTTGTATCACAGCTGGATAACGAGTTTTTAAGAGCAGCCTCAAAAGCTGCCTTCCAGAGGTCCCATGTTGCAAGAGTTCTTGTGCAGTTGTTACTAAAGCTGCTAGAGCTTCTTTCAGTCATTTTGGTGCAGGGTGAAAGATCTGAAAGCCAGGTGTCAAAATCTCACCCCCGGTGTCCATGATAACTTTTTGATTTTTATACTTAAAGTCTATTTCAGGGAGTTGTATGGAAGCCATTACAATAAATACAAATGAAAAGTATTACCTGAGCATAACAGAGTAAAACTAGGCACCCCCCCCCCCCAAGAAGGGTCAGTGGCACATGCACATTGAGAGGCCTGGGCCATGTACAAGACAAGAGTTAGCAACTGAGCTGCTAGGAGCAACCAAAGTGGTGTGGGGCAACCCTAAACCAATAGCAAAACAAAGCTAGTTTCCATTAGTTTGTCTTTTGTTTCTGATAAGACTTGTGCTGTTCTGAACTGTGCTGTAGCACAAGCTATAACCTGGTAAGATGCATCAGGCAGTGGCTGCATCGCCATTCTCTGCTTCCCATCACAGAAAGGTAACTTCAGCCATGCCTGCCCTGCAGGGGAAGTTGTCAGAGTATGGAGGCTTCAAACTAGCAGGTTTCCTATGAAAATTCATCCCTTGTCTGTTTTCAGGCTCCTTGTCCCACTTGCCCTCAGCCTCTGATGCCAAGTTATTGTAATTAATTCTTGATATTGTGTTATCACTCATAAGACTGTGTTCAGCATCTGGGGCTGAATGTGCTAGGCACTGCGAGAAATTGTGCAAACCCATCTCTTCCTCAATAAGTCAAGTCTAATATAGGACAAGCTGCAATAGGAAGGGGTGGACATGGTGGAAGGGAAAAGAAACGTGGCTATACAGACTACATAATCACATAAATTGATAAGTAGAAAAATACTTTCTTAGATAAGTGAAATGAATCAAATGCTGGTACAGCTGCTGTGGAATAAGATCACTGGATTCAGGATGTCTCAGGACTGGCTCCACAGTACAGGGTGAGGTACTTTCTTGATGCAAAGCACCATAGAGAGAATTCGTCTGTATTGCAGTATTCATTCTGAAAAGTTTCAAATTTGATTGCAGCTGGCCTGTAAAATAACAACTCTTGTGGAAAAATGTCAAGGCAAGACATTGGTTTTGGATCACAGCTTCAAAGAAAAGTTCTGGGTAATTATTTGTTAGACCATCAGGAACATGAGGAATTACATATCTGGTGGGATCCTTGTGTATAGGAAAAAACAGTCTGAAACAAAATATAATTTGCCTTTGTTTAATTTTGCCCCCCAAAATGATACATTATTTATAAAGTACAAATAACTAATAAAGTCAGATCTTCTGTGACGCATTTTATTTATAAGGCAAGGAATGAAATAATGAGCTAATTAGGAAAATTAAGGATAAAAATATTGATCCAATAGGAGAGAGAAGCACACATGGCTATTCAGGAAATCCTGCTGTATGAAATTACCAAGACCAGATTGGTTACCAGATTCATAGCTGCTAAAAGATTAAATCAATCAGTGTTGGAATTGCTTTTTGTCAAGAAAGTGGGTGCTGTCAGATCACCTCCCTTCAAATCATTATATATTCCCATTGGGTTAAACTTCCGGCTTGCAGCCAAGTCTTCAAACAGTTTTCGGCCCACTTCTCTTCCTGCTTCAGTAGACATAGCCTTTTGCCAGAGCTTCAGCAGCAATCCTCCTTGGAAAGAAACACAACGTGACATTGTCAAATTAACATGAAGTGCACGCAGCTCACGGCACACAAGGGATGAAGTGCGTGGCTGGTAACAAACACCTACCACTCTCCTGTGGACAGTAAAATGGGGACAAAGCTGAAACAGGGTGATGGGGTAATAATTGCCTACAACTATGTAAGGAGACACAGACCATTCATTCAGCTCAGGATCCTTTGTATTGATCGACAACTGGGGTTGTTCCCTTGTCATCAGTGTGGCAAGTCAAAATGATTGAAGACAGATGCTGGGGTCTTGTTCTGCAACTGTGCAGAGCTTCCTAGCTTATGAAGCAATGGCCTGGCAGTTATAATCATGTGCTTCTTTGTTTTTTACTCTAAAAGTCTGCCAAGGTTTTGCACTTCTGCCCAGCTAAGGCCTCAGGCTACAGAGGCAAATGATCCTAATTCTTTCATCCAGGCTGTAAGCAGTGGCTCTCTATGGAAGTGTGCCTGGCCAGTCTAGTATTAGCACCAAAGTACAAGATATTCACTGCCTGTCCCCCACTCCTGTCAATGCTGATCTTTATGATGAATGAGGGGTCCACGGAGGAAATCTGAGACAGAAGTCCACTAGGAAGTAAAGAGGGGGTTAATCAGTCTCCTGCAAAAGAAGCTTTTGTTTAAAACTGACAACACTGAATAATTTAATTCTCACAGAATTTTACCAGGGAGGTGAAGAGTTAAGAGGAGAAGGCAGCAAACAGCCCTCTTGCCTACCCGAGCAGCCAGGTGAAAGCCTGTGCTGCTCCCAGAAATCAGGTGAAAACAGCAGGAAAGGTCCAAGGTAACAAGTCTTCTGCCTTTTTACCTTGGGATATCAGTGAGGGGCAGAACACAAAAAAGTAAAACTTCTGTCTTCATCGCTCAAGAGGCTTTAGAGGTAGGATAGCACTCTTTGAGTGCAGCTCCCTGCTGGATGGAGAGAGGCAGGTAGGAGAAAATAAGGAGTAATAAAACTTTGAATCAAGAAATCAAATCTCACTCTGGGTTGGACAAGATCCCATTGTGTGAGATACTCTATCTACCACTGAAGTTTCCAGCACCAGAAGAGCACTCCACATCTCAGAGGATGTATTTGAAACTTTGAAGCACCTGACTGCTAAAGCAGGATGTCACATTTTGTCACATGAGTTTCACTACAATAAGACCTAGCGTTTCAGTTCCCTGCTCAGATTGTGGACCCAGACTCAAGTCAAATATAGTCTGAAGCTCCATTTCTGATCTGCAAAGCAATCATCAGGTTGAGTTAGTAGGCATTTACCTCTCAGCTGAACACAAAGCCAGGGAAATCCCTGGCCTGCAGTGCCAGGGTTTCCACCTACTGACTTCATTGTTCATGGCCTGCACCCGCATGAAACTCCTCCATCCCTCTCTTCCCGCTGTTGTCTTCAGCATCCATGTCTTTTTTCCTCCCTCCCTCCACTGCTGCCCTCCTCTGCTCTGCTGCCCTTGTGCTCAGGTCCCTGCTGCCSCCTGCTCTGATGGTCATGGTCTCTGCTTGCTGGTCGTGCTTTTCCCTTCCTTGCTTCCCCTCTCATCATGGGGACAGATACTGGAGACAGCTATAGAAACCCTGTGCTTTGGGAGGGATTGCCAGGCATAGGACAGAGCTGTAAAGGTGCCTTGGTCAGACTACGAGGCTTCCCTCAATTTGTGTGGAAGGTGTAAGAGAAGCACTCGGTGGTGTGAGGATGCTCTTTTGTGACATTGAATAGCTTCATTAAATGGCTTTTTCAGCTAGAAATACATTTAGCAAGAGCATTTTCACTGAAATGTATAGGCAAAAGAAAAAGATCACAAAACAAATGTCACAGCTATGGATAATCATTTTATAGTGTAGAAATCCTATGTTTTATATTGTATTTTCACTTCAAGATGCAAAATAACTTTCCTTCATAAAGGAAAAAAAAAAAAAAAAGCAGCAGCTGAACGAACTGAAGTTGAACGAAAGAATGAAGACACAGAAGGCTGTAATTCTACGTGTCACCACTGGATGGTGATGTACAACTTATTTTAGTCAAAGTGATCTGGCCGAGATTGTCTAACAAGATAGTTTGCTGGGACAGATTATATTTGGATATTATATTTGGATTGGAAGAAAAAAAACACAATACTTTTGGACAAAAAAACTGTTGTTCATGATTGTTTGCCTATTTTTTTGCTAATGATCCCAGCTGATCTAACAATGTCATTTAGCCTTAATGGTTTCAGATTTATCTGGAAAAATGCAAACTATTTTTTTGTGTTTCTATACTTCCTTTGAAAGCTGGAGGGAAAAAAATGTTAGGCCATTTGCCCCAGCAAATGATGCATTTATCTCATGTGAAATCCTCAACACATTTCATCAGTTTTACTCCAAGCTGCTTTTGGTGAGTTGTTTACATATGATTTTATTTTTATTGTACTATGTTATTAATAGCATCTAGGAAGTGATTATACTATTTTATATTGAAAGTCACTCTGATCATGTGGAGAAATGTTTACAGAAAATAAGATATAAAATATATATGAACTATAGATATTTGTAGATGGGACTCATACCTGTTAATTGATTTGTCTTGTGAAGAGCACTCAGTGAAAGCAAGATTTTGTTTTGTTGCGGACTGAAGTCACTAATGAATGGGATAACATCCCCTTCAACAAGCATCCTCTGGGGCAGTAAAGCCTGGAATTTTTTTGTATTCTGCAAATCTGTAGAGAAATGCGTGGCTGCAATGAAATCCACACCACTAGCCCAGTCTTCTCCAAAATTTGCTTCTGGATCAGAGAGGTATTTTAGGCTGAAAGAAATCAAAATGAAAATGTAACAGATAATTGAAATCCACCATAGAACTCATTAGTCTATCATTTATCCTGAATGTGTTTATTCAGCATAAAATCCTGAGCAGTCTCAATGTCACAGTGTCTTAAAGTCACCTTCAGCCTTTTATACCTAATTCCTCCTGGCATCCCTGCCTCTAGGCCAGATTAGTCAGAGCTCCTGATTTGGGCCTCGGTTCCCAGAGTGGAAACAGCATCTTATTTTAAGCACGTGGCATGGCGTGACCCGCCGGTTCCGTCTGGACAGTCTGCAGCGCAGGGGCTGCAACTCTCACTGCCACATGGACCTTGGCATCAGGGTACCCCCTGCTCTGAGAAAGCTGAAGAGCAGAGCTTAAAGGTCTGTGGATCAGGTGTCAGATGAGTAAGAAAGCATATATTGACTTTGGTCAGATACTGTCCTTACTAGCAGGCAAAGAAGTGGTGAAGGTACCCTTTTGACCATGTCTCTTATTCTCTTACCTGTCCTGGAACCTGGGTAAAGCATAAGCAAGGGATGCCATGTGCCCCTTCCACATGAAACTGAGGGCATCGTCCAGTTTGAAGGAGGATCGCATTGTAGGGCTCGCAGCTTTTTGTTCTGTAGATAATAGATACTACAGCAAAAGGGGGGAAAAAGACAGAGAAATAGGGTGGGGTTTTTTTAAGCTCAATTTCAGAATTATGCACATAGCTCATATTTTTCAGAATTTTGCACATAGCTCACAAAACCATAAGTTTGCAAGCTGAATAAAATTGCTTTTCAGTACCTAGAATGTGTTGCTTTCACTTTCAAAGTAACACTAATATTTGATATAGGGAGAAAAAGATGATCAACATAGATGTACAAAATAAATCCATATCCCCATTGAAGTTAATGGGATTTACCCTTCTTTGCTTTCAACTGACCAAGTAATTCACTCACGTGATTTAGGTGTTCTATGACAATAATTCAGTGGATTTTTGTGCCTGAGTGCCATGGAAGCTTCCATGCTACAGTAGTTGGATTCCTTGAAACACTTTTCATACTCTTTCAGCTGCAACTGATCAAGATTTTCAGAAAATAAGTGGCTCCTGATGGCTGTCATTAAGGCTATTCAAGAAGTAGACCTTTTATAGTAACTTTCTAAACATATTGTTTAGGAAAAAGAATCTTAAGAAAACAGATATATATAGTAACAGATCCCATCTTTCCCTTATAATCTCTACCTCCACTTGCAGTTGCCAGGAGGGCTTATGGTTTAAATTTTCTGATCACTATTATTTTACTATTCACAAAAATATTGAAGAAGTCTATCTGTAAGAATAGTTATTAAACCTATGGGGTAAGAAATATTGATATCTTCAGGATTAGATAACAACTGAGGGAATGAGGAAGAAAGAAAATATGTATTTGCAAGAATAAGTGTCCATCTGAATAAAGTTTCCACATTTTCAGTTTTTTTAGATGTTAGCAGGAATAAATAAATCCTATAAAACCAGCATAAGGATATTTCTCAAGAGTGATGTTCTATCTCACATGCTTATTTTGCACTGCTAGTATAAGCAGTATAGTAACATTGCAAGTATAACTGTTAGCACAACAGTCTCTTGGGATACATTCCAAACTACAGCATTATTTTGAAAGAAAGGAACAAATCCACAGCCTGTAAAAATCCTGGACCTTTCATCTCTGTCTCACTTTATGCCATGCTTTTCGTTTTTCATACTTATTATTTCTGTATCATGCTGTTATTGACAGCAAACCAAGCCCTCTGAATCTTACAAACAGTAATAATAATAATAATAATAATTTAATGTTTCCTGAAAAATATGAAAATATTAAATTATTTACTTCAAAATAGGCTTTCCACTCATCCATGAGCTTGGGAATGCGAGAACGGCAGTCAGCAACACTATAACAAAAATCAGCCCTTTGCTCCTCTGGTGGTAATATTTCTATCTCATATGGCAACTCTCCAAAAAGGCCAGCTTCCACTGCACCCAGAAAGGGTATAATAGCCAGGTAGTAATTCATACCTGTAATAGTAATTAAAAAGGAAGAGATGTTAACCACAAGCAAATGAAAAATTCCTTTATGAAAAAAAAAAATTCCCTAATACCAAATGCAAGTCTTTCAAATTGCCACTGATACAACTGTGTTCACCAATAGGGACATTTGTACTGAAATGCACTAATGATGGTATCTGTATTGATTTAGATATGATTTATAACATTCATTTATATATTGCTCATTAATAACCTTGCATGAGCTAGCAGTGTGCTGTACTTTGCAGGAAAGGACACACAACTGGAAAAGTTAGGTCTCTATAGGTTGTAATGGAGAGGACATTAAAAACCTCTCAAATGTTGGATGCCAGCTAAGCACAGAAAGCAAACTTCAGGGTGAAAAAAGTGACTCCAGGAGTACCACCTACATAAAAAACTCTGTATGCATCTTAAGCATATAGGAAAGAGAAAGGCAAATACTAGTGATATTTTACCATAAAACAGTAATTTTGCTTTCAAAAAAAAAGGGATCTCAAACATTAAATCTTCTTGCAAATGACCTCAATAGATTTGTTTACATTTATTTCAGGATAGTGGCTTCCTTCGATCTGATCCATCAGTTAGAGCACTCACCCAGCCTATAGGTGACCCAGGTTCAGTTCCTGCCTCTGTCTGACCACATCTTCTGTGAAAGTGTCCATATGCCTACTGGATAGTCTTCATGTGGAAGGAGAATTTCAAATTCTCCCCTTAATTCTGTCCTTTTTTTGTAGAAAAAAAAATGTTTAGTAACTTTCAGTGAAGGAAAGCCTGGAGCCCAGATATTCTACCTCTTGGATGAGCAGTCATTTGCACTTGGGACCACTGACTGCCTACATGTTTTGTACACAGTTTCAGCAGTAAGGACCAAAAACTTTGCTGCCTATCAGCTGTCACTGTCCTACTTATGGGAAAAAATTGTTCCACCTCCTGTATGTGGGCCTCACCAGGAAAGGTGCACAATTCAAGAGCAAATGAATGGCCAGTGAAAAGAGCCAAACAAACGTCCCAGTGACCAGAAGATGGTCTCTAGCTGGGAGTCATTGCTAAGCAGGGTCTTGCTTCTTGTTCACTATTTTCACGAGAAGTGTCGAAATCTGGACATCACATCAGAAAATACTTGTGTATGTGCCTGCATACATTATGTATTTATGCCTGCCTGGGAACTCAGAGAACAGAAAATAATGCAGAAAGGGAATATACTGAATATAATTCCAGAGAAAGAGACAGAACTTCTTAGGTAGCAGTCTTACAGGGAATGTCTCATACACCTCAGGTAGTATTAAATGTTAACTTCTGGTTTAGTTTCATTCCTGTCTTGGTATGACTATGTGGGCCAGAGAGGGCTGCCCTAAAGGCACACCAAAAGCACTCACACCCTTAGAACAGTAAGAGACATTTCTGTATACTTTGAAAGACTTCTGGAGAGCTCCTGCTGTAGTAAGATGAAAAAGGCTGAGTTTATACATTTTCTGGAGGCAGCAAAATCAGTGTCATGCAGAAGTGTGATTTTTAGAAGTAAGCGAGGAACAGGAATGCAAACACTAAGAAAGTAAAGGAGGTTTCTGTTCCAGGGAGGTTGCCTGCTTGTGCAACGCTACGCAATGACTGTTCTTACTCAGTCACTGCCTGAGACACCTTCCCCTGGAGCATCTAGCACTTGCCACCCTCAGAGACAGGAAATCAAACTGAATGATTGGACCAAGTATTGCAGTTTGGTTTAACTCTAAATTTACATATTTAATTTACTCTGCACTTACATCTTTGATCACATGAAGGTAAATACATTTAATTTCTAGCTCACTGCCTGAAGCTTTATGCAACCTCTACAGCAGAGTAGCCATGTGGCAGGGAGGGATGAAACCGTTCATGGCAGCTTGCCAGCAGGTCTGGAACAGGAGGAGGACTTGTGACAGGAGAATCCAAGCAGGGAAGCAAAGGCAATGAGAAACAGAAGTAATGGGCGGAAAAAGTGCTAGAGGATAAAAGAGGGGAGGTTGTCCTCTAGGAAGAGAAAGAACATGGAAACTAAAAGACTGATAAGGCTTTTTACTTCCTTAAAAAGAGATTTTTGTCATGTTATTGCCTTTAAATAGAAGTACTGATTGTAAGCTATAGATCAGGCTTGTCTTTTTTTTCCCCCATCCTACCTATCAGTTCCATCTCTGAAAAAGTAGAGGATAAACTTTCCAAAAGGGTCTGAGTTCCAGTTCAGAAAAAAAAAAGAGTCTAAAAAACCATTGACTTTCACTCAGATAAAAAAAACAGAAATTGTAGTTTTTTTAAATAATGTGTTCATTCAGCACTGAAAAATGGCAACAAAAACATCTTTTGGAGGTTTCTATTTAGACTGGCTGGAATACATAATTCAGTTTGGGTGTAGAAAAATTATACATTTCTGTTTCATCAGATGAGAAAATGTAATTGTTCTTTATATTTTCTCCATGGGCTCAAAAACAACAACAAAATTGACAATATTGCTTTGTAAGACCAGCTCTGTGGAAATCTAGCTACATGTTGTTGTTGTACCATGTACCATACAGGTACCAACTGTAAAAAATACCACAGAAAAATAAGATCATTAAAAGAGCATTAAAATCATTAACATTAAGAATTAACATTAACATTAAAATCCTCAGTTGGCCAACTGAACTGTCAGGGTTCTTGCTAGAGCAAATGTATGGCCCTTGAGACAGAGCACATTATAGTATTGGTGCTTTTTCTATAGACGCTAAAAGTGCTATCCCCTGGACTACCTTATCCGATGATAAATGGATACCCCCAAGATGTGTGGGGCATTCCAGATCACACTCTTTCCTCTTCTGCAAAGCTCTTGGCTAGAAGCCAGTAGGTCTATTTTTTCCTTTCTACATGAGAACCTGGGTATGGTACACTGTCACGCACTATTATTCCTGCTACAATCTTGGCAGAGGGTGTGGTAGACCTAGCCTTATGTCCCACAGGGGGGAAAAGGTGCTCTGCCACATCTGCTAGGAGCGATGCCAACAGCACATACAGCTGAGTTGGTTCACGTCTGGCCTTTCAGTAGAGTTTGTCACTTTGTCTTTTCTTTGCACTGTCTAGTGCAAAGATTCCGAATTTGATACCACCGTCTTTGTGAATACACTGGCTCCTATATGCTTAATATTTGCTTAGGTGTAATGGATAGACCTGTTCTCCAGTTACACCAGAGATGATACACATTTTTACTACTAAAATTCTGATGTGCTGCATGCTATGAGAAACTGTGTAGACCATCAAAAAAAGTTACTTGGTCCCTCCAGTTCAACAGGGGCAACCTATGAATGAGCTGAATTATCAAAAGTATCCAAGAATTTTGGATATCTCCATTTCGGAAGGACTGTTTGAATTAATTGGATGTGTATTTTTAGAGATGTTGAGACTGTCACTGGGAGTGACACTGGCAATTCTGATCTTTACACCCATTTCTCTCTCTCTCTGTCTTCAGTGTGTTGCTACTTATTGGAATAACGTGAGATTTTTAATACAATTTCAGCCCACTAGAAATCCAAAGCTGGTATTAAAGTGAACATAAATTATCCTATAGTTCATGTATGCCAGGTGAAATATTAATGGAGTTTCATTTGGATACTTGAAAGTCCACTGGATAAATGCTGTCAGTGTAATGAAGATAAGGAAGTTATTTGGGTATCGTGGGCACAAAGTCTCCCTTTATTTTCCCCTCTGCAGTTAACTGTGAAGGTACAAATGAAGGCCAAAAAGTCTGATCAAGTTTGTATTATCAAGGATGATATAAGAACCACAAAGATTCCTGCCTGACATTCTTGCACTAAGTTTTAGTTTGAAGTACCAGCATTTAAACTGAACAAATCTGACCTGGAGTGATTGAAGAATGTAATCTCTACAAATGTCTACAAATATAGATAGCCATCATGGTATTTCCTGCATGTTTTTCCATGCATTTTTGAAATGCAAACATCTTTTAAGGTTGAGAAGTTGCATTTTTTTTTCTTTTTCAGAAAAGTTATCATGGTCAGTTAGTTTTAATTTACTCAATCATATTTAGGTGTCATGCTGGAATTTTTTGATGGAGAGTTACGTAACACTGATATTAATTTGTAATATAGAAGTTCAAGTGGATTAAAGATTCTGAATTGCCGTCTGGGGCATTAATCGTATTTTGGAGAAGAGCAGTATAATAGCATATACTTACAGGCCCACCAGCTTCTTACAGATATGCACAGAAGGGCTCCAGCTTCATGGCCACAGGAAGTCACACCGGAAGGATCTGCTAATCTGCCTGAAGCAAACGAAATAACATGCCAAATGCTTCTCAATCTTTTTCACACAAAAACCCCTCTGAGAGCAAAAAAAACTTACACGAGCAGAATTTTGCTCAGAGAAGCAGAACAAATACTGTTGTTCTGCTTCATAAACTACTGTTCCTACAGTAGCTGAATTTCTCAGTCAATACTTCGTGCAGTGCATAGCAATCTGTGTTTTACAGTTCGATTTATTGCTCACTGTAAAAGTATTCTGAGAATTTATGAAACTGTCTGAAAGTAGGACATCACAATCTGATATTTTTATAGAGATATAAATACACATGCACATACGGACATAAACACATGCAAAACTGATGCTTTTTTGATAGAGGTAAGCCTGCTAATGTAGGAGAGCTGTTTAATGAGCAGAATAGCACAAATTTAATGTGCTGGTAACTGTCTCACCTATTGGGCTGGCATGATACAGAATCCCTTCCAGCTTAACCATGCATACAGACATGCTTTTACTGTTAAGCTAAGCATGCAAACGTTGTATCTGGTTAGCAGAGTTTACAAGTGCCTATGTTTTCGCAAATGTGCAAGACATTTCACAATGATTCATGAAGGCAAGTAATGGCATATTGCTGATGATTGATACAAAACTGGGAGGAGTGGCTGATGCACCAGAGGGCTGTGCTGCCATTCAGAGAGACCTGGACAGGCTGGAGWGGTGGGCGGAGAGGAACCTCATGAAGTTCAACAAAGGCAAGTGCAGGGTCCTGCACCTGGGGAGGAATAACCCCAGGCACCAGGACAGGTTGGGGGTTGACCTGCTGGAAAGCAGCTCTGCTGAGAAGGACCTGGGAGTGCTGGTGGACACCAAGTTAAGCATGAGGCAGCAATGTGCCCTTGTGGCCAAGGCGGCCAATGGTATCCTGGGGTGCCTTAGGAAGAGTGTTGCCAGCAGGTGGAGGGAGGTGATACTCAGCCCTGGTGAGGCCCCATCTGGAGTACTGCGTCCAGTTCTGGGCTCCCCAGTACAAGAGAGACATGGCACTACTGGAGAGAGTCCAGCGAAGGGCTACAAAGATGATTAGGGGACTGGAGCATCTGTCATATGAGGARAGGCTGAGAGAGCTGGGCCTGTTTATCCTGGAGAAGAGAAGGCTGAGAGTGGATCTTATCAGTGTATTCAAATATCTAAACGGGGGGTGTCAAGAGGATGGGGCCAGACTCTTTTCAGTGGTGCCCAGCGACAGGACAAGAGGCAACGGGCACAAACTGAAACACAGACAGTTCCATCTGAACATGAGGAGAAACTTCTTTACTGTGAGGATGACAGAGCCGTTTTTAACCATGCATACTGGATGTGTGTTATGGAACAGGTTGCCCAGAGAGGTTGTGGAGTCTCCTTCTCTGGAGAGAGTCAAAACCTGCCTGGATGCGATTCTGTGCAACGTGCTCTAGGTGACCCTGCTTGAGCAGGGGGGTTGGACTTGGATGATCTCCAGAGGCCCCTTCCAACCTCAACCATTCTGTGATTCTGTGATAGGCCAATTCTTTCAAGCAGGGCAGAGACTATCCAGTTTTCTCAGTCTGTCCCAAGTGACAATTTCTGTTTCCACTACCTTATTTCTATCACCCATCCTGTCTTGCCCATTTGCTCAATATCATTGTTCCTACTGTTAACTTAGGCAAATACTGATTTATTTTTAAATCCATTATTGCAAATCTTTGTATTGCTCTTATTAATTAGTGGCTTCATTTCTTCTTTTATGGTTTATATAAAACCATATCCATAAAAAATGTGTTGGCTGTGGCATTCAGGAATATCTGAGGTCTGCAATATTTGATCTCAATTCTGTATGTAGGAAGCCAGAATTTTCCATAATGACCCTAATTCCAGTAATATGTATACCTTTGGTAGCATTGTACACATAGCTGTCCTTGCTCAAATCCAACTTTGGGTGTAGAGAAGATTCCACCATCTCCATATTGTTGTTTTCCTAAATAATTTTGATCTTCCCTAATTCTATCTACTCTATCCCTTATTCTTTACTGTCTAGCACATCATTAAGATGGAATGCTATTCTGTTTTTTATACCTTTAATTTTCATCTTTTCTCAGCAACATATAACTTTCATGATCAGAGAGGGCTGTGAATGCAACATATTTCACTTGCTCTTTCAGGGAGCCCTGTTGTCCTGCACTATGAATTCAAATCTCCACTTGACTGCCCAAGCTCGTTGTGTCGATACACAAATGCTTCAGTCACTTCTCACTATTCTAACCCAGCTGCCTATCTGGATTAGGTACAGCTAACTACTAGCCTCACTGCTGTACACACCAAAAATTTGTCCTTTCTTTCCCCCTTATCCACTTACCCTTCAACATACTGCTCAGTTCCAGCCATGTCAAACTCTGTCTCAAAGCCTGGCACCCCTCATGGCTGGTGGGAGTCAATCCATCAAGACAAATCCTCTGCCACTGACTGCTTGCTAGTACTGAAATTTCCCTTACATTACATTACCACAATTTGAACTCTCTGATGACCTTTATTATTTTGTCATACTTTCATCAGATCCTCCTCCACCAGGATGTGGAAGAATTAAATCATTCCACTGAAGATAGCCCAAATTTATTTCTTTCCTGAGCTTCTTTCCCAGCATCATAGTCATCTTTGAACTCTTTCTGCATTGACATGGCCGTGTCATTTGTTGCACTATCAAGAAAGATCATTGATTTTTCCCCTTTTCTCCTTTCTTCCTCTTTCTCAGACTCTATCCGTACTCTCTAGTCAGGCAGTGCACCATTTCTTCTCTGGGGCCACATGGTGGTGAACTCAGCAGCCTTTCCACAAGCAGTCTGAATCATACAGGCTGACATGCTGATATGCATGATTTCCTTCTGTTCCTCCTCCTGTCAGCAGAATAATTTTTTCTTGTGTTTTCTATATAACCTCCTATGTATCATTCTTTTTTCTTCTCAGTCCAGTTCTTGACATTTTCTTCTCCTATTAGCCCTTAACTTAACTTTCTTTTTTCAAGGCTTTTTTACCTGTCTTCTGTTCCTGCCTACTCTTCTATATGTTTCTCCAACACAACAAACGCTATTTCTCCTTCTACTAATTTTTCTTCTCTTTCTGATCATGTCATTTCCAAAATATGACTCCTTGTCTAAGGACCAATTCTTTTCTCTTTAACAGACAACAGTCCTGTCTGTGCCTCCAGGTGCAAAGCTTCCTCTCACCCTTTGTGGCATTCATATCTATTTGGGAATTGTCACTGCCATCAAGCACATCTTCACTTAGGAGATGAGGCCACACTACATAAATAGACTGCTTTCAGCAGATCCCCACTCTAGTGCAGCTTCTGCAACCAGTCATCTTTGTTCTTGCCACATGCTGGGTCAGCTCTTCTGCTGCATCCTGTGTATAAAGAAGGATAGGGCAAAAGCCTACCTAAACTTCAAACGCATTTTTCCTGCTGCTGTCTGTTTGTCAGCTAGTTGTCTGCTTGGACTTTGCTTACTCTACCTCCTTTCCCTCTTTTTACTTAACAATTAGTTTTCCATGCTGGCAGCCTTCCTTCATCACCAGCTGCAGGGTGTCTGTCTTTCTGCAAACAACCATACAGCTTCAGCTGAACCACCACCTCACAAAACTGTAGTTTGCAGCCAGTAAACTGAACAACAGGCAGAGAGATACATTTGCTTATAAGTATTTGCTTATAGGTAGGTGGAAATAAGAATTTACCACCTGGCACAAGTTCCAACAAACATTGCTGATTATTGTTCTCTTCTCCCTGCCTCTTCTGTTTGCTAGGATAGGGTTAGTTAGTTAACTACAGCTTTGAATGGAAAGCTTCACTGTGTGTGAAGCAGTGTGCAGGGAACACGTTTTCTGATAAAGCCCTTGATAAGATATTGCAGCCCTAGCCTCAAAGGACCTGTCACACATGACATGGCCAACAAACAAACAAGGATGAAAGCTGCAGACAGCAATCAGCTTTTGTAAAATGAGCCACTAGCAATTGGACCTCATTAGAAAAATCCAGAAAAACATACATGGTAAAATGCATATATTAAAAAAAAAACATATTTAAAATACAATAAGCCTACTTCTAAACTCATCTAAAAGGGCAAGAAGTGAAACAAATTCTGAGTGGAAAAGTGGATTTTCAGTCACCTATATTTCAAATGAAACTCAAACCACTGATAAAAGACCATAAAATTAACAGACAAAAAAAAGCCAACAGTTAACAATTTAAGAACAGTACTGCGAAGTGCAGGCCCTAAAATTTAGCTGCAATAATCTGGAATAACTGGGATATCTTTTCAAAGATTTTCAGCAAACTGAAATATTACCTTCTTCATTTGATCTATTAGTATTTCTTAACCACAATCCTTCTGGATTCTGATCCAGTTCTGTGTGTAACAATACCCTTTCCTATCAGAAAGTTCAGTATCTATTGCTCAATTAGGCAGGAGCGTTGCCTTCATTCAGAAACTCTCTTTCAAATCATCATCTTAGCGGAGTATGTCAAAAATTAGACTGTTTGAGTCTGTACTGGGTTTGCAAAGCAGAAACCTTGAGAGCAAGGACCCAGAGTGGGTCTGATAAACATTTAGCTGTTTCTGCTGCTTAAGGACATAATTCATACCTGTATGAAATTGCCACCCGTGCTGCAATGGCAATCCCCAGAGAATATTTCCAAAATTTTGGGATCCAAAAGCAGTAAAATATTTGGCTGAAGAGTTTAGCAAATTCTTATACACTCCCAGTCGCTCTTGGTAGTTCCAAGCATTGATGACAATTTTGTTGCCTTCTACCGGGAAATCCAGCAGGTTTTCAGGGGCAGAATCCCACAGAGGGGGATAGACATCGTCTCTGATGGCATCTTTTCTTCTCTGTGCTGCGACAGTCTCTGAATTCAGGGTAGCAATTGCTACAAGAATGAGAGCATGTATGCCAAAGTATGCCCACATTGTGAAGGTTTGTGACCCAGGTGTTTGCAGTTGCAAGGCTTTTATTATGAAAGACAAGGGCAGGGCAAAAAGGGTGACTCAGACAGAACAGGTCTCCTGTCTCCTTCCCTCTTTCCCACGAGCCTGAGGCTGATGTGGCACTGCCAGATTAGCAAGTTGTGAACAATACTCAGACCTCTCTCCTCCCATTGAGAGCTGGGGAGGAGCAGCCCACAATATATACTTAGCCACCAGTCCAGAGCCCACCCGCCTGAAAGGCCATTGTGCCATGGTACTGGTTGTATACTGGCATTATATACCTTTTTGTCCATATATTTCTTACTAGCTGTCATCTTCCCATTTCCCTGTCTAGCTCTTCAGTGTAAACAGCAGACAACAATATTACAGAGCTCAAGCCTATAACACACATGACAGTGGGACAGTGAGCCAGAAAGCTGGGTCTGACAACTTTGTCTTTTGGCCTTGAGACAGCCGCCTGCTCCCTCGCTGGCAATGTGCATGGGGCAGCATCCAAATCCTACAAATGTTGGGAGTAACCAATTCAGCCTGGTTCCAGGCTGTATAACAGCTGGCTAGCTGTATTTTACCTGTTTGTTTGTTTTTGCGGAAATGGCCATTATAAAGACTAAAAAATCTCCATGATCTTGTAGACTCCAAAAGGGAGTAAAATAGAATTGTCATGACAACTTCACCTCATCTGCTTCTGGGGTTTTATAATTTTAAACTGCTTTTTCTCAGACAAGCAACTGTTGTGAAAGAGCAGTCATCAAACATGTCATTTCTTATCTCTGCAGTCTTTCTTACACATGAGAAAAACTGCAAATGTTTCTTTTCTTTTAAGTAATTCTATGAGTTTCAGTCAGGTTTTGCATGCTTAAGGTAACATAAACCAACACTTTGGATTAGAGCAAGATGACATTGCCTGCAGACCTCTGACAGTACATCTGAGAGAAATGTATCAGTTTAATTCAAAAATTTTCTGACTTTTTTATTCTGCTAAGGAGACTTTAGTAAATAACATCATTGTTTTTCAGTGGTCACTTTTTATTTTTGGCTCCACTAATGATAAAAAAATCAAATGCTATTGAAAAACAGTCAGTGTTTAATAAAGTAGAGGTTAACAAAGACTTGAGAACGCTTTTCTTATTAATGGTCCCTTATGGAAGACACCAATGGTTCCTACTAATGGACAGCCAGCCTTATGCTTTCCTTTCATTAAGTTTCTCTGGATGCAATTTATCTAACCATTAAAACATTTAAAGTTTAATCTAGCTATGTAGATTCCTTTGATAGCGAAAGCAGAGAATCAGGCAGGCCCAGAAGGCAGCTCACTTAGAATACATCACTAAGAGATATATTTCTCTTGACTGACTATAGAGGGAGTGGAAGTGACAAGTTAAGCTTAACACATAAATAACTACTTTTAGATTAAGTAAAATTAATCCTGTGTTTGCTTATTTTTATATAATAATTTCAGAAATGTTTTAAAAATTATTTGTTTTTCTTGAAAGAAGACATTCTATACAATAATCCTGGAAACAAATGCCAAGAGCTATATTGTTTTTATATATACTAGGCTCTAATTGAGAAAATGACTAGTGAGGCTTACCTGGAAAGTGAGGATGCTGAAAGGCATCAGTTAGGACACAAGATATATGGAGAAAACCTATGATTCTAAGAAATAAAGGGTGCAAAGGCCATAATCATACTAGGACAGAAATTTTAGTTGGGAACGTGAAGGAGTGAGTAACAAGGGGGAAATTATTTTCACCACCACTGAAAGAAGTGCCCAATTTGTGGGTCTAAACTCCCTATGCCTTTATCTAGGCAATGAGAGAGCTTGAATTCTCCTACTAAATGATACCAATCATTTATATTACATGAATGATTTCACTTTAGGTGCCTAACATAAAAGAATGACAATAAACACCTTCAGTTCTCACAGAGATACCATATGCATACATCCTGATGGCAGATTTATAGGTAACAAATTGTCTGGTTCCATGAGTGTGTGGAAAACTTTATTGTGGAATGATAAACTGTCCTTCTTCTCTGCCATCTAGAAAGGCAGTCCCTATTAACATCAATCTTGACAGGCACACAAGTATTAATTGCTATTCTGGATGTAAAACCGTAAGTTCTCAAAAGACTCATAATAAACAATTTAGCTGCATTAATTACATAATGCTTACCTTATATCAGCTTTTAAGCTATTTGAAGAAGATTTGTGCTACACAGTAAATGGTAAATACTGTAAAATAAGAATATATCTACTAGACAGGATCTGCTGAATTCCTTTACCTTTTAAAGTTTGAGCTGTCTGTCTTTTTATATTAACAAACCTCAGCAATCCAATTCATCCTTAAAGAGTCCRAAAGTTATTTTTTTTAAATAAACCCCTACATATAATAAAAATATTTTTCCTGCAACCTGTTATAATTCATCAGATAGGTCGTACAGTATTTTCCCACTTGTGCACATGGGCAAATATGTTGCTAAAGTTTTTGTAAGATTTTAAAGGCAACTTTGAGAAATCTCTGCACTGGAGTTTCAAGTCTGAAGTCCTGTTGATTTGCCTCCCTGAGCAGATGTGAGGATTTCTGTGATGTCAGCTGGACTTGAGTGGTGTCAGTTGATGGGTGTTGAGTCATACCATAGCTTCAGAGATATCAGCATTTTAAATGAGTGGAAGGTTAAGGAAGACTATGAATAATGTCAGCATCACTATTTTAATCATCAGTCTCTTAATAAGTACTTAATTTACTGGTTACTCTGTAATGCTGCGTTCTTACAGACCTCAGAGCAAAAGCAAATGCTGGAAAAGTTTGTGGATAGCGATAGACAGCAAATTCAGGACTGACATGTAGTAGTTACCAAATTTCATGAGAAAACACTGTAGTTTTCAGATCGGTTGCAGAGCTTGCCTCAAGATAACCCCCAAAATGCTAATAAACACCAATACTAAACTAGATTAGTTAACATGTATTAACAGTTAAGATGTATTAACAGCACTATTCTGTCGTCAGTAGAGAAAAGCAGGCTGCTGCTAAGAGGCTTATAAAACAAGATATGTTATCATTTATGTTATCATTGTCCGAATGTCATGTCTCAAGTCGTGTAACAGCTAGGCAGCTAGTCTAAGTTAGTTGTGTAGGTTCCTTCTACAGTCAATTTTGAGAGAGATATAATTCCAGAAGGTGATGCATCCCATCTTAATAAAGGTTCCTGAGGTGCTGACAGAAATTTCTTTCTAGATAGGCCATGCTCCTTCCACTGACTACAGATGAAGTTTAAACAACTATATATCTTTCTTTCAAACAGTTACAGTCAAGTGTGTTGACTCTTACCTTTAAAGGGTATACTATTTGGAATATAGCAATACATGGAGGTCAACCAGGCAGAAAAAGCCAGGTGTTTGAAGGCTGTACAATATCAAAGTAGCCTTAATGTGTGCAAGGAAGGAGAGTATTCACCAGGACTTTGTCCAGCAGTCTAACAGAAATAAAGACATCTTCCAATGAAGTGGACTATAAGAAGAAATGGCCCATATGTGGTCTCCAAACTATTAAAACATAGAGATCCTTAGTCCTCACAAGACGCTGAGGAAGGAATTGACAAGCTTCTAAAGAAGAGCTATCATTTGACTCACTGGAAAAAAACTAGAACTCATACACAGCTTTGCAGGTGAGAAACCTTCAGGTAACCTAAGGATGGCCTTGTCTTTCAGTCACATAACGCAGCATTTAAGAGAAAGGTTCACCCACTTTTATTTAGGGCAAATGTCCTAGGGAGAAGAAGAATGAGTTTTGGTGTAGATGAGCCTTCTAGTCACCTGGCACCCTTTGCCATGCCCTTCCCATTTGCACCAGCAGCTATGAGTGCTTCTGGACTATGAGCAATAGTGCCGCTGCCATTCCAGGATAAACTAGACCACACTGTAGCTGAAGACACTTGTGATGTATTTTACTGGATAAACCTGTAGCAGTGTATATATTTAGGTTGCTTACCAATCTCTGTTGCTATTGTCTGTAGTTATTCCTCTGAACAGATTTTCTAGTTCTTTTTGTCAGAGGCCTTGGGTATTTGGCAGGGAAGATCTTTACGGCTCCAGTGCTCCTCAGCAAAATCCCATGACAGGGCTATAAAAGGGTTTTTAAACCTCACTTCTCTTAGGTGTGGTTGTAAGGAAAGATCATCAGCCAAAGGCCATGGCCATGTGGGTGGACTCCATCACTGATTCAGCAGTACAGGTTGTTCTGAGAGCATCTGGAAACTGAGTAAAGGTTATAGTATATGTGCAGTGAAGAAAGCTGGAGGTGCTGTGTCCTCATATCTTGGCGCCTCCAAGCATCCTTGGGTTTAATGTTTCTCCTCCTTTGGAAAACATCATTCTCATGTTATCTCTTCATCCCATTTCTCTCTCTGCAGATAGATAGTCTCCTTACACTACCTGCTAAGCCTGCCTCTCCAGGAAGAGTAACCTCTGTTGCAACTCCTGAGGATTCAGGTTTTAAACTGTGCTGATAATTCTGATTAATCAAAGAAGGTCATAATATAATTTGCATTGTCTTAAAAAAAAACCCCAAAGCGAAAAACCTATCTGCAGAATTAGAAAAACACAAAAACACAAAAAGAATCATAAAAAATAAATTTAATTAAAAAACTGATAATGAATGCTCCCAATCAAAGTCAAACACTTCTATAGTAGAAAATACCAGATCAATCATTGTATGGGATATGCAGTATGCAATTTTTTCTTTCCCAGATGAAGTCGTCATTTTTTCATGAGRCTGGTTGGATGAATTGCTGGCTGGATAAATGGCTACAAAGACTGGTGTAAATCCAATGCTGTCAGAGTTCCAATTGTTAATTTTAAAAGAAAATTAGCTTCCAGAAAAGTAAAAATAATGATTTGGGGTCAATCCATCACACAAGAGGTGGAATGGGTACCAGTACTTTCCCATATGTACTCTTTCAGATCAGAATGCTCCTCCAGATTAACTGAGTTTACTGCAAGCATGGTTGCAGTACCAGTGTTAAGGTATATGTGAAATATGCTGTTCTACTGTGTATTTCTCAAGCCACAGGAAAATTTGAGTTAACCTATATTTTTAGGCTGCCTGCTAACTCCAGGGTAGCTTTAAGGGCCATCTTTAATCATTTTCATAATGATACTGTGGAGGTGCATTTGTCTTGTTGATTACTTTAGATGGTACCATAGCTTTTATGTATTTTTGCTGATCTCAGAAGTTGAAGGTTGTGGGTTAAACTGATCATAGACTTAGGTATCTATAGTACTCAGCACCTACAGATAAGGTCTTCGTCATCACCTCTTCAGTAACATTTACCATAAAAGACTTCAATCTTGGCTTCATAATGTGATGAAACTCATTTGTCTGAGGCAGACATAAAAAATCACTCAGTGAAACACATATTTAAAATGAGGTGAAATCAAAATAGATATATTCCTGAAAGCATCAAGGTTGTAAAAAATTGTCTAATGTAGGAAGATGGCAAATTTTCAGTATAATATATCTAGTTTGTCTCAGAGATAGTTACTCAAATATAGCGCTATATCTGCTTATAAATTCAAGCAAATCTCTCTTTTGCTGATTGTCTGTATATCACTAGGGAAAAGATAAACTGCTGAAAAAAGTAACACAATCACATTGTGAGTTGGCTTTATTTCAATCTTTCATTAATTATGCATCCATTTATAAGAAAAATTAATTGAAACCTCACTTATATTTTTAGCATAGCATTTTAATTAGATGAAGATGAGAATAAGTGGGATAACTAATTATAAAAAATCAGCATAATGCAAAGATTCATTAAAAAAAAGTCACAAATATCCAAAGCAGTAAATCTGTAGCTAGATGTTAGCTTGCCCAGATTGTCTGATGTGAAGTAGGCAAAATGGCAGAATCAATTAGAATCTTGGACTGAAACAGCTCTTTGTCAGTTGGAAGAGATAAATAATGAATCCAAAAAATTTAGATCAAGAGATATCTTCACTTCTTCAAACTCAGAGACTGCAGAGATAATTTTCATAGGACTATGATCCATCTTCTTCCAGCTGCAGCCATTTTTCCTTGGATGAAAAAAATAGAGAGAAGGGAAAGGGGAGAAGGTGCCTTGCAAGAAAGCAAAGTAGAGCTAGCAAAAATGTCTCTCAGAGAAATAAATTAGGTTTTACTGTGTAAAAAGGCAAAATAAGTTTTAGTACAAGACATCCCTAAAGAAATGTAGTAACATTTTGAAAATAAAAAATGGAAGATATAAATCATCCTTATATTTATTGCCTAATTCTACTTTTGTCATTGGAAAGAATAACACTTTTTTTTCTAACTGATATTCTGTATTGGTGTAGAACAGAGTAATTTGCTTCTGCTGTTTCATTCACAATGACAGCGGAAGTAAGGGTGATTTTCAAGAAAAACAGATTTCAGGCCTGTATAGATAACTGTGAATAACTTGCTAAAAACAAATACCAAACATATCTGGTTAAATTAAGATGTATACCTAATATTTACTTCCTACATCATATTAGTCATATCTGAAACTTAAACATGGTACTGTGGACCTAGGAAAGGTATGTAGGGTGCAAATAAATGCATGGACAGATGTTGAAAGAGAGAGAAATGACTGGGTATTGAAAGGCACTTGGCAATAATACTGGACAATGAAGCTGGTATTATCTTGAAATGAACATATTAACAGTATGTGGAGAGATGTCACACCATGAAGCTGAGAGATGACAGAGTGCTCTTAAAAAAAGAATATTTTTCTGGAAAACATTATATTTCTATTGTCCATTTTTTCATGCCCTTGGTTCACTTTTCTTCAGTTTTGTTTCTTTTTAGATCACATCCCAGACTGCATTACCTGGAAGCTCCCAGGAACACCACTGGTGAAATTTCTCACATACCATGAATTCATATACACCTATATCAATTCCATAATAGCAGTATTCAATGCATAGTGATTCATGTGAAATTTAGGTGATGCACTCATCTCTGTACAAGGTACTTGCCCACGGATATGAGGATGTGAGAACTAATTGCATGATATTTCCTGATAGCTGACAGCTATCTGGTTATATTACACAGCAAACATAAACATGATTACTATATACCACAAGGCCGCCATGCTTTGGATCGCTAATGAAAACTCTGCTTGCATACAAGAAGGCAACTTTTGTAGGACAGGGCTTTCTAATCCATTGCCCATTGTCATAGAAAAGTTAGGCCTTGGATTTTCAAAGGGATGCAAGAAAAACATGTTTTGCTTTAACTGGGTTTGAAAGGAATTCCTTTTAATTCCCTAGGAATTCCTATCAGATTAGGACCTCCAAGAACTCACTGATTTCCTGTGAAAAAATGTCCAGTTTCCCAAATATTCCTGGCCTCCTTGGGAGTACCATTTCATCAAATTAACAGGGCACATGCTTTTTGTCAGCTTGAATCATGTTTAACTGCCTATCAGAAAGATGAGAATAACCCTTGTAAAAAGAAAATATGAGTGTCCCCCTCAGCTTTCTGCCCTTTTTCCACAGTGATTTGAAACACCAGCTGAGTTCCTCTTCTCACTGCCTGCGCAGTCGCACTGCTTTCACTCTGTGGTCCATACAGGGAGCCACAACGCGGCGTTTGCACACAGCAGAGGGTACACGGTGAGAAACGGCCCTGCGGAAAGGGCTGGGTGCCTCGGCAGCAGGAGGTCCCGAGCTGCAGGGTCTGGTCCAGCAGTGACCTTGCAGAGCTGCTCTCCAAATTGGCTGTGCTGTCAGTTAGGGGAAGGCAGCTACTCTTCCTCTTAGGAATAAAGGTTGCCTCTCCTGGAAAATGATGAGGTCTTAGAGATGCATAATAGTGTCATTTGCAGAGGCACCAGATCCCTTGACGGTGTAACTATCCTATATCCTGTGGTATCAGAAAGTCTTTTAATGTAGCCTAGATTTAAATGAAGGCCTGGGGGTAACTTCCTTGCCTCAGTATTAACCTCCCTACAGCCTAATTTACACATACTAACATAGTACATAGTCATGCACAATCCAGAGAATCTTAAGCTTTCAAGAAAGAGGTAAAAGACAAAAATCCTCCAGAACAGCGAACATAAACATCCAAGTTTTACAGACAGCAGGTTTCTGAAGTCTATGACTTTATGAGGCATTTTGTTCTAATTAATCTAAATATAAAAGCTCAGCCTTGGAGCCAGAAGACTCGGATTCCTGTCCTGATTCTGTGCCTCTGAAGAAGTAGCTTGAAAATGTTATAAGTTATGGTTTATTTTGTCAAATAGAAGTGATGACAGTAAATGCAATATCAGAATTAAAGGTAGATGCTGATCCTGGGCTCTTAGCATCCCAACGTTAAAAAATCCACACCAAAATTCTTTGGCTTAAGCTCATTTGCAGTAAAACTTGCAATAATGCATCTGATATGCTTGTTCTACAATTGTCAAGGCTAACACTGTGAGCATGACACACCTCCTAACTTAATGGTCTGTTTCTTCCTTAGAGTCCAAAGATAGACATGGAAATAAAGAATTTACATACTTTGTATTTTCCTTTCAAGTCAAAATGTGACAAAATAAGGATGGTGGAATTGCAGCCTGCTGTAGATTTGTATATGACCACTAGATGATGCTATATAACTTTTCAATATGCTACTTTCAAATATAATTGGAAAAAAAATCATCAGACTGGAATACAACATGTTTTTAATATGCATATATGCACATAATCCAAATCTTAGCATCTAGGTAAAAAACCCACATTCTCGTCCCGCTTAGCATTTGTTGACAGATTGATGCCATGAGAGGGTTTTAGGGTCTCCTTGTGCCAAATCAAAAATACTGTGGCAATGTGATATGCAATGATTTTGAACAAACCTCTGACAGCAAGGGTTTGTTTAAGAAATGGTAAAAGAGTAACTTTGCCCAGCAATTTTTATGCTGGATCAGATACCATCTGTTTTCCTGCAGCCAGGATAAAGCCTTAAGCCAGCATAAACATCATATGCCATACTTAAATCAGCTTGCTCTTGACCCAGATGAAACTTGTTCTGCCAGGTAATACAGTAGAGAACAGGACGAGTATTGATGCATAGAGAACTCCAGCCAGAAAGACTTATGATTTATATTTTGGACTGAGAAAGGCAATAAATGTATGTTTACTTTTCTTCCTTACAGATCAAGATAGGAGGGTTTTGGACATCAGAGAAGGGGACTAAGAAACATTGCAAGGCAGAATGTGGCAACTCACCATGCCTCTGCTCACTGTGTGAGCGAGAAAAAGACTCTAGAGGCACTCTGACTTCTTCTATTTTTCCTATAAGAAAATGTTATAAGTTAATTTTTCCTCTATTGATCTCCATGATATCTGTAGATGATCCTTGTGTGTGATGTCTTTTATAAATCTTATATTCTTGCATCCTTGTTCAAACACGAACTAACTAGTGAATCTGAGTTTCAGGATGGATATTGCTATATAGATGAGGCCCTGTCCATATATAAATGACTTCTTCAAAATTTTCAGAGAGGCTGAAGGACAGAATCTCGAATTTTGCTGTCCGGGAAGTGGACTAGCAGCTGCCCCTGCCTTAGGGAAGTATTGACCTATGTGGTTTCCAGAGCTCCTGGTCAGGGGATGCTGTCAATGCACTAATGTGCTAATCAGACAGTCACAGAAATAACTCTGCCATCATAGACATGCCAATTTCACATCACCAGAGCAGGTCACCGTTATCTTGTGATAGCCTGAATCATACTAATTGAAAGGGTGATTGATGAGGGCACATGGACTTAAGCTATGATCTAAGCTTGTCTGAAGGATAACTAGTTTGATACTATGTCAAAGTTTTTGTAGAGATTGCAGGACGTAGCATGAAACAGTTCTTCAGCCAAGCTTTATGAAACACCTCCAAAAGGTGAGTAGTCTAACCAAAACTAATTCTTTTTCTGAATTTTTTTGTCTTTTTTTTTTTTTTGTATTGCAGTAGTGAACAGCAGTCTCAATTAAACTTCAGGACCTGATTTTAAAGGACACTACTTAAACACAGGTCCATCCACTAGATGGATGCACAGTAAATTTCTAATTTTCAGGAATGTGATTGAACCAAACTTTATAAAACACTGATTGAGCATTAGAGGTCTTAGTGAACACAATCACCTATTTTTTTCAGAATTAATATATTTAGTCAATCTGCTCATTTGCTTAAGGTTAAAATGTACTAATGCAATTGGATTATGTTCATTTTGCTTGGCATTATTTACCCAATCCTTGCTTTCAAATGACACCAGATAATATGTTAGTAGCCTCTTTGCTTGTCACATGCAGTTTCTAGAATTGCCTGCTCCATCCCCCTTAATACTATTAATTAAAGCATACTGTTAATAATAACATTTATTAATGTTCTTGTTATTGATATTTTGATATTTTTTGATATCTTTATTTTAAGATATTGATATTTAGATATTTTACAGTGAAATGGCAGAAGATGTTTTCACTCCCTAGTCATTAAGACACAGCAATATATGTGTGTATTTTTCTGTTATTTTATATCAGAAAATAATTGTGCCTGTACAAGAAGTCCTCTACATAGCATAAAAGTCTTATGGCATTTTACTAATTTCAGACCTAGCAATCATAGTGTTCTTTCCTAGTTCTGTGTCAGATCTGCAATAACAAAATCAAAATAGATTCAATATTTTTAAAATAGATTCAATATTAGAGCCTATTTTTGTTTGGCCACAAGTGTGTCCCTTTTCTCACATGTTGCTGTGCTTTCTTTGCATTAGCCTTTACAAGAACCTGCAGCAATTCTATTATTGGTGCACACAGTGTGCTTGTCCTTTCAGAATATCTAGAGAGAAGGAAGGATTTGTATAAGCTAATTTCTTTGGAAGTGGATTTAATATTAAAACAGCATTTGCTTGGTCACACACCAAATGGACCCCCCCACACACAGTGCTGTTTTATACATGAAGTCAGATTTATAAATGTGGAAATGTTCTTCTACTCTTATCACCTTTCCAATTCTGCTTCTTCTTGCTGCCTCTCTCCCCCCACAGCCTTCCTGTACCCCCAAGTGCTGGCTCTGCTCTTTATTCCTTTTGATTAGGCCAGAGGAAGATTTTTCTGTGGGACTTACTTGGACACCTGCTCTGCTTTTCTTGGGGAATTCTTGCCTTTTGACAACTTTTGACAAAATCCTCCATTGCTTACCTGAGGTCTTCATGGCTAACTGCTGATGTGTTTAGTCACAGAAGAGATGTTACTCTTACTTCAGTAGTGCAGGTAGTCTGTGTGGATAGATGGGGGGGAAAAAAATTCAGAGAAAGTGAGCAAATGAATCATAAATCCCTTGATTTCTGATCTAAAGTCAAGAAAGAGACAACATGCTGTAAGAAGATAGTGTCTGAGAAAATGTATTATTAAACATATCCTACAGTGAATATAATGAAGAAAAAGACACAGCAATTCCATTTGTATGCAACTAATCTATTAAGATGCTGCTCTTACTTCTGACCTTATTTATCACCTGTACTTATTGCAGCTGCTTTTCATTTACCGTCTATGCTGAAGAAGAAAAGTCATAAAGATGCATATGAAAAACAAAAGATATAGGGCTGAATTTAGTAATCTTCTACTCTTAGATTCTCTAGGGCCCAATATCTCAAATGGCAGAATCCGATTCTGATTCCCATTGTGGGGTTAATTTGTGTGGCCCTTGCCTGGTTTCAGAAGTGTGCCTTTTCCTGCATTCCTGCATGAGTTTCCGTATCTTC
The DNA here is from genome assembly GCF_003343035.1 of Apteryx rowi. Lineage (NCBI taxonomy): Eukaryota > Metazoa > Chordata > Aves > Apterygiformes > Apterygidae > Apteryx > Apteryx rowi. Next base: position 784,944 of record NW_020449475.1, on the reverse strand, counting down.
CCATATTCCATATCTTCCACCCCTCCTCCTGACAGCTCAGGAAACACCAGCAACAGGCTAGGATGGCCCAAGAGAGACAGAGCAGTCTGTGGCAAGATTACCCCATAAAAAAGAAGCAGACCTGGATAAAATTACTCAGCTGTCTTCTGTGAAAACGAGTGGGTTTCAGGGAAATCATCCAGCAGAAGTCAGCAAAATGTAATTGAGCAATCCTGTTCAAGGCAATCACCGCTGTAGCAAAGATGTACATTCCCAAATAAGATGCAATAAACAGCTGCGAAAGCTGATACTGTTGTAGAAGAGACGAAAGAGACATCTGTAACAGTAGAAGTTTATCATACTTGAATTTTAACATTATCAAGATTAGAGCACAGGGTTTTATAATGCTCTGCTTGAGCCTGAGAGCAACTCTGGTCTCTGTCAGTTCAGTATTATTGTAAGACTGTAATTAGTGAATAGAAGCTGCTAGCTCTTTGATACAAGCTGGAACAGTTTTGCCTTATATTTTCATTCTCAGCTATTTATTGTGTTTTTAAGATCGCGCTTGCATCAAGAATGTTTTAATGTACCAATGAACTTTTGTACTTCCTCCCTGTAAACACTTTCAGCTTCCTGTGATGGGAAACAATACTCCCCTGCACTCTGGCCCATCGTTTTCCATTTGATCAGTATTACTTCAACATTGAACATCTATCTTACAGTTTTCTTCTGTACACCTCAAAGTGCTTTATCAGAGAGATAAAGCTAAATCACAGTTGATCAGGAGATCAACATCCTCCTTTGCGCATGTGGGGAAATTATTAGATTTTTTCCAGTATGCCAAGAACGATGCTAGCAGAAAGATTCCTTATTATGTGAAGTTGTAAAGATGGGACTGTTTCATAACATCTCATTTTGCAGGACCACAACATTATTTTTGATTGCATTATACAGACAGCACCCAAAGTGCAATCCAGTCTACTGCTTTGTTATAGTTATGAAGCTCTCACGTATGGCCTAGAAAACGCAGCCGAAAGGCTATAAAAATAAACATAATCAAATCAGATTTGTACTTCAGGGCTCAGATTCKCAATGGCTCACAAAACATCCTGCAACGAGAGAGGCCATCACTGCAGCAGTAGTGGAAGAGGAAGACACTTATTCTTGCTGAAGGAGAGAGATTCTGGACTCAAAAGGAGTTTTTAGATACGTCTTTTGTGGGCTTTAATGATAGTGGAACTTTCTGCAGTACATTTTTCCATGCTTCAAGCTGTTAAAAGTGTGATAAACCTATATAACTGAAAAAAATCTGGAATTGTGCTTCTGCTTACTTAGGTAGTTTTTTAAAATTATTATGGATTAACGGAAAGTGCATGCAAATGAAAAGTGTGTATGAATCCAATTTTTTTAAAACAAAAGACAAAACTCAGTCTTCTCTAAGAGAAGAGACTTAACTTCCCTGAATTAATCTGTTTTGCATAGCTCTTTCCAGGATTAAATCTCAAGGGTGGGAGGGGAAGCGAGAGTAGCAACCATTATCATCACTTTAGGAGACTGTGACAGTCAAAAGTCATGTGATATGCTCAGCACCATAGAGAAGATCAGGATGCATTTCTCTGATCTATGCATGAGCCTCGGCAGCCTCAAGTGAGTAAAGAGACTCTTAGTTTTCAGTAACTACAGTACTTCCTCTCAGAAGAGAAGCTTTTTTTTATAAAATTAGAAACATCTGCTTTCCTGCAATAAGGGAGTTTTATTTTGCTTACATTTTTTGTGTCATGCAAAAATGTCTTACATGCAAAGACAGCAAAGACAATCTCTGCTTTAAAAAAGTTCTTTTTAAGAACACTTTTTTTTGGAAAATTGTAGTACAATTCATTATTATTATATACAGAATTTTACAGGTTATTTTTATGAAGCATTTCAAACAAACAGGACATTGGGTTTTTCTAACCCACAGAGGACATAATTACCGATTTGAAAAAATGTATTGACTTTACATCAGTTAATTTAGTAAAGATTCTAAATTAAATCTGTCAGTATTCAAGTCATTGTGAATGATCCTTTGTCACCTTAGAGGAGACACTGAGTGAAACGGTCAACACATTCGGGGCAGGCCATTTTTAATGGCAATGTGAGATTTGCTATTGACTTCAGCAGAGCTAAGATTTCATTACAGAGGATTAGTTGGTAAATTTTAAGGAGAAAGTGAAAATCCCTGTAATAAGTTTTAGTGCTTCCTACACACTCATCTCTCACAATTAGGAGACAATTTGGAGCACAGGATAAGAAGGTGAGCTCTGAAAGAGTGGATCACATATTTTTAGTGAGCATGACCTTATAGCAGGGTATGTTTATGTGCCTTCCTTGGATGGAATGGAACCTATGGGATATGCTCTCACAGATACATATTTCATTAATAACTAATTAGTTAGACCAAACAGAAGCACTTGGATTTATTGCTGACCTTGCTGAGACAGATAGCATGTTAATAAAGCACCTCAGATTCAGAGAAAGAGAGAGCAAGAGAAAGTTATTAGTTCAGTCAGCGCCCTTTTCTACTCAAAGGCATTATCTTAAGCTTTAGGGTACCCTTTAATCACAGTCTCTGGTGCCTCAGATCAATAAAGGATCATTTCAGATCTGTCCTGTAATGTTCTGATTCTCCATGAGCAACAGCATCAAGTGTCCAGTGTTCACGCATTACTACAGCAATGTGACACTGGGCCTCTGGGCCAGATTCTGATCTCACCTGCACTGATGTTACCCCACTGAGCCTGATTGCTATTTCTCTTATAATAGAATTACATCAGAGTAAACGTATTGTGTTGAATAACATTACTCCGATGGGACTCAAAATAATATCAAGCTAGTAGAGCCTTGTCTCTCATGTGAGTCTACAAAATGCAAAGTGTGCATGAGAGACTTAAGGTGGAGAAGTATAGCTGCCATAGGGAACTTACCCCACAGGAATTAGATCTATAGTATTTGCATTTTTCCAATTATCTGAGACTATCAAAGAAGCTACAAAGGTAACATGCTTATTCCTGTGATTTCCCAGGCTCCTCCTTAGAAATGCTCCTTCCTCTTGCCTCCCTTCTCTCCCTGCCCCCACCAGGCAATGCTTGCACAGAAGGGGTGCCAAGTGCTGTGTGAAAGAGGGGCTGGAGCTGCTTGATGAGGTGACATGTGGTTGATGTCTCCATAGAAACCGTGACTCCAGCCTCATTCACACAAAAAAACTGCTCTCAGGCAGCCCAGAAAGCAAACAGAAGCTATTGTAGGTATAATAAGACAGCCTATCAAAACTGTCTATAGTTCAAGACCTTATAAAGCAATATCAGTGTACAAAAGGAGGGATATTTGGGACGAATCATTTTCTCAATTGCTGTTCTCATATACAATCCCTGAATCAAAAGCCATGCAATGAACCTGCTATATTTACCTCTTGAAACACCTGCAGACCCTTTTTTCCATACAGGCAGTGCTTAAATGTACCTGGTAGAAAACAAGACATCCTGATTTTACTATTTCAATATGTGCCAGAACATCTCTAATTCCTCAAAAAGCAATAGGGTATTATGTAAGAAGCTAACAGCATAATAGACGTGTTAAAAGGTCCAGCAAATTGGTAACCAAAGGGTCTGATTTGCCATTGATTTATTAATTTTTAATTTGCATGAGTACAGTGATTTTTCCATGGCCTTTACAAAAATAAATTAACAAATAAAATGTCAAGCTCTACTGTGGGATTCCAGAAATATTAAGTATAGTTTCTTATACAGCCATCATATTCAAAAGCACTGAGAGGTAGAAATGAAAACTTGTTTTCAAAATGACTTATGCTAAGTTCTTACAGGCATTTAAGACCATGATGAGCAGAGATAAAATTGCTGACATTTTCAAAAGTTCACAGTCCATGAGTTACCTCTGTAAACAGCATTAACCTCACAAATAACTTGGGATATGTATAAAAATCACTGATCATGAAATGCAAGTTATTGTAAACAAATCATTACCAGAGAAAATAAAGACAAAATAAAAAGAAGGATTATCACTAAGAAAATGATAATGAGGGAGACAGCTATTCAGGAGGCACCAAAGATGGAAAGGCAGCAYCTTATCTAAGACTAGCTCTCAGTAAAACTATGGTGAATTTTGCATCTGGAAGCTTATGTGTATGGTAATGTGACACCACCTGGAAATCAGAATAACAGGGTATAGTTCCAGCCTAGACAACTATGCACATCTTTTCATTATCAAAACAAGCATCCCAAATAAACAAAGAGGAAATAAAAATTAAATTAACATTACATGAAGAATAAATTAAAACCCTCAAGCCTCTCAGCTAACAAAATGCAGACCATTTCCTCACCTGTTTCCTCTCTTCAGCCCTGTCTTTTGAAAGTAAGGGCCTAAGTGCACTAGTAATCACAGGGAAGCAGGCACCTGAGTGCATCTAAAGTTGTGGAGCTTCCTTTTATCCTTACCTGACTGATGCAATGACCAATTGCCAGGCTATAATGGAATAAGAAAAATCACCCACTGTGGAGACCTCTAGAAAGGACTGTGCCATGTTAGTCACCAGGTGTATGGGACCAGGATAACCATGTTTCTTCCAGTCTCCCTTTAGACCTAGAGGAAGGGGTCCATAAATGCCCCCAGATGCAGGAACTGCGGCTGTCACTTATTTTTAGCTGTGGAGCACAATGGGGTAAGATGCTCTGCAACCTGCTTGAGCAAGTCATGGTGAGGCCTTTAGACATTCAGGGTGAGTAGCAAAACCCTCGCACTTGCAAGTGGGCCATCCTCAGTACAATGCACAGATTTTGGCTGGCCATGTGCACGCAGGCAGACCTTGGGGTGCAACCTGCTAATGACGAACTTTGTTTTAAGAGCATAAACTTAGTACTAAAGAAGAGGTCTGGGGGGTTGTCTTCCATCGTATACCTTTATATTTGTGTATTGTGTTTGAAATCCCTCCCTGGAACTGGCTGTTTGAATGTACCAGTAATATGCTGGGGCCCAGATAAGAACACTTTTCTTTAGCAATCAGTGAACGTGTTATTCAAATACAATGGAACAAGGTACAAGATTGGTTAATCCAGAGAAAATTCATATTTTGGCTTTCATCCATGCAGTCTTAGCTATAAAATTATCTGTACAGTTACTCTCCCATTAACCTCATTATGTAATCAATGAGCTTTAGGTACAAATGCATTATTTAATCTGTGCAGATGTATGTACACATGATAGGATTTCTGAAAGTTTGGTATAATCCTAGCTTCTGAATATGGAAAAATGATCCAAGTAGAGTTACAGGAAATACAGTGATACAGAAAGATTGATATTTTTCAATGTAAATAAAATCTTAAGTCCCATATTCATGAATGATTATTTCTAAAACAAATCATTTTGGTAACATACAGAATAACAAATCCATGAGAGGCAGAGGGAGACAGGTAGAGGTCATTTTATCATTAGAAGTGGCTGAGAGGCACTGGCCTGTTTCCGGGCATGCTCAATTCTGTCATCATTTCTGAACAATAGGTACAATTGATTTCTGTAGGAATAAAAGGCAGGAAAATAAAACTTCCTGCAGCCTTCAGAAAGGCTGAATGAAATGTTTGACTGCAAAAGCAGAACCAAGTCTTTATTTCATAATTATAAGAATTGAGTTCTAATAAGCAACAGACCAAATTTCACTGAGTTTTATTCTCCATTGACAATGCCAAAGACTCCTCTAATTTTAATTATAGTTTCAATTCTTGTTCCTTGTCACTCAATGTGAGGCTGAGGATCTGTCCAGCTATTGAAATGCAAGAATTAAGCTTTACCTAAGACGTGTGTGACACAACACATGACATACAAACTTCCTGAACTGGGATATAAGAAGTGGCCCATTAAATAAATGAAAGCTGAAGCCAGTGGATCAGATCCAACTGCTTCCTTTACATGGCACTGAAAAGCAGGACAACCTACTTCTCCTATTTTGATGATTTCTCAGCTAGAGTACAGATGGTGTAGCTGTCCCCGTGGTGTGGCATCCTGGGTTCTTTTTCTTTGGGTGCTGTGGGGTATGAGGACATGGATGAACAGAAGGTGCCACTGCAATATGCCACGCCACAGTTGTTTCTGGTTGAGGGGCAGCTGTTCAAGAGCGGGAGGAGGAGAAAAGAGAGACACATGACAGCCAGGATTGCTATTATTTTATATAATGATCTGGCCAAATGTGTGTGTCAAAGTATGGCTGCTTTGATAAACCACTCAGTGCCGCTAGCACTTGTTTCTATCTAAGTTGTGTTTAAAGTGTTTGTTCCTTAGCTTTGTTTTTGCATCAAAGTGTAATTCCTCTTTCACACAAAGCCTTCTTCTTTTTGAAATGTCATGATCTAGTGCAGTGCAATTCTGCTGTGCAGAATGTCTGGAAGGCTTTTCTATTTCCATGTAAATAAGAAAGCAGAGCAGTGATTCATTGTATTCAAGTATTCATTGTTCATCTTTAAATTACTGCTCGGTACAACAGACATTGGGGCCTTTTAGATAAAATAATAGAAGACGGTGAGTTAAAATCTCAAATTTTGAAATTCCTGGGGACAGAGAAAAAGGGGACTGGTCTCAGTATGACTAGTCATATTGGGCACATCTCCTTGGGCAGGGAGATAAGGCCTGGCTGGTGCCAGAGGGGCAGCTGCAAGCGCAGGAGCTAGCATAGCGTGCTGCAGCAGCTTCCCGCTCTGCCCCCAGCACGGCCTGGGGAGAGAGGAGGGGAAAAGCAGTGTGGCTGAAGTGCAGCAACCAAATGCCATCCAGGGAGCCTCCTGGAAAAGTGTCCTCTCCATCGGAAATGAGGAGGAGGCTTTGGAAATCTGTTTTTTAAGTATTCTTTACGGAATGCTAGGAGGTCATGCCTGGGTCATACTTCTAGGGTGTTACGTAAGGCGATTCTCCTCTTCACCTTAGAAAGAGTACCTATACGGCTTACACTGAAGCTCTTTTCAGGACAGAAATTCTCCCCCTTCTTTCTCTTTTCCTCCTCCATCAGTCCAGTGCACTTCCATCTCTTGCACAAATGCAACTAAATGCAATTGCAGGCTGGATGAAGAAATCTCTATGTGAGCAAGTGATACAGGGGACTAGAAAGTAAAATATTTACAGTTCTAATTTGTGTCAAAATACTTCTAGTTATTGAAAGCAAAAAAACTCATTATGTACTGAAAAAGGTATATGTATGCTATATCAGGGTACAGCAGATTGCCAAGGATCTACATGACATGAAATCCAAGGTTGGAAGAATAAAAGAAATGAAGAAAAGGCCCCCAAAAAGAGAGAAGCAAAATTAAAGAGTGATACATGACAATATAGGAATTGTCATACTGAGCCAGACCAAAGATCTTTTTAGCTTACTAATAGGTATCAGATTGTGGTTAACAGTGGATGCTAGAAGAGAGCACAAAGACACAGAAAGATTATTTCTCCCAGGCGTTTTCCCAAAACAAAAAATTGGCAGCCCAGAGATTTCCTGAGTCAAGGGTTTTGTCTTTGTTGCTCTCAATGGATTTTTCTTCCGTGACTTTGTTCATTTACTTTTTAAACTCATGCAGACTTTTATATTCACAGCATCCTGTGGCAGGGAGTTTCGCAGCTTAACCACATTACTTGTTTCTTTCATTCACATTTATATCTTTGCACTACTTGTATAGGAAAAGACAGTGAATAACAGTAAATGTTTTACCCTCCTTTTGCTACTAAGGGGTGTAGGGACCTGTATCACATTTCTCCTCCATCATCCTTTTTCTGGCCTGAAAGCTCCTACCATACCTAGTCTTTCCTCGTATAGAGCTGTTGCAGAACCTTGTTGCCCATCTCTGTACCTCCACCAAGCCCTGGTTGAGATGGGGGAGCAGAACTGCACTCAGTAATCAAAAGTGAGCCATACCATGGAATTATACTGGGGGAATAATAATGTTTCCTGTTTTGTTCGCTATCCCTGCCTAAATAATTTCTAATATTTGACTTCCTTTTGAGCCAATGTATTTATGGAACTGTTCAGCACCATGCCAAGGTTTCATTCCTGAATGGTAATAGTCAGCTGAGAGCCCCTTGTTTTCTGTGTAAAGTTAAGACGTTCCTTTCTGCGTATCACTTCCTTCCACAGCTTTCTTTCTGGAGAACCTGCAGGAAAATCTGATCATAAATGGAACTTTTACTGTATTAACATTTCTGTATACGGTAGAAAAAATCCAGTAGATGTCTCTGTACTGGACTAATTCTAGGGTAGATGTAGTCACGTCTACCTAGAAAAGACCTGTTGATCCTGTAAAACACCTACAAAGATCTAGCAACAAACCCTCCTAATGGAAATACAGCTTTTAACAGCAAAAGGATGCTTTAGTTTGTATAGATTATACCCATTCCCCCCAAACAGTAAATGATACGAGTAGAAGATGTTTATGCCCATGTCAATTTTTATAACTGTGTCATCATGGGAGTTTCAATCAAAATAGAAATATTGTATATAATAATAATATCAACAGTACCAAATGATACTAAGATATGGCAAAAAATTCTAGTGTAAAATTGGCCTGTAATATCAGACTTAAGGCCTGAAGATAATCTGATGACCTGGTTTCCATTTGGGCAGTAGTATAAAAGAACAGGAATCTGTATCTTTCCAACAGCACGATCAAACTCTTTGTAGACAGTAAGAGATGTTATCACTTCTCATTTTTGTTTTAGAATAGAAAGACCATCTTGACAAGACTGAGGGAGCAGAAAAGACGATAACTGCTACTCAGTGCTTTAAGGTAGGGATTGCTGTACTTCTCCTTCTGGACGATATCGTACGGACCAAACTTTATGTTACTGTCACGGTCTCACCTCCGTTATTCTGTGTATTGATTAAGACAAGGAGTCCAGATCTTCTCTAGCAACATCTATCCACCATTTTCTTAGGAATACTACACCATACTGGATTTATTTCTCAGCTCCATCTCAAGAAGTATTTTGTGTTTTCACTTCTCATACTTCAACCACTTACTCTGTTTAGTTGATATGATTGCAGACTACATTTATGGTAGCTTTCAAAAGCTTAATTTAAATCATTAAGTATTATGAATTCAAAAAGTAGCCTTTCATCATCCCAGTGTTTTTCTTCTTCAGCATAATTATTCCATCTCCTCTTTTCTGACTATCCTTAACTCATCACATCTATATATATATCCACTTCGTACAGTCCCTGGCCTCAAAGCTGAAGGACATGCAGATACAAGGAGCATCTTTCCACATCTCAGTCTCAGAGGCAGGGTTTTTCCTGTGCATTTGGTCCTGCTGGTCATACCAGAAGAGGCTGGTGGGGAGGACTGTGGGGCAGGGGCTGCTGGAGAAGGTGCCACCAGTCATCCTACCCCAGGGCCTGCATACGGACCTTTCTCTGCGCATCAGGCACACACACACACACACACACGCATGCATACAGATATATGTATATACATATGTGTGCATCTGTATAGGCATACACATATATAGTATGTATGTGCAGTATATTTGTGTGTTTATAAATATATACACAAATAAATGCATGTATAGATGCATGTATATATGTACATACGTACATATCCATGGTATGTTTATTGGTATACCCATACATAAGGTGGGTGTTCTCCTGAGCCTCCGCACCCCCTGCGGTACATGCTGCCCTGCTCCTCGTGCATTGGGTGCGAACTTTGCACCCCCCCGGCCCTGGACCCTTAGGCTCCAAATCCGCAGGTTATTACCTCAAGGGATAATTTCCAGCCCGGAATCCCCTCCCTCCAGCTGGAGCAAAGTGTCCTCCCCCCCCCGCCCCGGCCGCCCATCGCTCTGCCCCGGCGGGAGAAAACACTTCCCACCCCAGGACTTCAGCCGGGCAGAGGCTGCGGGGATCCTGCCCCCGCCTAAGCGCTGCTTCCCCTTAGCTTTTACACACACACACACACACACACACACACACACAAGTGGGTCCACGACACTTCCACGCATAGCCATCAGCTGGAAATACTCCCTCTGTTTATCGATTTACCCTTCTCGGAGGGCAGAGGAAAGACAGCCTCTTTTTTTTTTTCTTTTTTTTTTTTTTTYTATTTGTCTGTAATTGGGAGAGACTTTAAGTGCAAAGTGTTAAGGCCCATCTACGGTGTTCAGAGCAAAGATAAATTCACCTCATGATCAGCAAACGAAATAAACAGATGAAAACCCTTCAGGTTATAAAGATGACTCTACCTCTGTTTTTTGCCCAAGATATTAGTACACGGTAAACAGCACATTAGTCCTTCTATTCACACCAATAAATAACATCAGGGGATTATCTTCAATAGAACAGAATGATTTGCCTTTGTTTCTACCTTTCCCAGCCATAGCAGGCTTTTGTCAATGAGCCGCAATAAGGATTCGCTACACTTCGAGCGCAGATAAAGGAACCGAACAAAGGAAAATCCTGTTACCATCCTGCTGCTGATGCAGAAAGCGCCTGGCATCCCTGCCTGTTCAGAGCAGGCTCCCCTAACGGGGACACTAAATAATTGATCAGAATCGATTGCTGGGATGAATTGGGAAGAAAAAAGGGAGCATCCCTTGCAAGCAGCCTGCTCCTTCCCCCGTTTGCGCTGTAATCCAATTCCACCATGTGCAGACAGACAAGGGGACGCAACTCAGCTTTCAGGCCTGGGCGGGGTTCTCGCCGTTTAATCTTTTCTTTTCTCTTCCCTTCGCTGCTTTCCTCCCTCCCCCACTTTCCGTCTCCCAGGCCCAGTGAGGTCAGCTCATGAATATTGCTTCATTTTCCTGAGAGGCTCTGGCAGCGCTGGGTACCTCGTGTGCGGGTGCTTGTCCCTCTGTGCATGCATTTCGCCAGCCCAGCAACAGACAAAACTGGTGGTGAGTAACGCGGCTGCTTTTTATTCAAGCCATTTTTTTTTAAAGAAAGGGAACGCTACTCGGGATTCGCGTCCAGCAGAACTGCCAAGTAGGAAGGGGCACCTGCGAAAATCCCCCCGCGCCTCTGAAAGCCGGACAAAAGGCAGAAGTGCTGTGACGCCCGAGAGCGCGGGGGCGCAGGAGCGCTGCGAGCAGCTGCGGCGCTCGGCGAGGCCGGCGAGGCCGGCGCGGGCTCGGCCGCTGCCCACCGGGACGCCCCGCGCCGGCGGGCGGAGCCACTGGGCTTCTCCCTTTTCTTGCTGCCCTTTATTTATGTTGTGTCTTTTTTTTTTTCCCCCGCCTTGGCAGCTGTTCCCAACAGGAAAACCTGCAGAGGCGCAACGTCCTGTCGCCTCTTTGAAACGCCACGTGGTTTTGCCTCTGGAGAGGAGATTGTGTTGCGGAGTTTTGTGAGGACGGAGATTTCGGACTCGGGCGCAAACGTGGTTTTGGTTGTGCCATTTAAAAAAAACAGCCAGCTGAACTGTTAGGCGGTAGCCGGTGCTGGAGTCGGGGGCATGCGTGGTTCAGGTCATGTTCCTGGCAGATCTCTGCTGAGCCTGATGACTTTGCTGCAGTGAAACTTCACGAAGAGATCCAGGTAGAGTGTAGGGTTCCATTTTTCTTTAATTTAATTTTGAATGATAGATAAAAATCATAATAATGAGTAAGGTACAGGATCCAAGCTGAGTCCTGACTTTTGCAGTTCTTTTAGGTCTGGATTTCAAGATTGTTATTTTATACCTGTACAGCTCTGAACAACAGCAGTTTGGGGATTCTATTTGTGGTAATCAATAGAGATATAGACCAAATCTTTTATAAAGTGTTGAGATACCGGTATAGGTTCTGATAAATTTTCTCTCCCACACTCCCCTTTCATTGCCTGGGAAGTTTCTGCCAAATTACATTCGTTTGAGCATTAATTTTCAGAGCATTGGTTAAGATCAGTGTGATAGATGACAGTGCATTTGACAGGAAACCCTGTACCCCTGCCAGTGAGCACAGGGTAAGTGTAGTGTCATTGTCTAGTATGTTCCAGGGAGTAAACCAATTGGTAGGGTATGGGATACTGTCTGTGCTGACCTTGCCCAGTTGAGTTTCTTTCTTTATTCCCTTTTGGCCCACAGCTACAGTTAATTTCAAATCATTAGGCCATGCTAGGAATGCTGTAATTTCTACTTTTGCCCACATTTTCCCTCTAAGGACATTCCAATAAAGGCTATGTGAAAACAGTTTATGGATGATAGCCATTATTTTCAGAATATATTAAGAAGCATCTTTCTAGCATGATATGGCATTTAACAGCCTTTTTTAAATAATCTGTTGTGACCATCAAAACTCTAGCTTTGCCAGTATGGGGGAAAATTGTCATCTGGGCACCCTTAGGTGTACACCACATAACATCTGGTACTCAGGGTGTATTTTTTACCTCCTCTGTTTTGAAAATCCACTGGTGTGATTATGCTTAATTCCTATGTCAGTATAACCTGTAACAAGCCTGAGTCAGTCTTAAGACCTGGCAATGCCTAGAAAACAAATTTTTGCAAATTTGGGCTTGGAAGTTGATTCAGAGAGTGCCTGTCATCTACCCATTTCCTTTATGGCCCTTGATTCCTGAGCTGAGGCAGCCTGGTCTGGTCCTGGAAGAGACACTGTCAAGGCTGAAGGGAGTCTGTTGTTTCCACATGTGCAGGCCTTTGGCACAACAGCCTTTCCCCACTCTGCTTTGAAAGATGCCTTGATGAGGTCTTTGAGGAGTCAGGTGCAGGTAGCACTTCCAGGTGCAGTAGCAACCCAAACTGGTACTCAGCTCAGTAGCAAGGACAAGCAAGAAGGAAGGTGGTGTGAGGATGGAAATATAAGTATGATGTGGCAGCCTGTACAGGGAAGGGTTTTGGCATGAGTGGGGAAAAATGTCCCTGGATGAAACGGAAGGAGTGGGAACCGATCTCAGCCACAGCTGTGCAATGTGGAGACCATCAGAAAGCAGCTCCGGTCTGACGCCGGTCAGGGTGCGGCCAAAATTTGGTCTGTGATAGAGTCCATCAGTTTGTCCCTGGCCGCTGCTTTGGCAGCAGGTCGCTGCGGGGCGGTGTGCGAGGGGGTTTGGGAGCGCCGTGTTCTGGCCATGRGGTGCCGTGGCGGGGCATCGGGGCCGCGGAGACCCGGGCCAGCTGACGCCTGGTGCCGCCGAAAAGCTCTGCTCCCTGTCCCCACCCCGACCGTCTTCTCCGCTTCTTCT